>NC_091982.1:65166798-65466798 GCF_044704955.1 Pristiophorus japonicus | reverse complement strand
GAACGGGGCGTGCCCCAGGAACAAGATGGATCTGCACTTTGGCGCCTGTGAAATTGCCAATGCCTGGTTCAAATAACGCCGGGAATTTGTTTAGCACCTGGGCGCACGGGGCATCATCCACCGAAGAGAGTGCTTTGATGTCATCCCAGTTCCACCGGATCTTGCCTAGCCAGCTCCTGCTGAACAGCGTTGGCCCATCGCCTGGTACAATCCATAGTGGTAAGTCATTCATCATTCCATCATACGATACTTTCACTGCCGCACTGCCGATAACAGGTATGAGTTATTTGGTGTAAGTGCGCAGCGTAGTGTGAATCAGGCTCAGTTTTGGCCTCTGTGCCTTGTTACTCCACAGTTTCTCAAAAGCCTTCTGGCTCATAATCGATTGACTCACCCCCGTGTCCAATTCCATGGAGACTGGAATGCCGTTAAGTTTAACTTTTAGCGTTATCGGACGGCTTTTGGTGGTGAAGGTGTGTACATCATACACTTCCGCTTTATCCTCAGGTTGATTTGTCTCTCCTGCTCGTTCAGCGTGACCTGCGCTGGATGGGTCATCCTCTGCTGATTCTGCCACGTGGTGAGTCCGAGGTCGCTTGCACATTTGCTGGAGGTGCCCCATTGTTCCACAGCCCTTGCACACATTGTGCTTGAATTGACATTGATGGGCTCTATGACTGCTCCCGCAACGCCAGCATGCTGTTAATGGATACGCATTAGCACTCCACAGCGGCCTCTGAGTCCCCCGAGGCCTGGCCTCTGTGGTCGTGTAGACCCTGCCATGTACAGTTCTGCCTGCTGAAGGCATTATTTTATGCACAGTACTTGCTGGTGAGCTTTAATTCTGTGAAGATATCTGTTTCATGTTGTTGCTCGTGGATATGAAGGCCTGGGCTATCGTGACGGTCTTACTCAGATCTAAGGATTCGGCAGACAGTAGTTTGCGGAGGATGGCTTTGTGGCCAATTCTGAGCATGAAAAAGTCCCGCAACATTTCCCCCAAAGATCCTGAAAATTTGCACTGTCCCGCAAGGCGTCTTAGGTCGGCGACAAAACTCGCCACGTTCTGGCCCTCGGAGCGATGGTGCGTATAAAAGCGATACCTGGCCATTAAGATGTTCTCCTTTGGCTGGCGGTGTTCCCGAACCAGTGCACACAGCTCTGTGTAAGTCTTGTCCGTTGGTTTTTCTGGGACCAGTAGATTTTTGAGGAGGTCATATATCAACGACCCACATGCGGTGAGGGGAATCGCCCTTCTCTTGCTCTCCGTCTCAGCCGTGTCCAGCTCATTGGCCACGAAGTACTGGTCGAGATGCTCAACGAAGGCTTCAATCATCATCCTCAACAAATCTCTCAAGAATGCCAACAGCAGCCATTTCCGCGTGAAAGTTTGTGATCTGTAACTCGTCACCAGTTGTGATTGGGATGACGGAGACGTGGCTCCAGGATGATCAGGGCTGGGAACTCAACATTCAGGGGTATTCAACATTCAGGAAGGATAGAATAAAAGGAAAAGGAGGTGGGGTAGCATTGCTGGTTAAAGAGGAGATTAATGCAATAGTTAGGAAAGACATTAGCTTGGATGATGTGGAATCTATATGGGTAGAGCTGCAGAACACCAAAGGGCAAAAAACGTTAGTAGGAGTTGTGTACAGACCTCCAAACAGTAATAGGGATGTTGGGGAGGGCATCAAACAGGAAATTAGGGGTGCATGCAATAAAGGTGCAGCAGTTATAATGGGTGACTTTAATATGCACATAGATTGGGCTAGCCAAACTGGAAGCAATACGGTGGAGGAGGATTTCCTGGAGTGCATAAGGGATGGTTTTCTAGACCAATATGTTGAGGAACCAACTAGGGGGGAGGCCATCTTAGACTGGGTGTTGTGTAATGAGAGAGGATTAATTAGCAATCTCATTGTGCGAGGCCCCTTGGGGAAGAGTGACCATAATATGGTGGAATTCTGCATTAGGATGGAGAATGAAACAGTAATTTCAGAGACCATGGTCCAGAACTTAAAGAAGGGTAACTTTGAAGGTATGAGGCGTGAATTGGCTAGGATAGATTGGCGAATGATACTTAGGGGGTTGACTGTGGATGGGCAATGGCAGACATTTAGAGACCGCAAGGATGAAGTACAACAATTGTACATTCCTGTCTGGCGTAAAAATAAAAAGGGGAAGGTGGCTCAACCGTGGCTATCTAGGGAAATCAGGGATAGTATTAAAGCCAAGGAAGTGGCATACAAATTGGCCAGAAATAGCAGCGAACCTGGGGACTGGGAGAAATTTAGAACTCAGCAGAGGAGGACAAAGGGTTTGATTAGGACAGGGAAAATGGAGTACGAGAAGAAGCTTGCAGGGAACATTAAGGCGGATTGCAAAAGTTTCTATCGGTATGTAAAGAGAAAAAGGTTGGTGAAGACAAACGTAGGTCCCCTGCAGTCAGAATCAGGGGAAGTCATAACGGGGAACAAAGAAATGGCGGATCAATTGAACAAGTACTTTGGTTCGGTATTCACTAAGGAGGATACAAACAACCTTCCGGATATAAAAGGGGTCAGAGGGTCTAGTAAGGAAGAGGAACTGAGGGAAATCTTTATTAGTCGGGAAATTGTGTTGGGGAAATTGATGGGATTGAAGGCCGATAAATCCCCAGGGCCTGATGGACTGCATCCTAGAGTACTTAAGGAGGTGGCCTTGGAAATAGCGGATGCATTGACAGTCATTTTCCAACATTCCATTGACTCTGGATCAGTTCCTATGGAGTGGAGGGTAGCCAATGTAACCCCACTTTTTAAAAAAGGAGGGAGAGAGAAAACAGGGAATTATAGACCGGTCAGCCTGACCTCAGTAGTGGGTAAAGTGATGGAATCAATTATTAAGGATGTCATAGCAGTGCATCTGGAAAATGGTGACATGATAGGTCCAAGTCAGCATGGATTTGTGAAAGGGAAATCATGCTTGACAAATCTTCTGGAATTTTTTGAGGATGTTTCCAGTAAAGTGGACAAGGGAGAACCAGTTGATGTGGTATATTTGGACTTTCAGAAGGCTTTCGACAAGGTCCCACACAAGAGATTAATGTGCAAAGTTAAAGCACATGGGATTGGGGGTAGTGTGCTGACGTGGATTGAGAACTGGTTGTCAGACAGGAAGCAAAGAGTAGGAGTAAACGGGTACTTTTCAGAATGGCAGGCAGTGACTAGTGGAGTGCCGCAAGGTTCTGTGCTGGGGCCCCAGCTGTTTACATTGTACATTAATGATTTAGACGAGGGGATTAAATGCAGTATCTCCAAATTTGCGGATGATACTAAGTTGGGTGGCAGTGTGAGCTGCGAGGAGGATGCTATTAGGCTGCAGAGTGACTTGGATAGGTTAGGTGAGTGGGCAAATGCATGGCAGATGAAGTATAATGTGGATAAATGTGAGGTTATCCACTTTGGTGGTAAAAACAGAGAGACAGACTATTATCTGAATGGTGACAGATTAGGAAAAGGGAAGGTGCAACGAGACCTGGGTGTCATGGTACATCAGTCATTGAAGGTTGGCATGCAGGTACAGCAGGCGGTTAAGAAAGCAAATGGCATGTTGGCCTTCATAGCGAGGGGATTTGAATACAGGGGCAGGGAGGTGTTGCTACAGTTGTACAGGGCCTTGGTGAGGCCACACCTGGAGTATTGTGTACAGTTTTGGTCTCCTAACTTGAGGAAGGACATTCTTGCTATTGAGGGAGTGCAGCGAAGGTTCACCAGACTGATTCCCGGGATGGCGGGACTGACCTATCAAGAAAGATTGGATCAATTGGGATTGTATTCACTGGAGTTCAGAAGAATGAGAGGGGACCTCATAGAAACGTTTAAAATTCTGACGGGTTTAGACAGGTTAGATGCAGAAAGAATGTTCCCAATGTTGGGGAAGTCCAGAACCAGGGGTCACAGTCTGAGGATAAGGGGTAAGCCATTTAGGACCGAGATGAGGAGAAACTTCTTCACCCAGAGAGTGGTGAACCTGTGGAATTCTCTACCACAGAAAGTAGTTGAGGCCAATTCACTAAATATATTCAAAAGGGAGTTAGATGAAGTCCTTACTACTCGGGGGATCAAGGGTTATGGCGAGAAAGCAGGAAGGGGGTACTGAAGTTTCATGTTCAGCCATGAACTCATTGAATGGCGGTGCAGGCTAGAAGGGCTGAATGGCCTGCTCCTGCACCTATTTTCTATGTTTCTATGTTTCTATGTTAAGTTCAGAATAACTCCATGAGACTGTGTTGTAAAGCTCACACCATTGTGACCTTGGTCTCTTTAATATAACTCCAAAGTGAGGCAGCAGCATGGTAGGCTGCCTTTTATACCTGCTTGCTCCAGGGTATACATAAGTGACCCATAGGTCTCCCACAGGTGTGCCCCCTAGTGGCAAGTCTGACATATAGGTGAGGTTCACATACATAACACGCAGAGTGCTGTCTGTGCACAAGGCACAATGAAAGAGCCTGGGACCTGCTTGCCCTGTCATGGCGGGAGTGCCCGAGAGGTTCACCAGTGATACAGAGCCCATTACAGATGGGCATTTCAACAGACTGGTGCTTCAACAACAAGAGCCACTCAACTTACCTGCCGCCGAACCGCCGAGCCAGGAGGCCGATTTCTCTCGCGCTCCCTCCTCTTTTACCCCACACAACACCCACCCCCCCCGGGGACTCTTTCCTCCCCCAGACCATGGCAGCCTATAACTTTCCGCCAGTGCCGGAGGTCCCACCACCACCTCCCCCCCCCACCGATCCAGCCTCCCTACCAGCTCAGCGTGAGTGGCACACTGGGCCGCAAGTTTTCCCAGCCCAATGAGCTGAGTTCAAGGGGATGAGTCAACACATTCAGGCACGGGTGGGCCTGAGCAGCAGCAGTCATTGCATCCTGTTTGTCGGCCCCTTAGACTCCACTTTCCCCAACCTTTCTGCTATCTCTGTAGTTACGACACTCTTTCTATGCTTCTATTTCACCTGACTTGCACAACGCTTAGCTTGTCCTGTATGGAATCTATTTCATATTTTGCTTTTATCACCAATACTCAAACACACAAATGAGAGATGACTATTATTCTAACCGGGTATTATGCTCGCTTCCAACTCGTCCAGCTTCTCCTCAACAATATCGCTGTCATCTTCTGAGAGGTTGCCTCCTGTGGTGTCCCGGTTGTCACGGTGATAGACTGAAAGGTTTCTCCTTGTCGGTCCTAAATTTTCATCCCTCTGATCTGTAATGTATATATGGGACAACAACGCAGCAGATTTGTGACCTTGCTCCAGAATGAAAGTGTGAGTAAACACAAAAGCGGAAAAAGGCCCCTGGTCTTTCCAGCCGGCTAGGTTGTACACTGCACAGTTTCTCTCTGTGCCACAGGGGAAAATCTCAAAAGACAAAAACGTCACGTGAAGCGTCTCCTTTGCTTAATAAGGCACCTGAATTTGCGGTCGGAACCCTCCCGCGGACAAATGCCTCCGAACTGCAATAAGACCACGCATCCACCTGATGGTCCCGGATCCATGGGCACTCTGCTCCTGGCCTGCAGGATGAGCCTGCCTAGAGGCCCACGTACCCCAGGGGCTCAGGTGGTTCACAATCGGCCTTGAGGTCATGTGGGCCAGCCCAACCAATCATAAAGGGTGATTCTCATTATGCTGATGGGCATTCCATTTAAGTACAGAATCCCCATAAGCATGAATAGGAATCACCCAAAAATTACATGTACACAACATTGCTGCTTGTTGGACCTTGCTGTGCGCAAATTGGCTGCTGCGATTCCTACATTACAACAGTGATTACGCTTCAAAAAAAAGTCCTCAATTGACTGCAAAGCGTTTTGGGACAACCTGAAGACATGAAAAGTGCTTTAGAAACGCAACGTTTTTCAAGCTTTCTGTCGCCGTAACATCATCGGACAAGCTGTGGGAAGTCCAGAAAAATGGCGTTGATACTGTTTGTGCACCAGCACGGATATGACGGGCTAAATGGCTTCTTTATGTGTCATAATTTCTCTGTGATTCTATGATGTTTTCCGCCGCTATTCCACCAAAGTTACCGCGGTTAATCGGAAGAACAACCCCCATTGGTAAGTCAACCCTATATTTTGTACCTTGAAATCAAAGTGTAAGCAAATTTAAATTGAATAGCATTCTAACCTCTTTGTATTTGTAGCCGAGCAGCTCCTCTGAAACCATTAGAAGGTTCATTCCTCCTCAACATTAATCTTGCTTTTATTTTTGCGTTATCGTTCAGCTGATCTACAGCGCATAATTGGCACAACAAAAGGCATGTAACTTCATCACAAATGCTTAAGTGTAGAAATATTTCTTTGACCTTCATGGTTACACAGATACAACAACAACTTGTATTTATACAGCGCCTTTAACGTAGTAAAACATTCCAAGGCGCTTCACAGCAGTGTTATAAAACAACATTTGACACCGAGCCACATAGGGAGCTATTAGCGTAGAATTGGTCAAAGCTCAAGGTTTTAAGGAGAATCTAAAAGGAGGAGAGATAGCGGAAAGGTTTAGGGATGGAATTCTGGAGCCCAGGCAGCTGAAGGCTGGCCACCGATGGTGGAACTATTAAAATCGATCCAATAAAATTAATTGACGGAATAATACAGGCTGCCCCCTCCCCCAGCTTCCTGAAAATGCAGCTCTCTGCCTGAAGTACTGGATCATGGGATCTTCCCTAAGGTTTCCACATGTGACGCTATTAACAATGATTTTGTAAGGTACATATAGATTGGTAAAACCAAACTGGTCGCAATACGGTGGAGGAGGATGTCCTGGAGTGTATTAGGGATGGTTTTCTAGACCAATATGTCGAGGAACCAACTAGAGAGCTGGCCATCTTAGACTGGGTGATGTGTAATGAGAAAGGACTAATTAGCAATCTTGTTGTGCGAGGCCCTTGTAGAAGAGTGACCATAATATTGTAGAATTCTTTAATAAGATGGAGAGTGACACAATTAATTCAGAGACTAGGGTCCTGAACTTAAGGAAAGGTAACTTCGATGGTATGAGACATGAATTGGCTAGAATAGACTGGTGAATGATACTTAAAGGGTTGACAGTGGATAGACAATGGCAAAAATTTAAAGATCACATGGATGAACTTCAACAATTGTACATCCCTGTCTGGAATAAAAATAAACCGGGGAAGGTGGCTCAACCGTGGCTAACAAGGGAAATTAGGGATAGTGTTAAATTAGGAAGAGGCATATAAAGTGGCCAGAAAAAGCAGCAAACCTGAGGACTGGGACAAATTTAGAATTCAGCAGAGGAGGACAAAGGGTTTAATCAGAAGGGGGAAAATAGAGTATGAGAGGAAGCATGCTGGGAACATAAAAATTGATTGCAAAAACTTCTATAGATATGTGAAGAGAAAAAGATTAGCGAAGACAAACGTAGGTCCCTTGCAGTCAGTGTCAGGTGAATTTATAACGGGGAACAAAGCAATTGTAGACCAACTGAACAAATACTTTGGTTCTGTCTTCATGAAGGAAGACACAAATAACTTTCCAGAATTACTAGGGGACCGAGGGTCTAGCGAGAAGAAGGAACTGAAGGAAATCCTTATTAGTCAGGAAATTGTGTTAGGGATATTGATGGGATTGAAGGCCAATAAATCCTCAGGGTCTGATAGTCTGCATCCCAGAGTACTTGAGGAAGTGGCCTTAGAAATAGTGGATGCATTGGTGATCATTTTCCAACAGTCTATCGACTCTGGATCAGTTCCTGTGGACTGGAGGGTAGCTAATGTAACACCACTTTTTAAAAAAAGGAGGGAGAGAGAAAACGGGGAATTATAGACTGGTTAGCCTGACATCAGTAGTGGGGAGATCTTGCAGCAATTGTACAGGGCCTTGGTGAGGCCTCACCTGGAATATTGTGTTCAGTTTTGTTCTCCTAATCTGAGGAAGGACGTTCTTGCTATTGAGGGAGTGCAGCGAAGGTTCACCAGACTGATTCCTGGGATGGCAGGACTGACATATGAGGAAACACTGGATCGATTGGGCCTGTATTCACTGGAGTTTAGGAGAATGAGAGGGTATCTCATAGAAATGTATAACATTTTGACGGGACTGGACAGGTTCGATGCAGGAAGAATGTTCCCGATGTTGGGGAAGTCCAGAACCAGGGGACACTGTTTAAGGATAAGGGGTAAGCCATTTAGGACTGAGATGAGGAGAAACTTCTTCACTCAGAGAGTTGTTAACCTGTGGAATTCTCTACCGCAGAGAGTTGTTGATGCCAGTTCGTTAGATATATTCAAGAGGGACTTAGATATGGCCCTTACGGCTAAAGGGATCAAGGGGTATGGAGAGAAAGCAGGAAAGGGGTACTGAGGTAAAAGGTTAGCGATGATCTTATTGAATGGTGGTGCAGGCTCGAAGGACCTAATGGCCGACTCCTGCACCTAATTTCTATGTTTCTATGTTTCTAGCAAGAAGGAGAGACAACTGATCAGGAACATTGGAGGACTGACATGAAGCAAACATTTTCATTCCCTGTAACGCAAGTCAGGGTCAATGTGATCTCCTGCACCAGTTTTGGTTGCCTAAAGGGATCGGAGAGGAATTTTCCAGATTCTTTTCCCTAATGGGCCTGGGTTTCTATCGGTTTTTTTCACGCCACCTTTCCCAATTGGCTGCTGTGTTTCCTACATTACAACAGTGACTACACTCCAAAAGTACTTCATTGGCTGGAAAGCGCTTTGAGATGTCTGGTGGTCATGAAAGGCACTATATAAGTCCACGTCATTCTTTCTGTTGCACAGTAATATTTTCAGGATATCACTATGCTTCAGGATATGTATATGCTTCAAGGGTTCTTTGCTTAAGAATTCATAGCTATTAAGAATGCATTGCTATTAAGCAGTAGTTGGTTT
The DNA here is from genome assembly GCF_044704955.1 of Pristiophorus japonicus. Taxonomy (NCBI): domain Eukaryota; kingdom Metazoa; phylum Chordata; class Chondrichthyes; family Pristiophoridae; genus Pristiophorus; species Pristiophorus japonicus. Next base: position 65,457,877 of record NC_091982.1, on the reverse strand, counting down.
ATTAACAAAGGTTTAACAATCACACTACACATTATCAGTTCATCCACTACGCTCGCAACTGCATACCTCATCGTGGATGGCTCAGACCCAACTGGCTGGGGTTTTATTGTGTCATGTGACCATCATGTGACTGGCTAAGCCACTCACAATGCAACAACCTTACAAACCTGTGAGTATACTCGGAGGTGCATGCATTACAATTACTGTCCTAACCTTCTTTTGTTGCTTGCTGGAAGCTCTGTAGGATATCCTGAACCTTTTGCTCATCAGGGTCTGGATAAATTATTTCTTCATATTCTATTCCAAAACAGAAGAGGTTTGTGAGTCTGTTACAGAATGCTTAGCGCTAAATTATTTTATTGCAGATCGATTCTTTCAATTATAATTTTTGGATCAAATGTTAAACCGAGGGCTCGTCTGCCTGCTCAGACACATATCAAGGAACCAAGAGCCTATTTATAAATGAGCACTGAAGTTTTCCCAGTGCCCAGGCCATCATTACTTGACCAGCAACAATGATACAGATAACTAGTCATCTAATCCCTTCTCTTTGTTCTTTCTCTATATGCTTTTATATTCTTGCTTAGCCAATTTCATTTTAAATTGTATTGTCGACCACGGGTCCGGTATGGGCGATGTCGGTCCAAAATTAATTTCTCTTGAGGGGGTTTATTAAGCCCCGCCTAGTGTGTTTCCCGGCCAATTAGAGGAAGCGGATCTGATGACATCATTTGATGACACGTTATCAGCTGGTTTCCTGAAAGGGACCACGCGCAAATTGATTTTGACTAGTTGTGCTATCAATGTTCTACAGCATTGAGTTGCTGCAAACACTGACAGAGGGGCACGGCTGCACCCAGGCTCCACATAACTCCCTCCAGATTCTGATGGAGGGAGTCACAGCACACAGGGAGGTCCTCTTCCCTTTCAATGGGTGGAAGCGACCTCCCCAAGAGACCAACGCAGCCTGGTTGCACATTGTACAGGAGGACACAAGCAGGGATATGGTCAGAAGGACCAGGCTGCAGTGGTGCAAACCTTTCAATGATCTCAGTAGATCCCGAAACGTTACCGCAAAGCCACACTCAATCTCATCCTGCTGTGCCACTCATCACATCCCCTTCACTCTGTCTTCCCTACCCTACTCCTGCACATCTTTACTCACACCAACTTACCTTGCACCTCCATCCATCCCTCTCGCTCTACATTATCATTTCCTCATCTCACTAGCCATCCCTTACATTCACCCTCATCCTAATGCAATCATACCAACTAACAACGCACAAGGGTAGGCACTTATGTGTTTTAGCCAATGTTCATATAAAGTTTCTGTTAATGTGTTGTCAAACATTGAAATCTTTATTTTCAATACTTTGCATTCTTGAAAAGATTTGTGTGCACTTTTGGAAGTAGCTTAGTGAATTGCAGTGAATGGTGAGACATAACGGTACGCCCCCCCGCCGCGATGGTAATGAGTGTGTAAGGTATGGCTTGGGCATTATAGGGATGCTTTATGGTGGTAGTGGTGTGGGGTGGTGCCAACCTGGCGCATCATGTGGCAGTCAGGATGTACAGCATCAAGTAAAGTAAATCTGGCCATCCCTGGCTTCCCGGGCAGCAATATGGTTGGGTGCTAATGCCCTGTGTCCTGTGCAGCATCAGGTATTGTTGGCGGTGCTGCTGGTGTTGGGGCTGATCATGGTGAGATTCTAAGGACTAAGGGGCGATAGTTTCAAGGGGACTGATGCTGATATAATAGCTGCAGGTGAGGTTGCGATGACAGAAGCGATCTGTCATTGGTGAGAGAGATTGTTCCAATGAGGTGACACTGGATACAGAGTTTACTCCAAACACTTGCAACCTGCATAAAGCTCTTTTGCTTTCCAAATGCAGTAAGCAACAGCTTTTGATCTTGGAAAGTGAACAGCTGTGAGATGGGAGCTTTTATGGCACATTTGCAGCTGTCAAGTAAAGAGATCATTTCATGGTAACACAACTCCCGACTTCCTTACCTGATGTGATCCCCGAGCAGCATGGACCCCGTGGGCGACCTGGCAAACTCTGAAGGTAAGTTCAAAATACTTTTTAAGTGGCTCTTAACAAGGTCACAATGACCTGAATTGCCTCCCCTGCCACTTTGTGTCGGGCCTATTCAGTGCTGACAGACCCTGGTGACAGAATCACTGTGAGTTCCCGACCCACTGTCAGAAAAATGTTTTTCCGCACCCGATCCGCCAACAAACACTCCCGCTGACTCCTCCCCCACCCCCCAGAAAATCCCCCTCCAGCGTTTCAGATCAATGACCTTTTGTCAGAACTGAATACTACGCTGTCATAGCAGCTCTGTAAAATTGAATTGTTTTCTTCACGCAGTTGCTTTTAGCATTAAAAATAAAAGCGATTATCAAAAGAATCTATTATGCATCTTGGTATTGTAATCAGTGGGTTAGGAATACTGTCCGCAATAAGCTGGCTATTTACCTAATATTGACTTTGATGGAAATGTTGGCCGGTCTCCACTGTGCACACTGTCTGTGTCTTCATATATTGGCTCCTCTTCCTCAGACCAATCCTCTTCGGACGAGTCCATTGCTGCAGGGAGATCACAGAAATATCTCAGTTAACAAAATCGCCTGCTGCTCTAACAATCTATTATACATTACAAATGCTTTGTGGGTTGCAAGTGATCCTTACCAACGGATCCCATTACAGACCCAATCCATGTCCGGACCCGTATTGACCGAGGCGTATGAAAGCATGGGCCTTACGCTAAACATTAGTAAGGCAAAGGTCCTCACCGCACAGCACTGCCCCCCAGACATCAAGATCCACGGTGCAGCCCTGGACACCATGGACCACTTCCCATATTTCGGGAGCCTCCGATCAACAAGAGCAGGCATTGATGACGGGATCCAACACCGCCTCCAGTGCGCCAGTGCAGCCTTCGGCCGCCTGAGGAAAAGAGTGTTTGAAGACCATGGCCTCAAAACTGTCACGAAGCTCATGGTCTACAGGGCCCTAGTAATATCCACCCTCCTGCATGGCTCAGAGACGTGGATCATGTACAGTGGACACTTCAAGTCACTGAAGAAATACCACCAACAAGATCCTACAAATCCCCTGGGAGGACAGATGCACCAACATTAGCATCCTCGACCAGGCCAACATCCCCAGCATTGAAACACTGACCGCACTTGATCAGCTCGGCTGGGGAGGCCACATTGTTCGCATGCCAGACACGAGAATCCCAAAGCAAGCGCTCTACTCGGAACTCGTCCATGACAAACGAGCCAAAGGTGGGCAGAGGAAACGTTACAAGGATACCCTCAAAGCCTCCCTGATAAAGTGCGACATCCCCACTGACACCTGGGAGTCCCTGGCCAAAGACCACCCTAAGTGGAGGAAGAGCATCCGGGAGGGCGCTGAGCACCTCGAGTCTCGTCGCCGAGAGCAGGCAGAAATCAAGCGCAGGCAGCGGAAGGAACGTGCGACAAACCAGACTCCCCGCCCACCCTTTCCTTCAACCACTGTCTGTCCCACCTGTGACAGAGACTGTGGTTCTCATATTGGACTGTACAGCCACCTAAGAACTCATGCTAAGAGTGGAAGCACATCTTCCTCAATTCTAAGGGACTGCCTATGGTGATGATGATGATGGGTTGCAACTTTCCATCTCAAATTGCACTGTAACCCGCCCCCCCCTCAGAAGTCAGGCTCTGTCAATGGTAACACGCCTTTTAAAAATGTCAACATCTACCTCTGTTGTATCTGTAGGTGGCCCCGTGCTTGGCATTTACGGGTCAGTGCCTGTCACATAACATTAAGTGCAAAGCCCATCGATGGTACGGTGTTGTGGCAGCGGGACTTGGCATTAAGCTCCAGTGTAATGGGCTAGAAATTCGTTATAGCCCAGGAATGGGCAGCAAACTTAGAAACGTGTGAGAATTAGCGCCAGGTGTTAATGCTTTAGACTGCACGCAAAATTCATTCTCACTGCTCAAAGAAATGATTGGAGCACTAATTCAAGTCTTAAAGGCTGAGCTCATCGGTGTTACACTCAATGAACATAAGAAATAGGAGCAGGAGTAGGTTATTTCGCCCCTCGAGCCTGCTCCGTCATTCGATAAGATCATGGCTGATCTAATCTTGGGCTCAGCTCCACTTCCCTGCCCACTCCCCATAACCCTTTAATCCTTTATCGCTCAAAAATCTGTCTATCTCCGCCTTAAATATATTCAATGACCCAGTCTCCACAACTCTCTGGTGCAGAGAATTCCACAGATTTACAACCATCTGAGAGAAGAAATTCCTCCTCATCTCAGTTTTAAATGGGCGGCCTCTTATTCTGAGACTATGTCCCCTAGTTTTAGTTTCCCCTATGAGTGGAAATATCCTCTCTGCATCCACCTTATCGAGCCACCTCATTATCTTATATGTTTCATTCTTCAGTACTCTAATGAGTATAGACCCAACTTATCCTCAGAAGTCAACCCCCTCTCCTCCGGAATCAACCTAGTGAACCTTCTCTGAAAAGCCTCCAATGCAAGTATATCTTTCCTTAAATACGGAGACCAAAACTGTACGTGGTACTACAGGTGTGGACTCGCCAATACCCTGTACAGTTGTAGCAGGACTTCTCTGCTTTTATACTCTATCGCCCTTGCAATAAAGGCCAACATTCCATTTGCTTTCCTGGACCAGTATCAGGTGCAGTCTAATCGCAACTCATCATTGCCACAGGCTTTTCCCAGTACTTAAAAGGGAGGTTCATTGATATGGCAGAACCTTGTTCTTAGCATTGCTGGCTGTGCAGGTGGCTCAGTAAGGAGAAGCATGTGAAGGAGAAGGAGCCAGAGAATTGAGGCAGGTGCGCTCATGGCAGATCCACCTCAGTCGAGTGGGCAGGGTGAGTCATCATCATAGGTAGTCCCTCGGAATCGAGGAAGACTTGCTTCCACTCCTGAAGTGAGTTCTTTGGTGGCTGAATAGTCCAATACGAGAGCCACAGACCCTGTCAGAGGTGGGACAGATAGTTGTCGGGGGAAGGGGGAGGTGGGACTGATTTACCACACGCTCCTTCCGCCTCCTGCGCCCCTGACCTTTTCACACTCGCGCCGTTGAAACTCGAAGAGCTCAACGCCCTCCCGGATGCAATTTCTCCACCTAGGGCGGTCTTTGGTCAGGGTCTCCCAGGCGTCAGTGGTGATGTCGCACTTCACCAGAGAGGCTTTGAGGGTGTCTTTGTAATGTTTCTGCTGCCCACCTTTGGCTCGTTTTCCATAAACGAGCTCCGCATATAACAGTTGCTTAGGGAGACTTGTGTCTGGCATCTGAACTAAGTGGCCAGACCAGCGGAACTGATCTAGTGTGGTTAGTGCTTCAATACTGGGGGTGTTAGCCTGGGCCCGGACACTGATGTTGGTGCGTCTGTCCTCCCAGGGGATTTGTAGGATCTTGCGGAGACATTGTTGGTGATTTATCTCCAGCGACTTGATGTGTCTTCTGTACATCATCCATGCCTCTGACCCATATAGGAGGGCGGGAATTACTACAGCCCTGTAGACCATGAGCTTGGTGGTAGGCTTGAGGGCTTGGTCTTTTCCTCAGGCGGCCAAAGGCTGCACTGGCGCACTGGAGGCGGTGTTGAATCTCCGCATCAATGTCTGCCTTTGTTGACAAGAGGCTCCCAAGGTATGGGAAGTGGTCCCTGTTGTCGAGAGTCGCACCGTGGATCTTGATGATTGGACCTTTGTCTTACGGATGTTAAGCGTAAGGCCCATGCTTTAATATGCCTCAGTGAATACAATGACTATATCCTGGAGTTCAGTCTCTGAATGTGCGCAGACGCAGGCATCGTCCACGTACTGCAGTTCAACGACAGAAGTTTGGGTGGTCTTGGACCTGGTCTGGAGGTGGAGTAGGTTAAACAGCTTCCTACTGGTTCTGTCGTTTAGTTCAACTCCAGCGGGGAGCTTGTTGACAGTGAGGCGGAGCATGGCAGCGAGGAAGATTGAGAAGAGGGTTGGGCGATGGCGCAGCCCTGTTTGACCCCAGGTGAGTGAATGCTTCAACAAATGCTACATACCACCATCTGTACCGCAAGCTTCACACACTGCCCAAAGCAACACATCCCCAGCACTCACCCACCAACAATCACTACCTACCAACACTCACACCTTGCACACAATTATAGCTATTCACTATAGCAGGCACAAAGGTCATTAGTTATTAGAATAAATGTGATATGGGTGATCTGTTTATGCATGATTTTATTGATGGAGTCTGCAATATTTTGTGGTCTCTCTCATTTCACCTTCATACCTAGGAGGACGCAGTGATATGGCATAACACAAGGAAGGTATGATGGGGATGTGGTGAGCAAAAGGGATTTGGGGGTTAAGTCACCCTTGTGTGAGGCTAGAGGTCTGTTTGGAGGAGGTGGCAGAGTTCTGTGACCACCACCTTAGTGATGCAGAGACATAAAACATAGAAACATAGAAAATAGGTGCAGGAGTAGGCCATTCGGCCCTTCGAGTCTACACCACCGTTCAATATGATTATGGCTGATCATGCTACTTCAGTACCCCATTCCTGCTTACTCTCCATACCCCTTGATCCCTTTAGCCGGAAGAGCCACATCTAACTCCCTTTTAAATATATCTAACGAACTGGCCTCAACAACTTTCTGTGGTAGAGAATTCCACAGGTTCACAATTCTCTGAGTGAAGAAGTTTCTCCTCATCTCAGTCCTAAATGGCTTACCCCTTATCCTTAGACTATGTCCCCTGGTTCTGGACTACCCCAGCATCGGGAACATTCTTCCTGTATCTAACCTGTCCAGTCCTGTCAGAATTTTATATGTTTCTATGACATCCCCTCTCAGTCTAATACACTGCTTGTCACTTAACTGAAGGCAGGAGAAGTTCTGTCAGAATACCCTCGGTGGGTAAGGCCCCCTGGTGTGAGCCCTGATGTCTCTCCTCGGCCCTCTGCACACATGGTTCCACATTTTTCGCAGCCTACATTCCCGCCATCTTAAATTCTAGAGTGCGAGGTGATATGCCAGCACAGCCCCCATTAATGGAACCAAGTGTAGTAATTTGAATCTTTGAACAATAAATGTAGCTACTTTTTAGTTGCCAGAATGCTGCTGATACAAATTAAGTTTGAAATTACTCATAGGAACTGGTCGACAGGGTGAAACTGACAACAAACCACTAAAACTAACCTGCCCTGACAGCTGGGCGTGATTACTGCCTTTAAATAACATCGCTGCAGCCAGCTTCCTGGAGCTGCACGCCTGCTCTGCCAGTCTCTGTCTGGTTGATGTGCAAAGGTAAGTGGCAACAATGATTTACAAAAAACATAAGAATTAGGAGCAGGCCCCTAGAGCCTGCTCCGCCATTCAATAAGATCATGGCTGATCTTCTATCTCAACTCCACTGTCCTGTAATGTCCCCAAAATCCCTTGATTCCCTTAATATTCAAAAATCTATCGATCTCTGTTTTGAATATACTCAAAGACTGAGCCTCCACAGCCCTCTGGGGTGGACAATTCCAAAGAATTGCCACCCTATGAGTGAAGAAGTTTCTCCTCATCTCAGTCCTAAATGGTCGACCCCTTATTCTGAGACTGTGACCCCTGATTCGAGACTTCCCAGCCCGAGGGAAACAACCTCCCTGCATCTACTCTGTCAAGCCCTGTAAGAATTGTGTAAGTTTCAATGAGATCATCTCTCCTTCTAAACTCTAGAGAATATAGGTCCAGTCTACTCAATCTCTTCTCATAGGATAATCCCCCTGTTACGTTCAGAATAAATCCACAGTACTATATCGCAAGCTCAAACTGTTATGACCTTGGTCTGTTTATTCAGATTCCAGAGTGGGGAAGCAGCATAGTGAATCACCTTTTATACCTGCTTGCCCCAGGGTGCACAGGTGACCCTTAGGTCTCCCACAGGTGTGCCCCCTAGTAACAAGTCTTATATTTGGTAAGGTTTACATATATACATAACACCCTCCATCCCAGGAATCAGTCTGGTGAACCTTCGTTGCACTCCCTCTATGGCAAGTATATCCTTCCTTAGGTAAGGAGACCAAACCTATACACAATACTCCAAGTGTGGTCTCACCAGGGCCCTATATAATTACAGTAAGATGTCTTTACCATGCTACTCAAATCCTCTTGTAATAAAGGCCAACATACTATTTGCTTTCTTAATTGCTTGCTGTACATGCATGTTAACTTTCAGTGATTCGTGTACAGGGACACTCAGGACCCTCTGAACACCAACATTTCCCAATCTCTCACCATTTAAAAAATACTCTGCTTTTCTATTTTTCCTACCAAAGTGGATAACTTCACATTTCTCCACATTATATCCCATTTGCCATGTTCTTGCCCACTCACTTAGCCTGTCTATATCCCCTTGAAGTCGCTTTGCATCCTCTTAACAACTTAAATTCCCACCTAGCTTTGTATCATCAGCAAACTTGGATATATTACATTTGGTCCCCTCATCTAAATCATTGATATAGATTGTGAATAGCTGGGGCCCAAGCACCGATCCTTGTGGCACCCCACTAGTTACAGCCTGCCAACTTGAAAATGACCCATTTATTCCTACTCTCTGTTTTCTGTCTGTTAACCAGTCCTCAACCCATGCTCGTATATTACCCCCAATCTCATAATTTTGTTTAATAACCTCTTGTGTGGCAACTTATCGAATGCCTTCTGAAAATCTAAACACACTACATCCACTCGTTCCCCCTTATCTATTCCACTAGTTACAACCGCAAAAAAATCTAACAGATTTGTTAAACATGATTTCTCTTTCATAAATCCATGTTGACTCTGCCCAATCCTATTATTATTTTCGAAGTGCTCTGTTACCACGTCCTTAATAATAAATTCTAGCATTTTCTCTACTTCTGATGTCAGGCTAACTGACCTGTAGTTCCCCGTTTTCTCTCTCCCTCCTTTCTTAAATAGTGGGGTTACATTTGCTACCTGCCAATCCGCTGGAACCATTCTAGAATTTATGGAATTTTGGAAGATGACAACCAATGCATCCACTGTCTCTATAATCATCTCTTTCAAACCCTAGGATGTAGTCCGTCAGGTCCAGGGGATTTATTGGCTTTCAGTCCCATTCATTTCTCCAGTACTATTTTTTTTACTAATACTAATTTCTTTCAGTTCCTCATTCTCGCCAGATCCTTGGTATGTTAGCCTTGGTTCTCCACTATTTCCGGGAGGTTTTTTGTGTCTTCTTCCGAGAGGACAGACACAACATATTTGTTTAATGTCTCTGCCATTTCCTATTCCCCATTATAATTTCTCCTGTCTCAGGGGACCTACATTTACTTTAGATTTTACCATCTGTTTTTATGTCTCTCGTTTACTCTCATATTCTATTTTCCCCTTCTTCATCAATTTCTTGCTCATCTTTTGCTGAATTATGAAATCCCCCAATCCTCAGGCTTATGGCTCTTTTTGGCAACATTATAAGCCTCTTCCTTTGATCTAATACTATCTTTAACTTCTCTTGTTAGCTACGGTTGAACTACTTTTCGTATGGGGGTTTTTGTAACTTAAAGGAAAGTATGTTTGTTGTAAATTATATATTAATTCTTTAAATGCCAGCTATTGCTTGTCTACCGTCATACCTTTGAATGTAGTTTCCCAATCTACCTTAGCCAACTCGCCCCTCGTACCTACGTAGTTTACTTTGTTTGTTTTCCAAAATCATGCGGAAATCGAGTGCAGACAGCGGAAGAAGGCAAACCAGGCTCCCCACCCACCCTTTCCTTCAACCACAGTTTTCCCTCCAGTGACAGAGACTGTAATTTCCGTATTGGACTGTACAGCCACCTGACAACTCACTTTTAGAGTGGGAAGCAAGTCCTCCTCGATTTCGATGGTGATGATGAGTTTCCTTTGTTTAGATTTAACAAAATCACTTTCAAACTCAATATACAAGTCTATCATAGTATGGTCACTCTTCCCTAAATTTTCCACATCGGGCGGCCAGTGAGCATTGCCGTCATGGTCTGCCCGGCGTGGAAGTCCCCGGGGGTACCTCATACCAGTTGCGCAATGGGAGAGGGAGGGGGGGGGCGGATTTGTTGTGCGTTGCTGGAGTCACCTCACCCTGGCGCTACTGCTGCCGCTAATGGGAGGCGCTAAGGTATTGGAGGTTTCCCCCCTTCGAGTTTTTGATAATGATCTACTTTTTAGATCCGTTCTTTCAGGTAACTTCAATAACAGCAGAAGAACAATGTCATTTTAACTCCCCGAAACAGGAGCTCACCGACATCAAGTTCCAAAATATTATTCCTGATACTGTAATAGTCAGGATAGACAGAAATTCAGCTCTATAAATCACATCACAAAAATAATCTAATCCGAGTTCCCACCATTCCCTATCCTAAGCACACAGTATGGACTGAGACGCACCATCCCTACCATTAATCAGACAATTGATCCCTAGCAATGGAACAATTTCTCTTCACCCCTCTCCCATTAAATGGGAAGCGAGACCCTGGGAATAAAGAGAAACTCTTCCTCTCTGAAAAAAATGCAAGCTTGATAGAGGGAAAGGTAACTCAACACCAGCGCCCTAAGAGAGTTTGCTGCCCGCTCCCCTTTACCCACCTCATTCTCTTCCCATTCCCCGTTCTCTACCTACCCTCCCCACTCCTAGTTACCCCTTCCAGCCCCTTTCCCCATGTCCCTTCTTCCTGTTCATCTTCTCTATCCCTCTCCCCTGCCTCCCCTTAAGTCCTGCCCTCGTCCCGAACGCTCCCTCCTGCCCCCTTACCCTCCTCACTTGAATCCTGCACAGGCGCGGCAGATCCGCAAATTATTTTTGATTTTTTTTTAGCACAGTTGCCGTTTAGCGTTAAAAATGAAAAGCAGATGAATCAAAAGGAGCTATTACACATGGTGAACCAGCAGGTTAGTAAAACCAATGATGTTGAGCTGGAAGTTTACCTGGCATTTGCTGTATTAGCTCATCTAACTCCTCAGTCTCATTCTCGCTAAGGTTTGGACTTTGTATCACTGAATGCACATGACAAAAATATATCGGTGAACAAAATCATTTGCTGTCGTAATATTCTATTAAAAATGACAAATGCCATGTGTGTTGCAACTTTCCATCTCAAATTGAATTGAAACCCCCCCTAAGTCAGGCTCTGTCAACATTTACCTGCAGTACCTGTAGGTGGCACAGTGTTTGGAATTTACAGGGTTACATGCCTGTCACATAACATTAGGCACAAAGCCCATCAATGGTACAGTGTTGTGACAGCAAGCCTTGGCATTAAGCTCCAGTGCAAAGATGGGACCTCTGATTAACATCCCATCCGACAGACGACACCTCCAATAGTGCAGCATTCTCTCAGCATGCTCTGGGAGCATCAGCCTAGATTTATGTGCTCAAGTCTCTGGAGTGGGGTTGAACCCATGACCTTCTGACACAAAGGTGAGAGTGCGTCCCACTGAGCCACAGCTGACAGATCTGATAGTAACAGCAGATTTGCAAATTACTTGGAGAAGGTGCAAAAAAGATTCATAAGGATGATGCCAGAACTGATAGGTTATAACTATCGGGAAATACTGAACAGGCCGGGGCCCTTTTCTCTAGAAAAGAGAAGGCTGAGAGGTGATCTGAAAGAGGTCCTTAAGATAATGAAATGATTTGGTAAGGTAGACATCGAGAAGATGTTTCCACTTGTGGGGAGTTCAAAACTAGGGGTCATCAATATAAGATAGTCACTAATAAATCCAAGAGGGAATTCAGGAGAAACTTCTTTACCCAGAGAGAGGTGAGAATGTGGAACTCACTGCCACCGGGACTAGTTAACATGAATAGCAGAGATGCATTTAAAGAGAAGCTAGATAAACACATGAATGCAAAAGGGTTAAACGGATATGTTGATAGGGTGAGATGTAGAGAGGTGGGAGGAGGCTCGTGTGGAGCATAAACACTGGCACGGACCTGTTGGATTGAATGATCTGTTCCTGTCTATAAATAATATGTAACTCAATTTTTTCTGAGTATAGTTTGCGTTTAGCTTTGAAAATGAAAGAAAATTAATCAAAATAAGCCATTTTGTTTGTTGATTTTGTGACATCAGGTTAGCAAACCTAATGGTGATGCTTACGTGTTACTGGTTCAGTTCTTGTCTTTTCTTCCTTGTGCTCCATCTGATTGAATACCATTTCAGGGCTAACAAAACCTAATTCTGCATGGACATGACAAAAATATCTCAATTAACAAAATCATCTACTGTTCTAATAATCCATTATAAATGCAAATGTTGTGTGGGTTGCAATTTTCCATTTCAAATTGCATTAAGCCCCCCTTAATCAGGCTCCGTTCTTTTACAAGTGTCAGTATTTACCTGCAGTACCTGTAGGTGGCACCGTGCTTGGCACTTACAGGTTAAATACCGGTTACATAATGCTAGGTGCAAAACCCATCAATGGTATGGTGTTGTTGTGGCAGCGAGACTCCGCATTAAACTCCAATGCAAGGTAAAGACAATGGACTAGAAATCAGTTAATGCCCACAAATGGGCAGGGTTGTTGTAGTTGCCTGCTTATTGCAATGATTCCTACAAGCAGCCAGCACTATCTGTGGTACTCATTGGCTACATGCCTCTTGGAGGGGTGGGGCCATATCGGGAGGCTTGGATGTTACTTAAAGGCAGCCAACATCTTTTAAAAGGGAGGAGAAATCTGGCTGCAAAGACTGTGCAACTACCTCTGAAGAAATGGCTGAAGGAGGGAGGGAGCAGACACAGAAAGTTCTCTGATGCTGCATTGCAGGTCTTGGTGTAGGCAGTGGGCAGGAGGAGGGACAACCTTCCCCCCCTTGGGGGCAGGAACCCCTCCAAGCATCTGATGAGGGGGGCAATGGGAGGGCATTGCTCAATATATCAATGCCAGGAGCATTGCCACTCGAACATGGTTGTAAGGGTCCTAAGCTTAAATAAAGGTGACTGCAAAGGTATGAGGGCAGATTTGGCTAAAGTGCACTGGGAAAATAGACTAAAGTATGGAACGGTTGATAAGCAGTGGCAGACATTTAAGGAGATATTTCATAACTCGCAACAAAAATGTATCCCAATGAGAAGGAAAGACTGTAAGAGAAGGGATAACCATCAGTGGCTAACTAAGGAAATAAGGGATGGTATCAAATTGAAAACAAGGGCATATAATGTGGCCAAGACTAATGGGAGGCCAGAGGATATGGACATTTTTAAAAGCCATCAAAGAATGACAAAAAAAAAGGATAAAGAGAGAGAAGATAGATTTGGAAAAGCATGATTCAATCAAGCAGAGCCAGCATGGTTTTATGAAAGGGAAATCATGTTTGACAAATTTTTTGGAGTTCTTTGAGGATGTAACGAGCAGGGTGGATAAGGGGGAACCAGTGGGTGTGGTGTATTTGGATTTCCATAAGGCATTCAGTAAGGTGCCACATAAAAGGTTACTGCACAAGATAAAGTTCACGGGGTTGGGGGCATGGATAGAGAATTGGCTAACTAACAGAAAACAGAGAGTTGGGATAAATGGGTAATTTTCCGGTTGGCAGTGCCTTGTGGGGTGCCGCAAGGATCGATGTTGGGTCCTCAACTATTTACAATTTATATTAAAGACATGGATGAAGGGACAGAGTGTAATGTAGCCAAGTTTGCTGATGATACAAAGATGGGTGGGAAAGCAAATTGTGAGGAGGATACAAAAAGTCTGCAAAGGTATATAGACAGGCTAAGTGAGTGGGCAAATATTTGGCAGATGGAGTATAATGTGGGAAAATGGGAAGTTATCCACTTTGGCAGACATAATAGAAAAGCAAATTATAATTTAAATGGAGAAAAATTGCAAAGTGCTGCAGTCCAGCGAGACCTGGGGATCCTGGTGCATGAAACCCAAAAGGTTAGTATGTAGGTACAGCAAGTAACCAGGAAGACCAATGGAATCTTAGCCTTTATTACAAAGAGGATGGAGTATAAAAGCAGGGAAGTCTTGCTACAGTTATACAGGGTATTGGTGAGGCCACACCGAGAATACTGCGTACAGTTTTGGTTTCCATATTTAACAAAGAATCTATTGCTTTGGAGGCAGTTCAGAGAAAGTTCACTAGGTTTATTCCGGGGATGAAGGGGTTGACTTATGAGGAAAGGTTTAGTAAGTGGGACCTCTACTTATTGGAAGAATGAGAGGTGATCTTATCGAAACGTATAAGATTATGAGGGGGCTTGACAAGGTGGATGCAGAGAGAATGTTTACACTGATGGCGGAGACTAGAACTAGGGGGCATAATTTTAGAATAAGGGGCCGCCTATTTAAAACTAAGATGAGGAGGAATTTGCTGCCTCAGAGAGCTGTGGAAGCTGGGTCATTGAATAAATTTAAGACAGAGAGAGACAGCTTCTTAACTGATAAGGGAATAAGGGGTTATAGAAACATAGAAAATAGGTACAGGAGTAGGCCATTTGGCCCTTTGAGCCAGCATCACCATTCAATATGATCATGACTGATCATTTTTGCAACTTTATTACCCCATTCCTACTTTCTCTCCATACCCCTTGATCCCTTTAGCCATAAGAGCCACATCTAACTCCCTTTTGAATACATCTAATGAACTGGCATCAACAACTTTCTGTGGTAGAGAATTCCACAGGTTCACAATCTGAGTGAAGAAGTTTCTCCTCATCTCAGTCCTAAATGGCTTACCCCTTACCCTTAGACTGTGACCCCTGATTCTGGACTTCCCCAACATCGGGAACATTCTTCCTGCATCTAACCTGTCCAATCCCGTCAGAATTTTAGATGTTTCTATGAGATCCCCTCTCATTCTTCTAAATTCCAGTGAATATAAGCCTAGTCGATTCAGTCTTTCTTCATATGTCAGTCCTGCCATCCCAGGAATCAATCTGGTGAGCCTTCGCTGCACTCCCTCAATAGCAAGAATGTCCTTCCTCAGATTAGGAGACCAAAACTGTACATAATATTCAAGGTGTGGCCTCACCAAGGCCCTGTACAACTGCAGTAAGACCTCCCTGCTCCTATACTCAAATCCTCTCGCTATGAAGGCCAGCATGCCATTTGCCTTCTTCATTGCCTGCTGCACCTGTATGCTAACTTTCAATGACTGATGTACCATGACACCCAGGTCTCGTTGCACCTCCCCTTTTCCTAATCTTTCAGATAATATTCTGCCTTCCTGATTTTGGCACCAAAGTAGATAACCTCACATTTATCTACATTATACTGCATCTGCCATGCATTTGCCCACTCACCTAACCTGTCCAAGTCACCCTGCAAACTCTTAGCATCCTCCTCACAGCTCACACTGCCACCCAGCTTAGTGTCATCTGCAAACTTGGAGATATTACATTCAATTCCTTCATCTAAATCATTAACGTATATGTAATACAGGGAGTGGGCAGTGAAGTGGACCTGAGTCGATGATCAGATCAGCCATGATCGTATTAAATGGCAGAGCAGGCTCGAGGTGCTGTATGGCCTACTCCTGCTCCTATTTCTTATATTCTTATGTAAAATGAGTCAACAACTGTCGTTCTGTAACATCAACAAAGCCGACGGTGATCAGATGGAGGTTTACCTGGTATTGGGGAAATCGTTGCGAATTCTAGCTTCATCAAACCTTTATCCATTTCAGGGCTTACAAAGCCTATTTCTCCATGGAGAGAAGGAAAATATCTCAGTTCATAAAATCATCTGCTGCTCTAATAATCCATTACAAATGACAAATTTATCTCAAAGTTGCATTGAAACCCCCCTACGTCAGGCTGTATCAACAGGAAAACTCATCTTAAAAGAGTCAACATCTACGTGTTTTATCTGTAGGTGGTCCCATGCTTGGCATTTACAGGGTTCAGTACCTGTCACATAACGTTAGGTGCAATGCTCATCAATGGTACGTTGTTGTGGCAGTGAGACAGGGCATTAAGCTCCAGTGCAAAGACATGGAGGTTTTGATAATGATGTAATTTTTCAATCCATTCTTTCAGGCATCATCATCATCATCATAGGCAATCCCTTGAAATCGAGGAAGACTTGCTTCCACTCCAAGAATGAGTTCTCAGGTGACTTTACAGTCCAATACAGGAATTACAGTCTCTATCACAGGTGGGGCAGACAGTGGTTGGAGGAAAGGGTGAGTGAGGCGTCTGCAGCAGGCTATCTTGGATCTAGTACTGAGTAATGAGGCAGGATTAATAAATGATCTTGCAGTAAAAGATCCTCTAGGAATGAGTGACCAGAGAAATCCTGCTACAACTGTATAGGGTATTGGTGAGGCCACACCTAGAGTACTGCGTACAGTTTTGGTCTCCATATTTAGGGAAGGATATACTTGTATTGGAGGCTGTTCAGAGAAGGTTCACTAGGTTGATTCCGAAGATGAGGAGATTAATTTATGAGGACAGGTTGAGTAGGTTGGGCCTCTACTCATTGGAATTCAGAAGAATGAGAGATGATCTTATTGAGATATATAAAATAAGGCGGGGGGGGGGGGGCTCGACAAGGTGGATGCAGAGAGGATATTTCCACTCATAGGGGAAACAAAAACTAAGGGACATAATCTTAGAATAAGGGGCCGCCCATTTAAAACTGAGATGAGGAGAAATTTCTTCTCTCAGAGGGTTGTAAATCTGTGGAATTCTCTGCCCCAGAGAGTTGTGGAGGCTGGGTCAATGAATATATTTAAGGCGGAGATAGACAGATTTTTGAGCAATAAGGGAGTCAAAGGTTATGGGGAACGGGCAGGGAAGTGGAGCTGAGTCCATGATCAGATCAGCCATGGTCTTATTGAATGACGGAGCAGGCGCAAGGAGCCAAATAGCCTACTCCTGCTCCTATTTCTTATGTTCTTATGTTTGCCGCAAGCTCCTTCCGCTGCCTGCGCTTCTCCTCCACATGATCTTGACGACAAGACTCGAGGTACTCAGCGCCCTCCTGGACGCTCTTCCTCCTCTTAGGGCGGTCTTTGGCCAGGGACTCCCAGGTGTCGGTGAGGCTATTGCACTTTACCAAGGAGGCTTTGTGGGTGTCCTTAACATAGAAACATAGAAAATAGGTGCAGGAGTAGGCCATTTGGCCCTTCTAGCCTGCACAGCCATTCAATGAGTTCATGGCTGAACATTCAACTTCAGTACCCCATTCCTGCTTTCTCGCCATACCCCTTGATCCCCCTAGTAGTAAGGACCTCATCTAACTCCTTTTTGAATATATTTAGTGAATTGGCCTCAACAACTTTCTGTGGTAGAGAATTCCACAGGTTCACCACTCTCTGGGTGAAGAAGTTCCTCTGCATCTCGGTCCTAAATGGCTTACCCCTTATCCTAAGACTGTGACCTCTGGTTCTGGACTTCCCCAACATTGGGAACATTCTTCCTGCATCGAACCTGTCTAATCCCGTCAGAATTTTAAATGTTTCTATGAGGTCCCCTCTCATTCTTCTGAACTCCAGTGAATACAAGCCCAGTTGATCCAGTCTTTCTTGATAGGTCAGTCCCGCCATCCCGGGAATCAGTCTGGTGAACCTTCGCTGCACTCCCTCAATAGCAAGAATGTCCTTCCTCAGGTTAGGAGACCAAAACTGTACACAATACTCCAGGTGTGGCCTCACCAATGCCCTGTACAACTGTAGCAACACCTCCCTGCCCCTGTATTCAAATCCCCTTGCTATGAAGGCCATCATGCCATTTGCTTTCTTAACCGCCTGCTGCACCTGCATGCCAACCTTCAATGACTGATGTACCATGACACCCAGGTCTCTTTGCACCTCCCCTTTTCCTAATCTGTCACCATTCAGATAATAGTCTGTCTCTCTGTTTTTACCACCAAAGTGGATAACCTCACATTTATCCACATTATACTTCATCTGCCATGCATTTGCCCACTCACCTAACCTATCCAAGTCACTCTGCAGCCTCACAGCATCCTCCTCGCAGCTCACACTGCCACCCAACTTAGTGTCATCCGCAAATTTGGAGATATTACATTTAATCCCCTCATCTAAATCATTAATGTACAGTGTAAACAGCTGGGGCCCCAGCACAGAACCTTGCGGTACCCCACTAGTCACTGCCTGCCATTCTGAAAAGTACCCATTTACTCCTACTCTTTGCTTCCTGTCTGACAACCAGTTCTCAATCCATGTCAGTACACTACCCCCAATCCCATGTGCTCTAACTTTACACATCAATCTCTTGTGTGGGACTTGGTCGAACGCCTTCTGAAAGTCCAAATATACCACATCAACTGGTTCTCCCTTGTCCACTCTATTGGAAACATCCTCAAAAAATTCCAGAAGATTTGTCAAGCATGATTTCCCTTTCACAAATCCATGCTGACTTGGACCTATCATATTACCTCTTTCCAAATGCACTGCTATGACATCCTTAATAATTGATTCCATCATTTTATCCACTACCGATGTCAGGCTGACCGGTCTATAATTCCCTGTTTTCTTTCTCCCTCCTTTTTTAAAAAGTGGGGTTACATTGGCTACCCTCCACTCTATAGGAACTGATCCAGAGTCAATGGAATGTTGGAAAATGACTGTCAATGCATCCACTATTTCCAAGGCTACCTCCTTAAGTACTCTGGGATGCAGTCCATCAGGCCCTGGGGATTTATCGGCCTTCAATCCCATCAATTTCCCCAACACAATTTCCCGGCTAATAAGGATTTCCCTCAGTTCCTCCTCCTTACTAGACCCCCCGACCCCTTTTATAACCGGAAGGTTGTTTGTGTCCTCCTTCGTGAATACCGAACCAAAGTACTTGTTCAATTGGTCCGCCATTTCTTTGTTCCCCGTTATGACTTCCCCTGATTCTGACTGCAGGGGACCTACGTTTGTCTTTACTAACCTTTTTCTCTTTACATATCTATAGAAACTTTTGCAATCCGTCTTAATGTTCCCTGCAAGCTTCTTCTCATACTCCATTTTCCCTGCCCTAATCAAACCCTTTGTCCTCCTCTGCTGAGTTCTAAATTCCTCCCAGTCCCCAGGTTCGCTGCTATTTCTGGCCAATTTGTATGCCACTTCCTTGGCTTTAATACTATCCCTGATTTCCCTTGATAGCCACGGTTGAGCCACCTTCCCTTTTTTATTTTTATGCCAGACAGGAATGTACAATTGTTGTAGTTCATCCATGCGGTCTCTAAATGTCTGCCATTGCCCATCCACAGTCAACCCCTTAAGTATCATTCGCCAATCCATCCCAGCCAATTCACGCCTCATACCTTCAAAGTTAGCCTTCTTTAAGTTCTGGACCATGGTCTCTGAATTAACTGTTTCATTCTCCATCCCAATGCAGAATTCCACCATATTATGGTCACTCTTCCCCAAGGGGCCTCGCACAACGAGATTGCTAATTAATCCTCTCTCATTACACAGCACCCAGTCTAAGATGGCCTCCCCCCTAGTTGGTTCCTCGACATATTGGTCTAAAAAACCATCCCTTATGCACTCCAGGAAATCCTCCTCCATCGTATTGCTTCCAGTTTGGTTAGCCCAATCTATGTGCATATTAAAGTCACCCATTATAACTGCTGCACCTTTATTGCACGCACCCCTAATTTCCTGTTTGATGCCCTCCCCAACATCACTACTACTGTTTGGAGGTCTGTACACAACTCCCACTAACGTTTTTTGCCCTTTGGTGTTCTGCAGCTCTACCCATATAGATTCCACATCATCCAAGCTAATGTCCTTCCTAACTATTGCCTTAATCTCCTCCTTAACCAGCAATGCTACCCCACCTCTTTTTCCTTTTATTCTATCCTTCCTGAATGTTGAATACCCCTGGATGTTGAGTTCCCAGCCCTGATCATCCTGGAGCCACGTCTCCGTAATCCCAATCACATCATATTTGTTAACATCTATTTGCACAGTTAATTCATCCACTTTATTGCGGATACTCCTTGCATTAAGACACAAAGCCTTCAGGCTTGTTTTTTTAACACCCTCTGTCCTTTTAGAATTTTGCTGTACAATGGCCCTTTTTGTTCTTTGCCTTGGGTTTCTCTGCCCTCCACTTTTCCTCATCTCCTTACTGTCTTTTGCTTTTGCCTCCTTTTTGTTTCCCTCTATCTCCCTGCATCGGTTCCCATCCCCCTGCCATATTAGTTTAACTCCTCCCCAACAGCACTAGCAAACACTCCCCCGAGGACATAGGTTCCGATTCTGCCCAGGTGCAGACCGTCCGGATTGTACTGGTCCCACCTCCCCCAGAACCGGTTCCAATGCCCCAGGAATTTGAATCCCTCCCTGCTGCACCATTGCTCAAGCCATGTATTCATCTGAGCTATCCTGCGATTCCTACTCTGACTAGCACGTGGCACTGGTAGCAATCCCGAGATTACTACTTGAAACGTTTCCTCTGCCCACTTGGGGCTCGCCTGCCGTGCAGGCATTCCGAATAGAGCGCTTGCTTTGGGAGTCTCATTTCGGTCATGCGGACGATGTGGACCACCCAGTAACTCCAAAAACAGCAGTAGAACAATGTCATTTTAACTTCCCGAAACAGGAATTCATAGACATGAACTTCCAAAATTCGATTCCCAATAGTCTGAAAGCTGTATTTCCTGGCATAGACAGACATTCCACCTCACTTCAGCCCCATAAATCTCTTCCCTAAGAGATATATCACCACCCTGCCCCCTAAGTACAAAGTCTAGATTGAGAAGCTATCCAGCCCATTTGCCCCCTTCCCACTATTCAGATAATTGACCCCTAGGAATGTAACAATCTCCATGCTCCTCAGAGCAGAAATTCGGGGCTGTGGAATAGGACACATATACCCCGTGACCATGTTCCCCCCTTGGAAAGTAATCCTCAATAAAAACAAAAGGCAAGCTTCACGAAATGAAAGGTAACTGAACAAAACCCGACTAAGCGAGTTTCCCTGCCTGCTTTCCTCTACCCAACCCATGCTCTTCCCATTCCCCCTTCACCAACCTTCCCTATTCCCCCGTCTCCACCTACCCTCCCCCTTCCACACTCCGAGTCACACCTTCCACACCCCTTCCCCAAGTCCCCTCTCCCTGTCCATCTACCTTACCCCCTCTTCCCCACCCCCGACTTCCCTCCTGCCCTCCTCCCATTCCCTTCCTCTCTACCCTCCCCCTCTTCGCTTGGGTCCGATTTTCCCCTTTGATTTCTCACCCTGCTCCACCTGAATATTGCTCAGTCGCAGCAGATCTGCAACTCACGGTTAATTCACAAACCCAACGACGTTGAGCTAGATATTTACCTGGTATTGCATGTTGTAGTTTTTTCTTCATACGTGTATTTCCAGGGGTTACAATCTGTATTTCTGCATGGGCATAACAAAAATATATCAGTTCACAAAATCAGCTTTTCTAATAATCCATTATAAATGACAACTGTTGTGTGCATTGCAAATTTCCGTCTCAAGTTGCATAGTCAGTCTCTGTCGATGGGAAAACTCCTTTTAACCGTGTCAACATTTACCTGTTGTATCTGTAGGTGGCCCCGTGCTTGGCATTTACAGGGTTCAGTGCCTGTTACATAATGTTCAGTGCAAAGCACGGTGTTGCGGCAGCGAGACCCGGCATTAAGCTCCAGTGTAAAGACATGGGGGCCGAAATTGCCCCCCACCCCAAATGGGGCGCACCTTCCGTTAAAAAAAAAATTCTTGTCCCTAACCCACGGGGCGGATGTATCGGAGATATTCAGCTGCTAGAATTTTTTTTTTGCCCACGGCGCACGTTGTGGCGGCAGTGGGGTGGAAGTGCCCTGGCAGCGGGTCAGCCTCCCCGACCAGTCACCAGCGGCGTGCTGACGCGTAACAACGTCCCTCCACTTCAGTTAAAAGGGAGGGCCGCTGCAACAATTTCAATTTGGCCCACTGGGCCACCGGGGAAAGTCTCGGGTGGGCCAGCGGTCTGACACCCAAGAGGGGGTGCCCGGCTGCCTGTTGTCGGTCCAGCCGATCCTGGGGAGTAAGGGGTGCATAATTGTCAGGCCGACCTGGCAGTCGGCCGACAATAAAAAATAACACAGAGTCACCGGCCGCCCTTTAAAGAAGGACATGCCGCCCAGCCACAATATTGCATCCCGCTGGGAAGTACCACGTGAGGGTCAGAAAGGGGATCACCGCTGGTCAGTGTGGGTTTGGCGTGTGCCCGACCTGGCGGGAAAACGGGGCGAGCGGAAACCTGTTTTCGCTGCTTTCGGCCCAGGGGCAATTTTGGAGAGGGCGGCCCATCCATCCACCCCCGGTCAGTAATTAGTATTAGTCAGTAAGCATTAAATTTATTTCTACTCAGTGAGTTAATAGGATATAACAGTGTTGATATTTTATGTCTTCAAGATAAGAGGAGACGAATTGATGTCCTGTTTCTGACTGCTCCATTTTTGATCCTGTGTCAGGAGCATCGTGACACAGTTAAATCAGAAACTAGGGCCCTGACCTTAAGGAAAGCTAACTTCGACGGCATGAGGCGTGAATTGGCTAGAATAGACTGGCGAGTGATACTCAAAGGGTTGGCGGTTGATAGGCAATGGCAAACATTTATAGATCACATGGACGAACTTTAACAATTGTACATCCCTGTCTGGAGTAAAAATAAAACAGGGAAGGTGGCTCAACTGTGACTAACAAGAGAAATTAAGGATAGTGTTAGATCCAAGTAAGAGACATATAAATTGGCCAGAAAAAGCAGCAAACCAGAGGACTGGGGGAAATTTAGAATTCAGCAGAGGAGGACAAAGGGTTTAATTAGGAGGGGGAAAATAGAGTACGCGAGGAAGCTTGCCGGGAACATAAAAACTGAATGCAAAAGCTTCTATAGATATGTGAAGAGAAAAAGAGTAGTGAAAACAAACATAGGTCCCTTGCAGTTGGACTCGGGTGAATTTATAATGGGGAACAAAGAAATGGCAGACCAATTGAACAAATACTTTGGTTCTGTCTTCATGAAGGAAGACACAAATAACCTTCTGGAAATATGAGGGGACCGAGGGTCTAGCGAGAAGAAGGAACTGAAGGAAATCCTTATTAGTCAGCAAATTGTGTTAGAGAAATTGATGGGATTGAAGGCCCATAAATATCCGGGGTCTAATTGTCTGCAACCCAGAGTACTTAAGGAAGTGGCCCGAGAAATAGTGGATGCATTGGTGATCATTTTTCAACAGTCTATCGACTCTGGATCAGTGTGGACTGGAGGGTAGCTAATGTATCACCACTTTTTAAAAAAGGAGGGAGAGAGAAAATGGATAATTATAGACCCGGTTAGCCTGACATCAGTAGTGGGGAAAATGTTGGAATCAATCATTAAGGATGAAATAGCAGCGCATTTGGAAAGCAGTGACAGGATTGGTCCAAGTCAGCATGGATTTATGAAAGGAAAATCATGCTTGACAAATCTTCTGGAACTTTTTGAGGATGTAACTAGTAGAGTGGACAAGGGAGAACCAGTGGATGTAGTGTATTTGGACTTTCAAAAGGCCTTTGACAAGGTCCCACATAAGAGATTGGTGTGCAAAATCAAAGAACATGGTATTGGGCGTAATGTACTGGCGTGGATAGAGAATTGGTTGGCAGCCAGGAAGCAGAGAGTCGGGATAAACGGGTCCTTTTCAGAATGGGAGGCAGTGACTTGTGGAGTGCCGCAGGGCTCAGTGCTGGGACCCCAGCTCTTTACAATATCCATCAATGATTTGGACGAAGGAATTGAGTGTAATATCTCCAAGTTTGCAGATGACACTAAATTGGGTGGTGGTGTGAACTGTGAGGAGGATGCTAAGAGGCTGCAGGGTGACTTGGACAGGTTAGGTGAGTGGGCAAATGCATGGCAGATGCAGTATAATGTGGATAAATGTGAGGTTATCCACTTTGGTGGCAAAAACACGAAGGCAGAATATTATCTGAATGGCGGCAGATTAGGAAAAGGGGAGGTGAAACGAGACCTGGGTGTCATGGTTCATCAATCATTGAAAGTTGGCATGCAGGTACAGCAGGCGGTGAAGAAGGCAATGGCACGTTGCCTTCATAGCGAGGGGATTTGAGTATAGGAGCAGGGAGGTCTTACTGCAGTTGTACAGGGCCTTGGTTCAGTTTTGGTCTCCTAATCTGAGGAAGGACATTCTTGCTATTGAGGGAGTGCAGCGAAGGTTCACCAGACTGATTCCAGGAATGGCTGGACTGACATATGAGGAGAGACTGGATCAATTGGGCCTTTATACACTGGAGTTTAGAAGGATGAGAGGGGATCTCATAGAAACGTATAAGATTCTGACGGGATGGGACAGGTTAGATGCGGGAAGAATGTTCCCAATGTTGGGGAAGTCCAGAACCAGGGGACACAGTCTTAGGATAAGAGGTAGGCCATTTAGGACTGAGATGAGGAGAAACTTCTTCACTCAGAGAGTTATTAACTTGTGGAAGTCCCTGCCGTAGAGAGTTGTTGTTGCCAGTTCATTGGATGTATTCAAGAGGGAGTTAGATCTGGCTGTTACAGCTAAAGGGATCAAGGGGTATGGAGAGAAAGCAGGAAAGGGGTACTGAGGTGAATGATCAGCCATGATCTTATTGAATGGTGGTGCAGGCTCGAAGGGCCGAATGGCCTACTCCTCCACCTATTTTCTATGTTTTTCTATGTTTCTATGTGATCGGGGCCCAGGAGAGGCGAAGGTTCGGGGCCCAGAAAAGGAGAGAGCCCAGGGGCAGCACGGGCCAACCCACACTGCGAACTATTGATAGTAGGAGCATGCGTGCGCACTAGATCTGTGCAGCAGAGCTTGGTCTCCAGTCGTCTTGGTTAACCCTTGCCACTCGATCAAGACCTAGCTCTGTCAAGCCCGTGTGTGTGCAACGGCCACCCCACGTTAAAAGGATCCATATACAGGCGTCTGCCACCCTTCAGCATGGAGTTTGGGACCTAGAATGTCAGATCCCTCATTGAAACACCTGTGAACTCATCCCTTTTTAGTGTTGAAGCAAGTCATCCTCGATAGGAGGGACTGCCTAATACTAATATATTAAATAAAAGGGCAGCTCAGCCCCACGGAGTGTGTATCCTGTGCCATGTGGGAACTCCAGGACACTTCCCGTGTCCTGGACAGCCACACGTGCAGGAAGTTGGCTGGAGGAGCTCGAGCCCTGGGTCTGGAGCTTGAGCAGCAGCTGCCGTTACTGCGGGGTATCAGTGAGGCTGAGAGCTTCGTGGATAGCATGTTTCAGGAGTTGGTCACCCTGCAGCTTAAGAGTGTGCATACTGATAGCATAGTGGTAAGGTTACTCGACTAGTCATCCAGAGGTCTGGACGAAAAATCAAGTGACGCGAGTTCAAATCCCACCACGGCAGCTGGGGAATTTAAATTCAATTAATTAAATAAATCTGGAATATAAAAAGCTAGTGTCAGTAATGGTGACCATGAAACTATGGGATTGTCATAAAAACCCATCTGGTTCACTAATGTCCTTTAGGGAAGAAAATCTGCCATCCTTACCCGGTCTGGGCCTATATGTGACTCCAGACCCACAGCAATGTGGTTGACTCTTAACTGCCCTCTGAAATGTCCCAGCGAGCCACTCAATTGTGACAAAACTGCTACGAGAAACAATAAGAAGAATAAAACCGGACGGACAATCCGGCATCGAACTGGACACCGGCTTTGGACACGACAACGCCACACACAGCCCAGTCGACCCTGCAAAGTCCTCCTCACCGACAGCTGGGCACTTCTGCCACAATTAGGAGAGCTGTCCCACAGACTAGTCAAGCAACAGCCTGACACAGTCATACTCACAGAATAATATCTTTCAGCCAATGTCCCAGATTCCTCTATCACCATACCTGGGTATGTCCTGTCCCACGGGCAGGACAGACCCACCCGAGGTGGCGGTACAGTGGTTTACAGTTGGGAGGGAGTGGCCCTGGGAATCCTCAACATTGAATCCAGAGGCTTCAGGCCAAGCATGGGCAAGGAAACCTCCTGCTGATTACCACCTACCGCCCTCCATCAGCTGATGAATTAGTACCCCTCCATGTTGAGCACCACTTGGAAGAAGCACTGAGAGTAGCAAGGGCACAGAATGTGCTCTGGGTGGGGGACTTCAATGTCCATCACCAAGAGTGGCTCGGTAGCACCACTGATAACCGAGCTGGCCGAGTCCTGAAGGACTGAGCTGCCAGACAGGGCCTGCGGCAGGTGGTGAGAGAACCAAAACGAGGGAAAAACCTACTTGACCTCGTCCTCACCAATCTACCTGTCGCCGATGCATCTGTCCATGAGAGCAGTGACCACCTCACAGCCACTGTGGAGACAAAGTCCCGTCTTCACACTGAGGACATTCTCCATCGTGTTGTGTGGCACTACCATCATGCTAAATGGGATAGATTCAGAACAATGGTGAGGGGAATAGATAGGCGTTTCTGCGGCCGCAACCGAGACTCCAGGATGGTATGTTGCCTCCCTGGTGCAAGGGTCAAGGATGTCTCGGAGCGGGTGCAGGACATTCTAAAAAGGGAGGGAGAACAGCCAGTTGTCGTGGTGCACATTGGTACCAACGGCATAGGTAAAAAAAGGGATGAGGTCCTACGAAACGAATTTAAGGAGCTAGGAGCTAAATTAAAAAGTAGGACCTCAAAAGTAGTAATCTCAGGATTGCTACCAGTGCCACGTGATAGTCAGAGTAGGAATCGCAGGATAGCGCAGATGAATACGTGGCTTGAGCAGTGGTGCAACAGGGAAGGATTCAAATTCCTGGGGCATTGGAACCGGTTCTGGGGGAGGTGGGACCAGTACAAACTGGACGGTCTGCACCTGGGCAGGACCGGAACCAATGTCCTAGGGGGAGTGTTTGCTAGTGCTGTTGGGGAGGATTTAAACTGCTATGGCAGGGGGATGGGAACCAATGCAGGGAGACAGAGGGAAACAAAAAGGAGGCAAAAGCAAAAGACAGAAAGGAGATGAGGAAAAGTGGAGGGCAGAGAAACCCAAGGCAAAGAACAAAAAGGGCCACTGTACAGCAAAATTCTAAAAGGACAAAGGGTGTTAAAAGAACAAGCCTGAAGGCTTTGTGTCTTAATGCAAGGAGTATCCGCAATAAAGTGGATGAATTAACTGTGCAAATAGATGTTAACAAATATGATGTGATTGGGATTACGGAGACGTGGCTCCAGGATGATCAGGGCTGGGAACTCAACATCCAGGGGTATTCAACATTCAGGAAAGATAGAATAAAAGGAAAAGGAGGTGGGGTAGCATTGCTGGTTAAGGAGCAAATTAAGGCAATAGTTCGGAAGGACATTAGCTTGGATGATGTGGAATCTATATGGGTAGAGCTGCAGAATACCAAAGGACAATAAACGTTAGTGGGAGTTGTGTACAGACCTCCAAACAGTAGTAGTGATGTTGGGGAGGGCATCAAACATGAAATTAGGGGTGCGTGCAATAAAGGTGCAGCAGTTATAATGGGTGACTTTAATATGCACATAGATTGGGTTAACCAAACTGGAAGCAATACGGTAGAGGAGGATTTCCTGGAGTGCATAAGGGATGGTTTTTTAGACCAATATGTCGAGGAACCAACTAGGGGGGAGGCCATCTTAGACTGGGTGCTGTGTAATGAGAGAGGATTAATTAGCAATCTCGTTGTGCGAGGCCCGTTGGGGAAGAGTGACCATAATATGGTGGAATTCTGCATTAGGATGGAGAATGAAACAGTTAATTCAGAGACCATGGTCCAGAACTTAAAGAAGGGTAACTTTGAAGGTATGAGGCGTGAATTGGCTAGGATAGATTGGTGAATGATACTGAAGGGGTTGACTGTGGATGGGCAATGGCAGACATTTAGAGACCGCATGGATGAACTACAACAATTGTACATTCCTGTCTGTCGTAAAAATAAAAAAGGGAAGGTGGCTCAACCGTGGCTATCAAGGGAAATCAGGGATAGCATTAAAGCCAAGGAAGTGGCACACAAATTGGCCAGAAATAGCAGCGAACCCGGGGACTGGGAGAAATTTAGAACTCAGCAGAGGAGGACAAAGGGTTTGATTAGGGCAGGGAAAATGGAGTATGAGAAGAAGCTTGCAGGGAACATTAAGACGGATTGCAAAAGTTTCTATAGATATGTAAAGAGAAAAAGGTTAGTAAAGACAAACGTAGGTCCCCTGCAGTCAGAATCAGGGAAAGTCATAACGGGGAACAAAGAAATGGCGGACCAATTGAACAAGTACTTTGGTTCGGTATTCACTGAGGAGGACACAAACAACCTTCCGGATATAAAAGGGGTCGGAGGGTCTAGTAAGGAGGAGGAACTGAGGGAAATCCTTATTAGTCGGGAAATTGTGTTGGGGAAATTGATGGGATTGAAGGCCGATAAATCCCCAGGGCCTGATGAACTGCATCCCAGAGTACTTCAGGAGGTGGCCTTGGAAATAGTGGATGCATTGACAGTCATTTTCCAACATTCCATTGACTCTGGATCAGTTCCTATGGAGTGGAGGGTAGCCAATGTAACCCCACTTTTTAAAAAAGGAGGGAGAAAGAAAACAGGGAATTATAGACCGGTCAGCCTGACATCGGTAGTGGGTAAAATTATGGAATCAATTATTAAGGATGTCATAGCAGTGCATTTGGAAAGAGGTAATATGATAGGTCCAAGTCAGCATGGATTTGCGAAAGGGAAATCATGCTTGACAAATCTTCTGGAATTTTTTCAGGATGTTTCCAGTAAAGTGGACAAAGGAGAACCAGTTGATGTGGTATATTTGGACTTTCAGAAGGCTTTCGACAAGGTCCCACACAAGAGATTAACGTGCAAAGTTAAAGCACATGGGATTGGGGGTAGTGTGCTGACATGGATTGAGAACTGGTTGTCAGACAGGAAGCAAAGAGTAGGAGTAAATGGGGACTTTTCAGAATGGCAGGCAGTGACTAGTGGGGTACCGCAAGGTTCTGTGCTGGGGCCCCAGCTGTTTACATTGTACATTAATGATTTAGACGAGGGGATTAAATGTAGTATCTCCAAATTTGCGGATGACACTAAGTTGGGTGGCAGTGTGAGCTGCAAGGAGGATTCTATGAGGCTGCAGAGCGACTTGGATAGGTTAGGTGAGTGGGCAAATGCATGGCAGATGAAGTATAATGTGGATAAATGTGAGGTTATCCACTTTAGTGGTAAAAACAGAGAGACAGACTATTATCTGAATGGTGACAGATTAGGAAAAGGGGAGGTGCAAAGAGACCTGGGTGTCATGGTACATCAGTCATTGAAGGTTGGCATGCAGGTACAGCAGGCGGTTAAGAAAGCAAATGGCATGTTGGCCTTCATAGCGAGGGGATTTGAGTACAAGGGCAGGGAGGTGTTGCTACAATTGTACAGGGCCTTGGTGAGGCCACACCTGGAGTATTGTGTACAGTTTTGGTCTCCTAATCTGAGGAAGGACATTCTTGCTATTGAGGGAGTGCAGCGAAGGTTCACCAGACTGATTCCCAGGATGGCGGGACTGACCTATCAAGAAAGACTGGATCAACTGGGCTTGTATTCACTGGAGTTCAGAAGAATGAGAGGGGACCTCATAGAAACGTTTAAAATTCTGACGGGGTTAGACAGGTTAGATGCAGGAAGAATGTTCCCAATGTTGGGGAAGTCCAGAACCAGGGGACACAGTCTAAGGATAAGGGGGAAGCCATTTAGGACCGAGATGAGGAGGAATTTCTTCACCCAGAGAGTGGTGAACCTGTGGAATTCTCTACCACAGAAAGTTGTTGAGGCCAATTCACTAAATATATTCAAAAAGGAGTTAGATGAAGTCCTTACTACTAGGGGAATCAAGGGGTATGGTGAGAAAGCAGGAATGGGGTACTGAAGTTGCATGTTCAGCCATGAACTCATTGACTGGCGGTGCAGGCTAGAAGGGCCGAATGGCCTACTCCTGCACCTATTTTCTATGTTTCTATGTTTCTATCTAGCAGTTCAAAACTGGGCATCCACAAGGCGCTGTGGGTCATCAGCAGCAGCAGAATTGTATTCCACCACAATCTGTAACCTCATGGCCCGGCATATCCCTCACTCTACCATTATCAAGCCAGGGGACCAACCCTGGTTCAATGAGGAGTATAGAAGAGCATGCTAGGAGCAGCACCAGGTGTACCTAAAAATGAGATGCCAACCTGGGGAAGCTGCAACACAGGACTAAATGCATGCTACACAGTGGAAGCAGCATGCTATAGACAGAGCTAAGCGATCCCACAATCAATGGATCAGATCAAAGCTCTGCAGTCCTGCAAAACTTCCAGTCATGAATGGTGGTGGACCATTAAACAACTAACGGGAGGAGGAGGCTCCATGAATATCCCCATCCTCAATGAAGGCGGAGCCCAGCACGTGGGGGCAAAAGACTAGGCTGAATTCAGCGTTTACAACCATCTTCAGCCAAATGTGCTGAGTGGATGATCCATATCGGCCTCCTCCTGAGGTACCCACCATCACAGAACCCAGTCTTCAGTCAATTGGATTCACTCCATGTGATATCAAGAAACGGCTGAGCGCACTGGATACAGCAAAGGCTATGGGCCCCGACAACAACCCGGCTGTCGTGCTGAAGACTTGTGCTACAGAACTTGCCGCGCCTCTAGCCAAGCTGTTCCAGTACAGCTACAACACTGGCATCTACCCGACAATGTGGAAAACTGCCCAGGTATGTCCTGTCCACAAAAAGCAGGACAAATCCAATCCAGCCAATTACCACCCCATCAGTCTACTCTCAATCATCAGCAAAATGATGGAAGGTGCCATTGACAGTGCTATCAAGCGGCACTTACTCACCAATAACCTGCTCACCAATGCCCAGTTTGGGTTCCGCCAGGACCACTTGGCTCCTGACTTCATTACAGCCTTGGTCCAACCATGGACAAAAGAGCTGAATTCCAGAGGTGAGGTGAGAGTGACTGTCCTTGGCTTCAAGGCAGCATTTGACCAAGTGTGGCATCAAGGGGCCCTAGAAAAATAAAGTCAATGGGAATCAGGGGGAAAACTCTCAACTGGCTGGAGTCATACTAGCACAAAGGAAGATGGTTGTGGTGGTTGTAGGTCAATCATCCCAGCCCCAGGACATCGCTGCAGGAGTTCTTCGGGGCAGTGTCCTAGGCCCAACCATCTTCAGTTGCTTCATCAATGACCTTCCCTCCATCATAAGGTCAGAAGTGGGGATGTTCGCTGATGACTGTAGTGTTCAGTGCCATTCACAACTCCTCAGATAAAGGAGCAGTCCATGCCCGCATGCAGCAAGACCTGGATGACACTCAGGCTTGGGCTGATAAGTGGCAAGTAACATTTGCATCACACAAGTGCCACGAGATGGCGTCACTATTGGAGGCCATTGGACTGTACACATGTGTGTGCAGCCCAAGTATAAAAGGCCAGCCATTTTGTATATTAAGTCACTTTGGGCCTTAATAAAGCAGAGCCAAGGTTATACCTCTTGGAGTTAAACAGGACTCAGTCGAACAGTTATTGCATACACATTTGGCGACGAGGCAATAAGAACCTTTGCATGCAAAAATGAGCACAACTGGATTGTTGGAGCGATTTGTGAAAGGAGAAGATTGGGCAGACTTTGTGAGCTGTTTGAGCCAGTTCTTCGTGGCCAACAAAATGGAGGAGGTCGGCAACACAGATCGGCGCCGGACGGTGTTCCTCACGGTTTACGGTCCAAAAATTTATGGTCTGATAAAGATTCTACTCCTGCCTGTGAGTCCAATAGAGAAGACGTATAAAGAATTGTGTACACTGGTACAGGACCACCTTAAGTCAGATGAAGGCATCATCATCTCGAGATACAGATTTTACACGCATGTTCACTCAGAGGGCCAGAATGAGGGGGAATTTGTTGCTGAGCTGAGATGTCTAAGAGGGACCGTGTAAGTTCGGAGCTGTGTTGGCAGACATGCTGCGGAACTTCTTTGTAATCAGCATCAACCACGAGGTGATTCTGCGTAGACTACTGGCGGTGGATATGTTGGACTTGAACAGGGCCGTCACGATCGCTCAGTCATGCATGACGACGGATGGAAGTCCAAAGCAGATATCAGTGAAAAATCGAAACTCGGCAAGGACTGTAAATATGATTGATTCGGTGTTCAGCAGAGCGGCACATGGCAGTGCCTATCCAACTGCGTAAGTGAAACCTGTGGCTGCCCAAAGTCCGCCAGCGGGAATACATCCGATTTTTCCGTGTTGGCGTTGTGGGGGAAGTCACCGGCACCAGCAGTGCCAATTTAAGCAAAATAGTTGCAAAGGCTGTCTGAGAGTGAGGCATCTCCAGCACAAGTGTCCGCAGATGCTGCGACACACCACGTGGAGGATGAGAGTCAGACTAGCGCGGATCCGGATACACAATCTGAGATACCAGAGGAGGAAGTGTATGCTTTTGACAAGGCTTTTGACAAGGTCCCACACAAGAGATTGGTGTGCAAAATTAAAGCACATGGTATTGGGGGTAATGTACTGACGTGGATAGAGAACTGGTTGGCAGACAGGAAGCAGAGAGTTGGAATAAACGGGTCCTTTTCAGAATGGCAGGCAGTGACCAGTGGGGTGCCGCAGGGCTCAGTGCTGGGACCCCAGCTATTTACAATATACATCAATGATTTAGATGAAGGAATTGAATGTAATATCTCCAAGTTTGCAGATGACACTAAACTGGGTGGTGGTGTGAGCTGTGAGGAGGATGCTAAGAGGCTGCAGGGTGACTTGGACAGGTTAGTTGAGTGGGCAAATGCATGGCAGATGCAGTATAATGTGGATAAATGTGAGGTTATCCACTTTGGTGGTAAAAACAGGAAAACAGAATATTATCTGAATGGTGGCAGATTAGGAAAAGGGGAGGTGCAACAAGACTTGGGTGTCATGGTACATCAGTCATTGAAAGTTGGCATGTAGATACAGCAGGCGGTGAAGAAGGCAAATGGCATGTTGGCCTTCATAGCTAGGGGATTTGAATATAGGAGCAGGGAGGTCTTACTGCAGTTGTACAGAGCCTTGGTGAGGCCACACCTAGAATATTATGTTCAGTTTTGGTCCCCTAATCTGAGGAAGGATGTTCTTTCTATTGAGGGAGTACAGCGAAGGTTCACCAGATTGATTCCTGGGATGGCAGGACTGACATATGAGGAGAGACTGGATCAACTGGGCTTGTATTCATTGGAGTTTAGAAGAATGAGAGGGGATCTCAAGAAAACATATAAAATTCTGACGGGATTGGACAGGTTAGAGGCAGGAAGAATGTTCCCGTTGCTGGGGAAGTCTAGAACTAGGGGTCACAGTCTAAGGATAAGGGGTAGGCCATTTAGGACCAAGAAACTTCTTCACTCAGAGAGTGGTTAACCTGTGGAATTCTCTACCACAGAAAGTTCTTGAGGCCAGTTCATTAGATATGGCCCTTACAGCTAAAGGGATCAAGGTTATGGAGAGAAAGCAGGAAAGGGGTACTGAGGTTTAATGATCAGCCATGATCTTATTGAATGGCGGTGCAGGCTCGAAAGGCCGAATGGCTTGCTCCTGCACCTAATTTCTATGTTTCTATGGACTGTACTCATTCCTAGCTAAGAGCAAACTGATCATGATCAATGTGAAATTTAATGGGGTGCCGATGTCGATGGAACTGGACACGGGGGCAAGTCAATCGATAATGAACTAGAGGGCATTCAACGAGCTGTGGGATACAAAGGCTGTGAGGCCCAGGCTGAGTCCAGTCAATGCCAAGCTGCGCACATACACCAAAGAACTCATAACGGTGATTGGAAGTGCCACAATTAAAGTGTTGTAAGACGGTGCGGTTCACGAGTTACCACTATGGATTGTCCCAGGCAATGGCACAACGCTGTTCAGCAGGATCTGGCTTGAAAAAATCAGATGCAATTGGAACGACATCAAGGCGTTTTTGTCGGCGAAAGATACGTGTGCCCAAGTACTGAGCAAGTTGAACCAGGCATCGGCAACTTCACGGGAGCCAAGGTGCAGATCCATGTGGACTCGGATGCAAGACCCGTCCATCATAAAGCTTGGACAGTTCCGTATATCATGAAGGAGAAGGCCGAAATCGAACTGGACAGACTCCAGCGTGAAGGGATCATATCACCAGTTGAATTTCATGAATGGGCCAGCCCCATTGTTCCTGTGCTGAAAAGTGATGGCACAGTCAGAATCTGTGGAGACGGCAAGGCTACAATCAACAGGGTTTCGAAACAGGATCAGTACCCATTACCGAAGGCTGATGACTTGTTTGCAACATTAGCCAGGGGGAATTCGTTCACCAAACTGGACTTGACGTCGGCCTACATGACACAGGAGCTGGTCGAGACGTCGAAGAGACTGACATGCATTAACACGCATAAAGGACTGTTTATTTATCACAGGTGCCCTTTTGGAATTCGCTCGGCTGCAGCAATATTTCAGTGGAACATGGAGAGTCTACTGAAGTCCGTTCCCAGAACCGTCGTGTTCCAAGATGACATCACAGGTCGTTATTCCGAGAAACAGCTGAACAATCTGGAAGAGGTTCTACATCGTCTGGACAAAGTGGGACTCAGATTGAAACGCTCGAAGTGTGTCTTCATGGCACCAGAAGTCGAATTCCTGGGGAGGAAAATTGCTGCTGACGGCATCAGACCCACGGACGCAAAAACCAAGGCCATCAAGAATGCACCCAAGCCGCAGAATGTGACGACCTGCATTCGTTCCTGGTCTACTCAACTACTTTGATAACTTCCTGCCTAAGTTGAGCACTATATTAGAACAACTGCACATGCTGCTAAGAAAAGGCGACAACTGGGTGTGGGGTGCGTCTCAAGACAGAGCTTTTGAGAAAGCCACTAATCTGTTTTGCTCTAACAAGCTGCTGGTACATTATGACCCATGTAAACATTTAGTATTGGCCTGTGATGCTTCGTCATATGGAATTGGTTACGTACTCCAACAAGCTAATGAGTCAGGTAAACTTCAGCCAGTCGCGTATGCTTCAAAAAGTTTGTCTAAAGCGGAAAGTGCCGACAGCATGGTAGGGAAGGAAGCACTAGCCTGTGAGTATGAGGTTAAAAAGATGCAGCAGTACCTGTTTGGTCTTCAGTTTGAACTGGAGACAGATAACAAGCCGCTCATTTCACTGTTCTCGAAAAACAAAGGTATCAATACCAATACTTCATCCCGCATCCAGAGGTGGGCGCTGACATTATTCGCTTATGATTATGTCATTCGCCATAGACCTGGCACCGAGAATTGTGCCGATGTTTTGAGTCGTCTGCCGTGCCCACAACGGAGATGGAAACGCCACAACCGGCGGACCTATTGTTAGTTATGGATGCTTTTGAGAGTGAAGGAACCCTGTCACGGCTCAACAATTTAAGACCTGGACCAGCCACGACCCGATTTTATCAGTGGTGAAGAGTTGCATCCTCAAAGGTGATTGGTTTGCCATACCCAAGCAAATGTGCGAGGAGACTCATAGAAACATATAAAATTCTTACAGGATTGGACAGATTAGACGCAGGAAGAATGTTCCTGATGTTGGGGAAGTCCACAACCAGGGGTCACAGTCTAAAGATAAGGGGTAAGCCATTTAGGACCGAGATGAGGAGAAACTTCTTCACTCAGAGTTGTGAGCATGTGGAATTCTCTACCACAGAAAGTTGTTGAGGCCAGTTCATTAGATATATTCAAAAGGGAGCTACATATGGCCCTTACAGCTAAAGGGATCAAGGGGTATGGAGAGAAAGTAGGAATGGGGTACTGAAGTGCATGATCAGCCATGATCATATTGAATGGTGGTGCAGGCTCGAAGGGCCGAATGGCCTACTCCTGCAACTGTTTTTTATGTTTCTATGTTTCTATGAGACCAAAACTTACATTCGTCGCAAAGACGAACTGTCTATTTAGTCGGATTGTATACTGTGGGGCAATCGTGTTGTTATGCCCAACATAGGGAGAGAGAAATTTGTACATGAGCTACATAGCACACATCCCGGCATTGTAATGATGAAAGCCATCATTAGGTCTCATGTATGGTGGCCGGGAATTGACTCTGAGCTGGAATCATGTGTGCATCAGTGCAACACTTGCATGCAGCTCAGCAAAGCACCAGCGGAATCGCCACTGAGTCTGTGGTCATGGCTGTCGAAACCATGGTCCAGGATCCACATAGACTTTGCAGCTCCCTTCCTGGAGAAGATGCTTTTAGTTGTGGTGGGTGCATATTCAAAGTGGATAGAGTGTATAATCATGTCATCCAGCACATCCATAGCTACCATTGAGAATCTCAGTGTCATGTTCGCGACACATGGTCTGCCTGACATCGTTGTTTGCGACAACGGATCGTGCTTCACCAGTCAGGAGTTTCAAGAGTTCATGAAACTCAATGGTATCAAACATGTAAGGTCAGCACCATTCAAACCGGCATCCAATGGGCAAACAGAACGTGCTGTCCAAATCATAAAGCAGAGTATGAAGTGAGTAACCCAAGTCTCACTGCAGACACGCCCGTCATGCATACTGCTTAGTTACAGGACAAGACCACACACGCTTACCGGAGTCTCGCCTGCTGAACTAATGATGAAGAGAGGTCTTAAGACCAAGCTATCTCTTGTACACCTTGACTTGAATAATCATGTTGAATATAAAAGACAGAGTCAGCAAGGGTATCATGATCGGGCAGCTGTGTCATGCAATATCCTGTATGTGTTCTGAATTATGGTCAGGGTCCCAAGTGGATTGCTGGTACTGTCATGGCCAAGGAGGGCAACAGAGTAGAAACATAGAAACATAGAAAATAGGTGCAGGAGTAGGCCATTCGGCCCTTCGAGCCTGCACCGCCATTCAATGAGTTCATGGCTGAACATGCAACTTCAGTATCCCATTCCTGCTTTCTCGCCATACCCCTTGATCCCCCTACTAGTAAGGACTACATCTAACTCCTTTTTGAATATATTTAGTGAATTGCCCTCAACAACTTTCTGTGGTAGAGAATTCCACAGGTTCACCACTCTCCGGGTGAAGAAGTTTCTCCTCATCTCGGTCCAAAATGGGGTAACCCTTATCCTTAGACTGTGACCCCTGGTTCTGGACTTCCCCAACATTGGGAACATTCATCCTGCATCTAGCCTGTCTAAACCCGTCAGAATTTTAAACGTTTCTATGAGATCCCCTCTCATTCTTCTGAACTCCAGTGAATACAAGCCCAGTCTTTCTTGTTTTTTAAGTCCCAATTCCCGGGAATCAGTCTGCTGAACCTTCGCTGCACTCCCTCAATAACAAGAATGTCCTTCCTCAAGTTAGGAGACCAAAACTGTACACAATACTCCAGGTGTGGCCTCACCAAGACCTTGTACAACTATAGTAACACCTCCCTGCCCCTGTACTCAAATCCCCTCGCCATGAAGGCCAACATGCTATTTGCTTTCTTAACCGCCTGCTGTACCTGCATGACAACCTTTAATGACTGATGTACCATGACACCCAGGTCTCATTGCACCTCCCCTTTTCCTAATCTGTCACCATTCAGATAATAGTCTGTCTCTCTGTTTATACCACCAAAGTGGATAACCTCACATTTATCCACATTATACTTCATCTGCCATGCATTTGCCCACTCACCCAACCTATCCAAGTCACTCTGCAGCCTCATAGCATCCTCGCAGCTCACACTGCCACCCAACTTAGTGTCATCCGCAAATTTAGAGATACTACATTTAATCCCCTCGTCTAAATCATTAATGTACAATGTAAACAGCTGGGGCCCCAGCACAGAACCTTGCGGTACCCCACTAGTCACTGCCTGCTATTCTGAAAAGTACCCATTTACTCCTACTCCTTGCTTCCTGTCTGCCAACCAGTTCTCAATCCACGTCAGCAC
Source organism: Pristiophorus japonicus (assembly GCF_044704955.1). Classification (NCBI taxonomy): domain Eukaryota; kingdom Metazoa; phylum Chordata; class Chondrichthyes; family Pristiophoridae; genus Pristiophorus; species Pristiophorus japonicus. The sequence goes on along the minus strand of NC_091982.1, from coordinate 65,419,941 downwards.
ACTATCCCCAATCCCATGTGCTTTAACTTTGCACATCAATCTCTTGTGTGGGACCTTGTCGAAAGCTTTCTGAAAGTCCAAATACACCACATCAACTGGTTCTCCCTTGTCCACTCTACTGGAAACATCCTGAAAAAATTCCAGAAGATTTGTCAAGCATGATTTCCCTTTCACAAATCCATGCTGACTTGGACCTATCATGTCACCTCTTTCCAAATGCGCTGCTATGACATCCTTAATAATTGATTCCATCATTTTACCCACGACCGATGTCAGGCTGACCGGTCGACAATTCACTGTTTTCTCTCTCCCTCCTTTTTCAAAAGTGGGGTTACATTGGCTACCCTCCACTCCATAGGAACTGATCCAGAGTCAATGGAATGTTGGAAAATGACTGTCAATGCATCCACTATTTCCAAGGCCACCTCCTTCAGTACTCTGGGATGCAGACCATCAGGCCCTGGGGATTTATCGGCCTTCAATCCCATCAATTTCCCCAACACAATTTCCTGACTAATAAGAATTTCCCTCAGTTCCTTTTTCTTACTAGACCCTCTGATCCCTTTTATATCCGGAAGGTTGTTTGTGTCCTCCTTAGTGAATACCGAACTAAAGTACTTGTTCAATTGGTCTGCCATTTCTTTGTTCCCCGTTATGACTACCCCTGATTCTGACTGCAGGGGACCTATGTTTGTCTTTACTAACCTTTTTCTCTTTACATGTCTATAGAAGCGTTTGCAGTCCGCTTTAATGTTCCCTGCAAGCTTCCTCTCGTACTCTATTTTCTCTGCCCTAATCAAACCCTTAGTCCTCCTCTGCTGAGTTCTAAATTTCTCCCAGTTCCCGGGTTCATTGCCATTTCTGGCCAATTTGTATGCCACTTCCTTGGCTTTAATACTATCCATGATTTCCCTTGATAGCCACAGTTGAGCCACTTATTGTCAAGCTCAAAAATGGGCAAACATGCAGGAAACATATGGATCAGACAAAGCTGCGGCACACAGATGAACTGGAACAGTTGGAGGAAGAGACAATCGACGACCAACCAACCTAAACCCCATCATCTGAGGACTCAGGGGGTGGTCATCAGTGAATCGGGACTTTCAATCACTGACATGTTCAATGAAAATGGACTTTCAATCCCTGACATGGCCATTGCCACTCCCACCAGGTCAGCCACCCAGCCACCAGTCACCACAGACTCTGAACACTCACCCAAGGCTGGAGTTGAACTGAGACGGTCAACCTGGGAGCGTAAAACACCAGACCATCTCAATTTGTAAAAGACTGTGTTAATTTCTCAGAGGGGGATATTGTCATGTATGTACTATTGGGATCACTAGCCACGAGATAGCGTCACAGTTGGAGGCCATTGGGTTGCACGTACGTGTGTGCAGCCCAAGTATAAAAGGTCAGCCATTTTGTATATTAGTCACTTTTGGGCCTTAATAAAGCAGAGCCAAGGTTATACCTATTGGAGTTAAACAGTAGTCAGTCTAACAGTTATTGCATACACAACAAAGCGCGAGTCTAACCACTGCCCCTTGACATTCAACAGCATTACCATCGTCGAGTCCCCCACCATCAACATCCTGGGAGCCACAAGGGTCACCATTGACCAGAAACTTAACTGGACCAGCCACAAAAAATACTGTGGCAACAAGAGCAGGTCAGAGGCTGAGTATTCTGCGGCGAGTGTCTCATCTCCTGACTCCCCAAATCTTTTCCATCATTTACAAGGCAAAAGTCAGGAGTGTGATGGAATACTCTCCACTTGCCTGGATGAGTGCAGTTCCAACAACACTCAAGAAGCTCGACACTGTTATGTATGTAACTGTATAATACTTGCCAGCAGAGGGCGCGACTGTTGGAGTCCTAATGGTCATCTGCACACCTCGTGCAAGGCCAGTATAAAAGGTTGGCTGCAATGTAGTTTAGGCACTCTGGAGTTGTAGTAAAGGAGACTTTGGAAATAGCGGATGCATTGACAGTCATTTTCCAACATTCCATTGACTCTGGATCAGTTCCTATCGAGTGGAGGGTAGCCAATGTAACCCCACTTTTTAAAAAAGGAAGGAGAGAGAAAACAGGGAATTATAGACCGGTCACCCTGACCTCAGTAGTGGGTAAAATGATGGAATCAATTATTAAGGATGTCATAGCAGCGCATTTGGAAAATGGTGACATGATAGGTCCAGGTCAGCATGGATTTGTGAAAGGGAAATCATGCTTGACAAATCTTCTGGAATTTTTTGAGGATGTTTCCAGTAAAGTGGACAAAGGAGAACCAGTTGATGTGGTATATTTGGACTTTCAGAAGGCTTTCGACAAGGTCCCACACAAGAGATTAATGTGCAAAGTTAAAGCACATGGGATTGGGGGTAGTGTGCTGACGTGGATTGAGAACTGGTTGTCAGACAGGAAGCAAAGAGTAGGAGTAAACGGGTACTTTTCAGAATGGCAGGCAGTGACTAGTGGAGTGCCGCAAGGTTCTGTGCTGGGGCCCCAGCTGTTTACATTGTACATTAATGATTTAGACGAGGGGATTAAATGCAGTATCTCCAAATTTGCGGATGATACTAAATTGGGTGGCAGTGTGAGCTGCGAGGAGAATGCTATTAGGCTGCAGAGTGACTTGGATAGGTTAGGTGAGTGGGCAAATGCATGGCAGATGAAGTATAATGTGGATAAATGTGAGGTTATCCACTTTGGTGGTAAAAACAGAGAGACAGACTATTATCTGAATGGTGACAGATTAGGAAAAGGGAAGGTGCAACGAGACCTGGGTGTCATGGTACATCAGTCATTGAAGGTTAGCATGCAGGTACAGCAGGCGGTTAAGAAAGCAAATGGCATGTTGGCCTTCATAGCGAGGGGATTTGAATACAGGGGCAGGGAGGTGTTGCTACAGTTGTACAGGGCCTTGGTGAGGCCACACCTGGAGTATTGTGTACAGTTTTGGTCTCCTAACTTGAGGAAGGACATTCTTGCTATTGAGGGAGTGCAGCGAAGATTCACCAGACTGATTCCCGGGATGGCGGGACTGACCTATCAAGAAAGATTGGATCAACTGGGCTTGTATTCACTGGAGTTCAGAAGAATGAGAGGGGACCTCATAGAAACGTTTAAAATTCTGACGGATTTAGACAGGTTAGATGCAGAAAGAATGTTCCCAATGTTGGGGAAGTCCAGAACCAGGGGTCACAGTCTGAGGATAAGGGGTAAGCCATTTAGGACCGAGATGAGGAGAAACTTCTTCACCCAGAGAGTGGTGAACCTGTGGAATTCTCTACCACAGAAAGTAGTTGAGGCCAATTCACTAAATATATTCAAAAGGGAGTTAGATGAAGTCCTTACTACGCGGGGGATCAAGGGTTATGGCGAGAAAGCAGGAAGGGGGTACTGAAGTTTCATGTTCAGCCATGAACTCATTGAATGGCGGTGCAGGCTAGAAGGGCTGAATGGCCTACTCCTGCACCTATTTTCTATGTTTCTATGTTTCTATGACTAAGGTCACATTAGTTTTAGCTCACAGTACTCAGTCTCGTGAAGTTCTTCTACACATAACAATTGGCGATGATAACAGAATACGAACCTTCACGCAACCATGGCTGACATTGGAATATTAGAGAAATTCATAGAGGGTGATGATTGGAAAGCCTTCCAGCTCATTGGCCTCGAACAGTACTTCGAGGCCAATGAGCTGGAAGGAGACACTAATGCAGTCAAGTGCAGGGCGATCCTCCTCACCGTTTGTGGGTCTACAATATACGGCCTCATCAAGAATCTGCTCGCACCGACAAAACCAATGGAGAAGGAACATACAGAGTTGTGTACGCTGGTTCGGGACCACCTCAAGCTGAAGGAGAGTATCCTCATGGCCCAATATCGTTTTTACACGCACCATCGCTCCGGGGGCCAGGATGTGGTGAGTTATGTCACTGACCTGAGACGCCTCGCGGGACCTTGCGATTTCGGAGCTGCGTTGGGGGAAATGCTGCGGGACTTTTTCATGCTTGGCATCAGCCAAGAGATCATTCTTCAAAAGCTGCTGGCTGCCAAAACCCTTGACCTGAGCAGGGCCATCACGATCGCCCAGGCATTCATGACCACGAACGATAATACCTTCTCAGCATCGAAGCCCACCGGCAAGTTTTGTACATAAAATGACGTCACTAGCAGGCTGAACTGCATATGGCAGGGCCTATACGTCTGTGGCTGCAAGACCTGTGATGACTCAGAGTCTGCCATCGGGGATGATTGTGAATCCATTAGCACCGTGTTGGTGCTGCGGGGGTAATCATCGAGCCCATCAATGTCGATTCAAGCACTACGTGTGCAAAGGCTGCGAAACAATGGGGCACCTCCAGTGAATGTGCAAACGTGCCGCAACACACCACGTGACAGAGGATGATCGATCCGGCGCAGATCACACAGCACAGGCAACTCAACCCGAGGAAGAAGCGTATGGGGTACATACCTTCAATCCCAAGATCTCTTCTATATTGCTGAAAGTCAAGTTAAATGGAGTTCCAGTATCCATGGAGTTGGACACAGCTGCGAGTCAGTTAATAATCAGCCAGAAGGCTTTTGAGAAACATAGAAACATAGAAAATAGGTGCAGGAGCAGGCCATTCAGCCCTTCTAGCCTGCACCGCCATTCAATGAGTTTATGGCTGAACATGAAACTTCAGTACCCCCTTCCTGCTTTCTCGCCATAACCCTTGATCCCCCTAATAGTAAGGACTTCATCTAACTCCCTTTTGAATATATTTAGTGAATTGGCCTCAACTACTTTCTGTGGTAGAGAATTCCACAGGTTCACCACTCTCTGGGTGAAGAAGTTTCTCCTCATCTCGGTCCTAAATGGCTTACCCCCTATCCTCAGACTGTGACCCCTGGTTCTGGACTTCCCCAACATTGGGAACATTCTTCCTGCATCTAACCTGTGGAGCCACAAGGCACAAAGGCCCAAACTGAGCCCGATTAATGCAAAGCTGCGCATTTACATCAAAGAGCTCGTACCAGTCATCAGAAGTGCGGCAGTGAAGGTATCGTACGATGGAGCTGTGCATGACTTATCATTGTGGATTGTTCCAGGCAGAAGCTGGCTAGAAAAGATTAGATGGAACTGGAACGACATCAAAGCACTATCTTCAGTGGATGACGCCTCATGTGCTCAAGTGCTGAGCAAGTTTCCCTTGCTATTTGAACCAGTTATCGGCAATTTCACAGGCGTCAAAGTGCAGATCCATCTGGGCCCCGATGCACAGTCCATTCATCACAAAGCTCAGGCGGTTCCGTACACGATGAGGGAGAAAGTCAAAATCGAACTAGACAGACTCCAATGAGAGGGAATCATATCACCAGTCGAGTTCAACGAATGGGCCAGTCCAATTGTTCCGGTGTTGAAAAGCGATGGCACGGTCGGAATCTGCGGAGACTACAAAGTAACGATCAACCGAGTCTCCATACAGGACCAGTACCAGCTACCCAAGGCGGATGATCTGTTTGCAACGTTAGTGGGGGGGGGGGGGGGGGGGGCGGGGAAAGTCATTCACCAAGTTGGACCTAACCTCCGCCTACATGACACAGGAGCTGGCAGAATCTTCGAAAAGACTGACATGCATCAACATGCACAAAGGACTGTTTATATACCACAAATGACCTTTTGGGATTCGCTCGGCTGCTGCCATTTTCCAGAAACATGGAGAGTCTGCTGAAATCTGTTCCGCGTATCATTGTGTTTCAAGACAATATCCTGATCACCTGTCATGACACCATGGAACACCTGCACAACCTGGAAGAGGTTCTAAGTCACCTAGACAAAAGTGGGACTCAGGCTGAAACGCTCCAAATGCGTTTTCCTGGTGCCAGAAGTCAAATTTTTGGGGAGAAAGATTGCAGCAGACGGCATCAGGCCCACGGACTCAAAGACAGAGGCCATCAAGAATGCACCCAGACCACAGAATGTGACGGAGCTGAGTTCGTTCCTGGGACTCAACTATTTCGGTAACTTTTTACCCGGGTTGAGCACTTAGCTGGAGCCATTGCACATGTTGCTATGTAAAGGTGATGACTGCGTTTGGGGCAAATCTTAAGACATAGCCTATGAGAAGGCCATGAACCTGCTATGTTCAAATAAGTTATTTGTACATTATGAGCCATGTAAACGTTTAGTGCTAGCTTGTGACGCCACTTCGTACGGAGTTAGCTGTGTGCTACAGCAAGCTAATGTATCGGGTAAACTCCAAACGGTTGCATACATATCTAGAAGTCTGTCCAAGGCTGACCGTGGTCAAGAAAGAGGCATTAGCATTTGCATATGGGGTCAAGAAAATGCACCAATAGCTATCTGGACTTCGGTTTGAGCTTGAAACTGACCACAAGCCGCTCATTTCGCTGTTTTCAGAGAGCAAAGGTATAAATACAATGCTTTGTCCCACATCCAAAGCTGGGCACTATGTTATCTGCCACAGACCAGGCACAGAGAACTGTGCTGATGCTCTTAGCCATGCTGATGCTCATTGCCTACTACCGGGATTGAAATGGCGCAGCCCGCAGACTTGCTTCTGGTCATGGATGCTTTTGAGAGTGAGGGATCACACGTCACGGCTCGCCAAATCAGCCAGGATCCTGTGCTATCACTGGTAAAAGGTTGCATCCTCAATGGGAGCTGGTCGGCCATTCCCAGGGAAATGCAAGATGAAATTAAGCCGTTTCACCGATGCAAAGATGAACTGTCCATCCAGTCAGATTGTCTCTTGTGGGGTAATCGCGTGGTTTTGCCAAAAAAAGGCAGGGAAACGTTTACAAGTGACCTACACAGTACCCACCCAGGGGTACCATCATGGTGATGGCTATTGCCAGGTCGCATGTTTGGTGGCCCGGCACTGACTCGGACTTAGAATCATGCATACAGCAGTGGAACACGTGCTCACAACTGAGCAATGCACGAAGGGAGGCTCCATTGTGTCTGTGGTCATGGCCCTCCAAACCGTGGTCCAGGATCCACGTAGATTTTGCTGACCCCTTTCTTGGAAAGATGTTTTTAGTAGTAGTGGACGCTTACTCCAAATGGATTGAATGCACAATTATCTCATCCAGCACATCCACAGCCACCATTGAAAGTCTCCGGGCCATGTTCGCTACCAATGACTTGCCTGACGTCCTTGTCAGTGACAATGGACCGTGTTTCACCAGCTCAGAATTCAACAAGTTTATGACCCGCAATGGCATCAAGCATGTCAGGTCTGCCCCGTTTAAGCCCGCATCCAACAGTCAAGCGGAGAGGGCAGTCCAAACCATTAAGCAGAGCCTGAAACGCGTGAAGGACGGCTCCCTGCAGACCCGTTTAAATCGCATTCTGCTCAGTTACTGGCCTCGACCCCACTTGTTCACTGGGGTTCTCCCAGCAGAATTGGTACTGAAGAGAGCCCTCAAAACCAGGCTCTCCCTAGTCCACCGTAAAGGATCATGTGGAAACCCGGGCTAACCAGCAGAACATGTACCACGATCGCGCGGCTGTATCACGTGACATAAATGTTAACGACCCTGTGTTTGTCCTGAATTACGGTCATGGTCCTAAGTGGGTTGCTGGCATTGTTTTGGCCAAGGAGGGGAACAGGGTGTTTATAATCAAACTGTTAAATGGCCAAACCTGCAGAAAGCATATAGATCAGAGCAAATTGCGATTTACTGACAACCAGGAACAACTTTACCATCGTCGATCCACCAACACACACACAACCAGCAATCGACCTCACTGTCAATCACGAGGATGAACCCACCCTTCCTGACAGTCCGGTCAGACTAGCCGCGGTGCAGTGCAGCAATGGTCCGACCAACTCACACATGCCAGGATTTGAACTTAGACGATTAACCAGGGAGTGAAGGGCCCCGGATCACCTCAATTTGTACCGAAGACTTTGGGTGGGGCGGTTCGGGGAATGATATTACGTATGTAACTGTATAATACTTGCCACCAGAGGGCGCGACTGTTGGAGTCCTAATGGTCACCTGCACACCTCGTGCAAGGCCAGTATAAAAGGTTGGCTGCCATGTTGTTTAGGCACTTTGGAGTTGTAATAAAGGAGACTAAGGTCACACTAAGTTTAGCTCACAGTACTCAGCCTTGTGGAGTTCTTCTATACGTAACCGACACCATCCAGGACAAAGCAGCCCGCTTGATTGGCACCCCATCCATCAACTTCAACATTCACTCCTTCCACCACTGATGCACCGTGGCTGCAGTGTGTACAACCTACAAGATGCACTGCAGCAACTCGCCAAGGTTTCTTCGGCAGCACCTCCCAAACCCACGACCTCTACCACCTAGAAGGACAAAGGCAGCAGGCGCATGGGAACACCACCATCTCCACGTTCCCCTTCCAGTCACACACCATCCTGATGTGGAAGTACAACACCATTCCTTCATCATCGCTGGGTCAAAATCCTGGAACTACCTCCGTAACAGCACTGTGGGACCACCTTCACCGCACGGACTGCAGCGGTTCAAGAATGCAGCTTAGCACTACCTTCTCAAGGGCAATTAGGGATGGACAATAAATGCCGGCCTTGTCAGCAATGCCCACATCCCACGAACAAATGTTTAAAAAGCCAGTGAGGGAATGCGTGACCAGCAGACAGAAAAGGAGGGCCAGGCAGGGAGTGCAGGAGTCCCCTGAGTGCATCTCGCTCTCCAATCAATATTCTGTTCTGAGTACTGGTGAGAGTGATGGTTCCTCTATTGGAGTGCAGCCAGAGCCAAGTCCGTGGCAGCACGGGTGGTTCAGCTGTGCAGCAGGGGAGGAAGAACAGTGGGAGAGCAATAGTGGTAGGGGATTCGATGGTTAGGGCAACAGACAGACTTTTGTGTGGCCGCAGGCGTGACTCCAGGATTGTGTGTTTCCTCCCTAGTCCCAGGATCAAGGATGTCTCTGAGCGGCTGCAGACGGGGGGGGGGGGGGGGGGGGGGGAAGGAGAGGGTGAACAGCCAGGGGTCATGCTCCATAGTGGTACCAATAACATAGGAAGAAAGAGGGATGAGGTCCTGCAGGCAGATTTTAGGGAGCTAGGAAAGAGATTACTTCCGGTGCCACGCGCGAGTGAGTACAGAAATAGGAGGATAGAGAGCAGATGAATGCAAGGCTGGAGAGATGGTACAGGAAGGAGGGCTGCAGGTTCCTGGGGCATTGTGACCATTTCTGGGGGAGGTGGGACTTGTACAGGTTGCAGCTCAACAGAGCTGGGACCAATATCCTCGTGGGGAGGTTTGCTTGTGCTGTTGGGGAGAGTTTAAACAAATTTGGAAGGGTGATGGTCACCAGGATGTAACATTAGAAAGGGAAAATAAAGTGCTCAAAGGATTGGGAGAGGCAGTGAGCACTAAAGTAAGAAATATTAGGGTATTAGGTGGGATCAGACTAAGAGAGCGTACAGGATGGTCTAAAATGGGTTCATAGTGTATGTATGTGAACGCACAAAGCGTAGTAAACAAGGTAAGAGAGCTGCAGGCACAAATAGCCACAGGGGAATATCATGTGGCAATAACTGTGACCTGGCTCAAAAAAGGGCTGGATTGGGTATTAAATATTCCTGGTTATAAGGTGTTCAGGAAAGATAGGAGGGGATGAAAGATAGGTGGGGTGGCAGTATTGGTTGAGGAGAATATTACTGTCATAAATGTATACGCTGTGTATATACTATGCTGGTCCCACTAGAGGGTGCAACTGTGGGAGGCCCAGGCAGGAGCTGAATAAAAGGCTGGTCACGATGCGGTGCAGACACTCGGCAGTGAATAAAGAGACTAAGGTCACAGCAGTTCAAGCACTGCACTAGGCCTCGTGGAGTTATTCTACAGATAAGTAGTCATATTAATTGGCGACGTGGAGAGATCACGGTCTTACACGCAGAGACGGCTGCCATTGATCGTTTAGAAAAGTTTACAGAGGGTGAAGCCTTTACTTGGGGTTCGCTGGCCAGGTATTGCTTCTACACACACCGCCGCACCGTGGGCCAGGATTTAGCGGAATATGTCGCAGACCTACGAAGGCTCGTGGAACCGTGCGAATTTGGCGAACACCTCAACAATGTGCTCCGGGATGTTTTTGCAACGGGATGGGACGTGAAGCGGACCATCGCCTTAAGCCAGGCGTTCACGACCTCAACATTGAGATTCTCCCAGAATCAAAACTCAATGCCAAGTACTGTACAGAAAATAACCGTTGAACAAAGAATTAGACCAACTCAGAGCCCGCCAAGGGGTGTAAATGTGAATTGTTTAACATGCTGGTATTGTGGAGGTAACCATCGGGCCCATATGTGTCGATTCAGACACTGTGTGCAAAGGCTGCGGCCAAAAGAGCCACCCACAGCGAATGTGCAGAAGAACTGCGACTCAAAACGTGGCAGAGGAGTCGGCAGGAGGTTTCCGATCCAGCAAGGATCATAAAGTACAAGCTAGAGAGGCGACTCAGCCCGAGGAAGTAGTGCACGGGGTGCACACCTTCATGACCAAAAATCCCCCCATGATGATGAAAATCAAGATAAATGGCATTCCTGTTTCCATGGCTTTGGACACGGGGGCGAGTCAGTCACTTATGAGCCAGAAGGCATTTGAGAGGCTGTGGGGCAACAAAGAACAAAGACCCAAGCTGAGCCCGATTCAGACAAAGCTGCGCACTTACACCAAGGAACTGATCCCAGTTATCGGTAGTGCGAACGTAAAAATATCCTATGATGGAGAGATACATGAATTGCCACTGTGAGTTGTACCAGGCCACGGGCCAACGCTGCTTGGCAGAAGCTGGATGGGGAAGATTCGGTGGAACTGGAAAGACGTCAAAGCACTATCTTCAGTGGACGATGTTTCCTGTGCTCAAGTGCTGAGCAAGTTCCCATCCTTATTTGAACCAGGTAACTGCAACTTCACAGGCGCCAAAGTGCATATCCATTTGGTCCCCGAGGCATGGCCTGTTCATCACAAGGCTCGAGCGGTCCCTTACATAATGAGGGAGAAAGTGGAGATCGAATTGGACAGACTTCAACGTGAGGGAATCATATCACCAGTCGAATTCAATGAGTGGGCCAGCCCGAATGTTCCGGTACTAAAGAGCGATGGGACGGTCAGAATCTGCGGCGACTACAAGGTAATGATCAACCGAGTTTCATTACAGGACCAGTACCCGCTACCCAAAACCGATGATCTCTTTGCGACATTAGCAGGGGGAAAGGCGTTTACCAAGCTGGATCTAACCTCCGCTTAATAACCCAGGAGCTGAATGAGTCATCGAAAAAATTAACGTGCATTAACACAGACAACGGACTGTTTTTGTATCACAGGTGCCCGTTCGGGATCCGCTCGGCTGCAGCCATCTTCCAAAGGAACATGGAGAGTCTGTTGAAATCAGTTCCACGCACCATTGTATTTCAGGATGACATCCTAATGACTAGTTGCGACACCACCGAACATCTGCACAACTTGTAAGAGGTTTTAAGTCGACTGAACAGAGTCGGACTCCGGCTGAAACGATCCAAGTGTGTCTTCCTGGTGCCAGAGATAGAATTCCTGGGAGGAAGATTGTGGCAGTCGGCATCAGGCCCACGGACTCGAAGACAGAGGCCATCAAGAATGCACCCAGACCATGAAATGTAACGGAGCTGCTCTCATTCCTGGGACTCCTCAACTATTTAGGTAACTTTCTTCCAGGGTTGAGCACCTTGCTCAAACCGTTGCACAAGTTGTTACGCAAGGGAGATGACTGGGTTTGGGGTCAAAATCAAGAGGCCGCCTTCAAAAAGACTAGAAACTTGCTGTGTTCGAACAAGTTGCTTGTATTGTATGACCCAGGCAAATGTCTAGTTTTAGCATGTGTCACATCGTCGTACGGTGTCGGGTGTGTTTTACAGCAAACAAATGTAGTGGGCAAACTCTAACCGGTTGCATATGCGTCTAGAAGTCTATCCAAGGCAGAAAGACAGTATGGTAGAGAAGGAGGCTTTGGCCTGTGTCTATGGGATAAAAAAAATACACCAGTATTTGTTTGGACTCAGGTTCGAGTTAGAAACTGACCACAAGCCCCTAATCTCACTGTTTCGGAAAGCAAAGGCATAAACACCAATGCTTCATTGTTAATCCAAAGATGGGCACTAACACTGTCGGCCTACGATTATACGATCCGCCACAGGTCAGGCACTGAAAACTGCGCCAATGCCCTCAGCCGGCTACCGTTGCCCACCACCGGGGTGGAAATGGCGCAACCCGCAGACCTGTGCTTGATCATGGACGTCTTCAAAAGCGAAGGGTCACCCGTAATGTCCTTCCAAATCAGGACCTGGACCAACCAGGACCCTGTTTATCTCTTGTAAAAAGTTGCATCCTCAATTGGGGCTGGTCCCAAGAGAAATGCAAGACAAGATAAAGCCATTTCACCATCGTAAAGATGAAATGTCCATCCGATCGGATTGCCTCTTATGGAGCAACTGCGTCGTCCTGCCAGAAAAAGGCAGGGCAACCTTCATACGTGACCTACACAGTGCCCACTCAGGCATCGTCATGATGAAGGCGATCGCCTGGTCCCACGTCTGGTGGCCCGGCATTGACTCGGACTTGGAGTCTTGTGTGTGCCAGTGTAACACTTGCTCACAATTGAGCAATGCCCCCAGGGAGGCTCCACTTAGTCTGTGGCCCTGGCCCTCAAAACCATGGTCCAGGATCCATGTAGATTATGCGGGCCGCTTTCTAGGAAAAATATTCTTCGTTGTAGTGGACGCCTACTCTAAGTGGATCGAATGTGTAATAATGGCAGCCAGCACGTCCATCGCCACCATTGAAAGCCTCAGGGCCATGTTCGCCACCCATGGCTTACCCGACATTCTGGTCAGAGACAATGGTCTGTGTTTCACCAGCTCAGAATTCAAAGAATTCATGACCTGCAATGGCATCAAGCATGTCAGGTCTGCCCCATTCAAGCCTGCATCCAACGGCCAAGCGGAGCGGGCAGTCCAAACCATAAAGCAGAGCTTGAAACGCATCACGGAAGGCTCTTTACAAACCCGATTATCCCAGGTGCTGATCAATTACAGGACACGATCCCACTCGCTTACTGGGGTCCCCCCTGCGGAGTTACTAATGAAACGTGCACTCAAAACCAGGCTCTCCTTAATCTACCCTGACCTCAACGATCAGGTGGAAACCAGGCGTTATTGGCAAAACATGGACCATGATCGCGCGGCTGTATCACACGACATCACTGTAAACGACCTGGTGTTTGTGCTGAATCACGGTCATGGCCCCAAATGGGTCGCTGGCACTGTTTTAGCCAAGGAGGGGAATAGAGTGTTTGTTGTCAAACTGTTTAACGGACAAACGTGCAGAAAGCATTTGGATCAGACCAAATTGCGATTTACAAGTAACCAGGAACTACCGGGAGAGGACCTTACCTTCAGTGATCCACCTACACATACCCAATCAGCAACAGACCTAGCTGACAGCCACGAGGATGATCCCACCATCTCCAACAGTCCAGTCAGACCAACAGCGCTGCAAGACAGCAGTGGCCCGACCAACTCACCCATGTCAGAAGTGACACTCAGACGATCAACCAAGGAGCGCAGAGTTCCGGATCGCCTCAACTTGTAACTAACTTGCATCAAAGACTTTGGCGGGGGAGGGGGTGGGGAATGTTGTCATATATGTATACTCTGTATATATACTATGCTGGTACCACTAGAGGGTGCAACTGTGGGAGGCCCAGGCAGGAGCTGTATAAAAGGCTGGTCACCACGCGGTGCAGACACTCGGCAGTGAATAAAGAGACTAAGGTCATAGCAGTTCAAGCACTGCACTAGGCCTCGTGGAGTTATTCTACAGATAAGTAGAGACATATTAATTACATATTAATGATGTCCTGGAGGAGTCAAGGACAGAATCTACATGGCTAAAGTTAAGAAATAATAGAGGTACCATTACATTGCTAGGTGTATTCTATAGACCACCAAATATGGAGGAGCAAATCTGCAGAGAAATTACAGAGAGGTGCAAGAACTATAGAGTAGTGATAATGGGGGACTTCAACTATCCTAATATAGACTGGGATAGTAATCGTGTAAAGGGCGGTGTAAGGGAAGAATTTCTGAAGTGTGTTCAGGAGAACTTTCTTGATCAGTGTGTGAAAGACAGGGCAACTAAAGTCAGAGCTCCCTGGATGATGAAACAGATAGAGAATACCTGTGCAGCGAAGGTTCACCAGACTGATTCCTGGGATGGCAGGACTGACATATGAAGAAAGACTGGATCGACTAGGCTTATATTCACTGACATTTAGAAGAATCAGAGGGGATCTCATAGAAACATATAAAATTCTGACGGGATTGGACAGGTTAGATGCAGGAAGAATGTTCCCGATGTTGGGGAGTTCCATAACCAGGGGTCACAGTCTAAGGATAAGGGGTAAGCCATTTAGGACCGAGATGAGGAAAAACTTCTTCATCCAGAGAATTGTGAATCTGTGGAATTCTCCACCACAGAAATGGTAGATATATTTAAGAGGGAGTTAGATGTGACTCTTACGGCTAAAGGGATCAAAGGGTATGGAAAGAAAGCAGGAATGGGGTACTGAGGTGAATGATCAGCCATGATCACTTTGAATGGTGGTGCAGGCTCGAAGGGCCAAATGACCTACTCCTGCACCTATTTTCTATGTTTCTATGATGAAGCATCTGGAATCCATTGTTAAGGAAGTAGTACAGGACACTTAGAAAATCATAACAGAGTCAACATGGTTTTATGAAAAGGAAATCATATATTGAGGGTCTATCTAGCAGGGTAGATAAAAGGGAATCAGTGGATATAATATATTTGGATTTCCAAAAGGCATTCGATAGGGCGCCACATAAAAGATAATTACACAAGATAAAGGCTCATGGAATTAGAGGTAATATATTAGCATGAATAGAGATTTGATTAACAGACAGAATACAGAGAGTAGGGTTAAATGGACCTTTTTTAGTTTGGCAGGCTGCAACTAATGGGGTGCCGCAAGGATCAGTGCTGGGGCCTCAGCTATTTACTATTAATGATCTAGATGAAGGGACCAAGTGCAATGTATCCACATTTGCTGAAGATACAAAGCTCAGTGGGACGGTAAGCTGTGAGAAGAACACAAAGCGTCTGCAAAGGGATATAGATAGACTGAGTGAGTGGGCAGTAAGGTGGCAGATGGAGTATAAGGTAGAGAAATGTGAGGTTATTCACTTTAGTAGGAAGAATAAAAAAAACAGAGTACTTTTTAAATGGTGAGAAACTTTTAAATATTGGTGTTCAGAGAGATTTGGGTGTCCTTGTGCAAGAAATGCAGAAAGCTAGCATGCAGGTACAGCAAGCAATAAGGAACGCAAATGGCATGTTGTCCTTTATTGCAAGGGGGTTGGAGTATAAGAGCAATTATATAGGGCCTTGGTGAGCCCACACCTGGAGTACTGTACACAGTTTTGGTCTCCTTATCTAAGAAAGGATATACTTGCCTTGGAGGCGGTGCAACAGAGGTTCACTAGATTGATTCCTGGGATGCGAGAGCTGTCCTATGATGAGAGATTGTGTAGAATGGACCGATACTCTTTGGAGTTTAGAAGAATGAGAGGTGATCTCATTGAAACATACAAGATTCTGAAGGGGATTGACAGGGTAGATGCTGAGAGGTTGTTTCCCCTGGCTGGATAGTCTCGAACCAGGGGGCATAGTCTCAGGATAAGAGGTCGGCCATTTAAGACAGAGATGAGGAGGAATTTCTTAACTCAGAGGGTGGTGAATCTTTGGAATTCTCTGCCTCAGAGGGCTGTGGATGCTGAATCTCTGAATATATTCAAGACTGAGATCGATAGATTTTTGGAGTCTAGGGGAATCAAAGGATATGGGGATCGGGCAGGAAAGTGGAGTTTGAGATCGATGATCAGCCATGATCTTATTGAATGGTGGTGCAGGCTCGAGGGGCCGAATGGCCTACTCCTGCTCCTAATTCTTATGTTCCTATGTTCTTGAGCAGAAAAAGAGTGCGTATGACAGATGCCAGGTTACAAATACATTCGACAATCAGGCTATATGTTGGTCAGAGGAGAAGTGAAATAGAAAACGAGGGGCAAAAGGCATTGTGAAGGAGGAGGTAGTGGAGACAAGTGATAGGATAAAAATTGATAAAGAAAGGCTGGCTGTAATTAAAGTAGATCAATCATCAGGAGTGGATGGGATGCATCCTAGGATGCTGAGGGAATTTGAGGGCGGAAATTGCGGAGGTACTGGCCATAATACTCCAATCCTCCATAGATACGGGGTTGGTGCCAGAGGACTGGAGAATTGCAAATGTTACACTACTGTTCAAAAAAGGGTGTAAAGATAAACCCAGCAACTACACGCCAGTCAATTTAACCTCAGTAGTGGGGAAGCATTTAGAAACAGTGATCAGGGACAAAATTTACAGCCACTTGGATAGGGGTGGATTAATTAAGGAAAGCCAGCACGGATTTGTTGAATGCAAATCGTGCTTAACCAACTTGGTCGAGTTTTTTGATGCGGTAACAGTAGAGTTGATGAGGGCAATGCGGTTGACGTAGTGTACTTGGATTTCCAAAAAGCATTCGACAAAGTGTTACATAATAGGCTTGCCAGCAAAGTTGAAGCCCATGGAATAAAAGGGACAATGACAGCATGGATACGGAATTGGCTCAGTGACAGGAAACAGAGAGTAGTGGTGAATGGTTGTTTTTCGGACTGGAGGAAGGTGTACAGTAGTGTTCCCCACGAGTTTGGCCCCAACTGGAGTATTGTGTCCAATTCTGGGCACCGCACTTCAGGAAGGATGTGAAGGCCTTAGAGAAGGTGCAGAAAAGATTTACGAAAATGATACCAAGGATGAGGGACTTCAGTTACGTGGATAGTCTGGAGAAGCTGGGGTTGTTCTCCTTGGAGCAGAGAAGACTGAGGAGATTTGATAGAGGTGTTCAAAATCATGAGGGGTCTGGACAGAGTAGATAGAAATTGTTCCCATTGGCGGAAGGGTCGAGAACCAGAGGACACGGATTTAAGGTGATTGGCAGAAGAACCAAAGGCGACATGAGGAAAAACATTTTTACGCAGCAAGTGGTTAGGATCTGGAATGTGGTGGAGGCAGACAGAATTTTGGCTACGGAGAAAGGGTGAGGGAGTGGGACTAGCTGAGAGTCAGCATGGTCTCGATGGGCTCAATGGCCCTCTTCCGTGCTGTAACCATTCTCTGATTCTATAACTTCCCAAAACAGGAACTCAGACATCAGCTTTCCACAGACCATTTCCGATGCACTGAAAGCTGCATTTCCTGGCACAGACAGAAATTCCATCTCCGTCCAACCGTGTAAATTTCTTCCCTAAATATATTCCAGAGTTCCCACCACTCTCCACCCTAAGCACCAAGTGGGGACTGAGAAGCCCCGCCCCATTCCCCCCTCCCCACTATTCAGATAATTCGCCCCTCGGAATGGAACAACCCTAACGCCCCACTGTGCAGAAATTCTGGGGGGTACAGTAGGGCACAGATACCCCGTCACCCCTCCCCCATTAAGCTGGAAATCGGGCCCTGGGAACACTGGAAACTGGTCCTCACTGGAAAGAAAATCCAGGCTTGACACATAGCCCCCAGCTCAACACAGCCCCCCCAAGAGTGTTCTGCCTGCTTCCCTCTACCCAATCCATGCTCTTCCCATTTCCACTTCATTAACCTTCCCTATTCCCTTTTCTAATCCTACCCTCCCCCTTCCACACTCCGAGTATAACCTTCCACACCCCTTCCCCAAGTACCCTCTCCCTGTCCATCTACCTTACCCCCTCTCCCCCTCCCCCCACTTCTCTCCTACCCTGCTCACATTCCCTGCCTCTCTACCCTCCCCCTCTTCACTTGGGTCCAATTTTCCCCTTTGCCTTCTCACCCTGCTCCACCTGAATATTGCTCAGTCGCAGCAGATCCACAACTCACGCTTAATTCCCAAACCCAACGGTGTTGAGCTGGATATTTAGATATTTACCTTCCACTTCATCTGCTGGATTCTCATCAATCACCTCCACTTCAGGCCCTTCCGGGGGAATTTCTTCATGGGCATAACAAAAATATCTCGGTCAACAAAATTATCTGCTGCTCTAATAATCTATTATAAATGACAAAAGTGTGTGTTGCACCTTCCCATCTGCTCATTAAAAGAGTGCACAAAACAAGGCTCTCTCTTGTCTACCCTGATCACCATGATCACATGGAGGGCAGGCGGCATCGACAATGTATGCACCATAACAGCGCAAATTTGTCATGCGATATTGAGGTCAATGATCCTGAATTTATACTCAATTATGGACATGGTCCCAAGTGGCTCGCTGGCACGGTTATAGCCAAAGAGGGGAGTAGGGTGTTTCAGGTCAAATTGGCCAATGGACTAATGTGCAGAAAACATTTAGCCCAAATCAAATTGCGGTTCACCAACAGCTACGAACAACCTGAAGAAGACACCACCAACTTTGACCCTCCAACACACACACAAGTGGCAACCGATATCATGGTTGACCACGAAGCCAAGCTCACCATTCCCAGCAGCTCGGCAAGGCCGACTGCCCAGCAGCCCACTGAAAACCTAACCAACTCACCTATTTGTACCGAGACGATCGACAAGGGAGCGAAAAGCCCCGGATCATCTCACCCTGTAAATGAGTGTACTATTAACTTTAAGAGGGAGTGATGTTATGTATTTAACCGATTGTAACCTGTATCACACCACCACCAGAGGGCCCACCTGTTGGACTCCCAAGGGATCCCAGCATCCCTTGGGAGCACAGTATATAAGCAAGCCACCCACGAGGTACCTGTACTCTGGAGTCTTATTAAAGGAGTTAAGGTCACACTTGCTCATTGTTCACAGTACTCAGTTTCATCCCTTATTATGAGCGTGTCAACGTGAATATTGCTCAGTCACAGCAGATCCGCAACTTATGGTTAATTTCCAATACCAACGGTGCTGAGCTGAATGCTTACCTTCGACTTCATGTGCTGGATTCTCATCAATTACCTCCACTTCAGGCACTTCCGGGAGTATTTCTTCATGGGCATAACAAAAATATCTCGGTCAACAAAATTATCTGCTGCTCTAATAATCTATTATAAATGACAAATGTGTGTGTTGCACCTTCCCATCTCAGATTGTACTGAAACCCCCCATACTCAGGCTCTGTCAATGGGAAAACTCATTTTAACATTGTCCACATTTACCTGTATCTGTAGATCGCCCCGTTTGGGGCAAACAATGTCAATTTCTCCCCCACTGAGTTTTTGATAATGATTTATTTTTTTGATCCGTTCTTTCAGGTAACTCCAATAACAGCAGGCGAAGAAGAATTCATTATAACTCCCCAAAACAGGAGCTCACAGACATCCTGTTCCCACAGACCATTCCCGATACTCTGAATGCTATAATTCCCAACATGGACAGAAATTCTATCTCCCTCCAGCCCTGTAAATCTCTTCCCTAAATATAGCCCAGAGTTCCCACCACTCCCCACCCTAAGCACCAAGTGGGGACTGAGAAGCCCCGCCCCATTCCCCTCTACCCACTATTCAGATAATTCACCCCTCGGAATGGAACAACCCCAACGCCCTACTGTGCTGTCATTCGGTGGCGGGGGGGAGGGTAGAGTAGGACACAGATACCCCGTCACCCCTCTCCCATTAAGCTGGAAATCGGGCCCTGGGAACACGGGGAACTGGTCCTCACTGGAAAGAAAATCCAGCCTTGACACATCCTTCCCAACAACACAGCCCCTCGAAGAGTGTTCTGCCCGCTTCCCTCTACCCAACCCATGCTCTTCCCATTCCCCCTTCATTAACCTTCCCTATTCCCCCTTCTCCACTTACCCTCCCCCTTCCACACTCCGAGTCACGATTCTGCAACTCACGGTTAATTCCCGAACCCAACGGTTTTGAGCTTGATGCTTACCTTCGACTTCATGTGCTAGCATCGGCTCAATCAACTTCACTTCAGGCACTTCCGGGAGTATTTCTTCATGGGCATAACAAAAATATCTCGGTCAACAAAATTATCTGCTGCTCTAATAATCTATTGTAAATGACAAAAGTGTGTGTTGCACCTTCCCATCTCAGATTGTACTGAAACCCCCCATAGTCAGGCTCTGTCGATGGGAAAACTCCTTTTAGCAGTGTCCAGTTCTGTAGGTGGCCTTATGCTTGGCATTTACAGGGTTCAGTGCCTGTGACATAACGTTCAGTGCAAAGCCCATCGATGGCATGGTGTTGTGGCAGCGAGACCCGACATTAAGCTCCAGTGTAAGACATTCGGGTCGAAATTCGGTATCGCCCTGTTTGGGGCAAACGATGCCAATTTCTCCCCAACTGAGTTTTTGATAATGATTTACTTTTTTGATCCGTTCTTTCAGTATCTCCAATAGGCGAAGAAGAATGTCATTTTAACTCCCCGAAACAGGAGCTCACAGACATCCAGTTCCCACAGACCATTCCCAATACTCTGAAAGCTAATTCCCAACATGGACAGAAATTCCATCTCCTTCCAGCCCTGTAAATCTCTCCCCTAAATATATCCCAGAGTTCCCACCATTCCCCACCCTAAGCACGAAGTCGGGACTGAGAAGCCCCACCCCATTTCCCCCTCCCCACTATTCAGATAATTCACCCCTAGGAATGGAACAACCCCAACACCCTACTGTGCAGACA
The DNA here is from genome assembly GCF_044704955.1 of Pristiophorus japonicus. Classification (NCBI taxonomy): domain Eukaryota; kingdom Metazoa; phylum Chordata; class Chondrichthyes; family Pristiophoridae; genus Pristiophorus; species Pristiophorus japonicus. The sequence continues at coordinate 65,399,188 of NC_091982.1, read as the reverse complement.
TTCGGGGAGGGGGGGGTAGAGTAGGACACAGATACCCCATCACCCTTCCCCCATTAAGCTTGAAATCGGGCCCTGGGAACACGGGGAACTGGCCCTCGCTGGAAAGAAAATCCAGGCTTGACGCATCCTCCCCAACAACACAGTCCCCCCGAAGAGTGTTCTGCCCGCTTCCCCTGACCCAACCCATGCTCTTCCCATTTCCACTTCACCAACATAGAAACATAGAAAATAGGTGCAGGAGTAGGCCATTCGGCCCTTCGAGCCCGCACCACCATTCAATAAGATCATGGCTGATCATTCACCTCAGTACCCCATTCCTGATTTCTCTCCATACCCCTTGATCCCTTTAGCCATAAGGGCCACATCTAACTCCCTTTTGAATATATCTAACGAACTGGCCTCAACAATTTTCTGTGGTAGAGAATTCCACAGGTTAACAACTCTCTGAGTGAAGAAGTTTCCCCTCATCTCAGTCCTAAATGGCTTACCCCTTATCCTTAGATTGTGACCCCTGGTTCTAGAACTCCCCAACATCGGGAACATTCTTCCTGCATCTAACCTGTCCAATCCCATCAGAATTTTAGATGTTTCTATGAGATCCCCTCTCATTCCTCTAAATTCCAGTGAGTATAAGCCGAGTCGATCCAATCTTTCTTCATATGTCAGTCCTGCCATCCTGGGAATCAGTCTGGTGAACCTTCGCTGCACTCCCTCAATAGCAAGAATGTCCTTCCTCAGATTAGGAGACCAAAACTGCACACAATACTCAAGGTGTGGTCTCATAAAGGCCCTGTACAATTGCAGTAAGATCTCCCTGCTCCTATACTCAAATCCCCTCGCTATGAAGGCCAGCATGCCATTTGCTTTCTTTACTGCCTGCTGTACCTGCAAGCCTACCTTCAATGACTGATGTACCATGACACCCAGGTCTCATTGCACCTCCCCTTTTACTAATCTGTCACCATTCAGATAATAATCTGCCTTCCTGTTTTTGCCACCAAAGTGGAAAACCTCACACTTATCCACATTATACTGCATCTGCCATGCATTTGCCTACTCACATAACCTGTCCAAGTCCCCCTGCAGCCTCCTAGCATCCTCCTCGCAGCTCGCACTGCCACCCAGCTTAATGTCATCTGCAAACTTGGAGATATTACATTCAATTCCTTTGTCTAAATCATTAATGTACATTTAAATAGCTGGGGTCCCAGCACTGAACCCTGCGGCACTCCACTAGTCACTGCCTGCCATTTTGAAAAGGACACGTTTATTCCCACTCTTTGCTTCCTGTCTGCCAACCAGTTCTCTATCCACGTCAGTACATTACCCCCAATACAATGTGCCTTGATTTTGCACACTAATCTCTTGTGTGGGATCTTGTCAGAAGCCTTTTGAAAGTCCAAATACACCTCATCCACTGGTTCTCCCTTGTCCACTCTACTAGTTACATCCTCAAAAAACTCTCGAAGATTTGTCAAGCATGATTTCTCTTTCATGAATCCATGCGGACTTGGACCGATCCTTTCACTGCTTTCCAAATGCGCTGCTATTACATCTTTAATAATTGATTCCAACATTTTCCCCATCACCGATGTCAGGCTAACCAGTCTATAATTCCCTGTTTTCTCTCTCCCTCCTTTTTTAAAAAGTGGGGTTACATTAGCTACCCTCTAATCCATAGGAACTGAACCAGAGTCCATGGAATGTTGGAAAATGACCACCAATGCATCCACTATTTCTAGGGCCACTTCCTTAAGTACTCTGGGATGCAGACTATCAGGCCCTGGAGATTTATCGGCTTTCAGTCCCTTCAATTTCCCTAACACAATTTGCTGACTAATAAGGATTTCCCTCAGTTCCCCTTTCTCGCTAGACCCTCGGTCCCCTTGTATTTTCGGGTGTTTATTCGTGTCTTCCTTATTCCCTCTTCTCCACCTTCCCTCCCCCTTCCACACTCCGAGTCACATCTTCCACACTCCTTCCCCAAGTCCCCATTACCTCTCTATCTACCTTACACCCTCTCTCCCTCCCCCCACTTCCCTCCTGCCTTCCTCCCATTCTCTGCCTCTCTACTCTCCCCCTCTTTGCTTGGGTCCAATTTTCCCTTTTGCCTTCTCACCCTCTTCACCTGTGTTATGTATTTAACCCTTGGCAACCTGTATCACACCACCACCAGAGGGCCTACCTATTGGAGTCCCAAGGAATCCCAGCATCCTTTGCGAGCACTGTATATAAGCAGGCCACCCACGAGGTACCTGCACTCTGCAGTCTTATTAAAGGAGTCAAGGTCACACTTACTCATTGCTCACAGTACTCAGTTTCATCCTTTATTATGAGTGTATCAATTGGCGACGTGATAACGAACAACCGTGTGAAAATGCAAAGAACAGTTGGTATCCTGGAAAAGTTCTCAGAAGGGGACAATTGGGAGGCCTTCACGGAGAGACTCGACCAATACATCGCGGCGAACGAGCTGGAAGGGGACGAGAATGCTGCCAAACGAAGTGCGATGCTCCTTACTGTCTGTGGGGCAACAACCTATGGCCTAATGAAGAATTTTCTAGCTCCGGTAAAACCAACAACTAAATCCTATGAAGAATTGTGTATGCTGGTCCTGGAGCACCTAAATCCTAAAGAAAGCATTCTGATGGCGAGGTATCGGTTCTACACGCGTCAATGGTCAGAGGGCCAGGAAGTGGTGAGCTACATTGCCGAACTAAGGCGCCTCGCAGGACATTGCGAATTTGATGGATTCCTAGAACAAATGATGAGAGACCATTTTGTGCTTGGCATTCGCCATGAGGTAATCCTTCGCAAACTGTTGACTGTTGAAACTCCGAATATGAGCAAAGCAATAACGATAGCCCAGGCATTTATGTCCACCAGCGACAACACCAAACAAATTTTGCAGCATAAAGAGGTTTCGGCCAGTACTGTGCACAAAGTAACGTCGTTTTCCAGCAGAAATATACATGGCAGAATAGGCTGCTGCATGACCTCAGATGACCCAGAGTCCGCCATGAATCATAAATGCAAGGCAGTTAACACCCTGTTGGCGTTGTGGAGGTGATCATCGGGCCCATCAATACCACTTCAAGCACTATGCGTGCAACGGCTGCAGAACAAATGGGTCATCTCCAGCGAATGTGCAGGCGAGCTGCAATCCCCGCAAACCACCACATTGCAGAGGAAGATCGATCCACTGTGGATCAGGCTGAATTGGAGACTTGAACCGAGGAGGCAGAAGTGTACGGGATACACACCTTCACCACGAAATGTCCACCAATAATGTTCAAAGTTGAACTGAACGGAATTCCAGGATCTATGGAACTTGACACGGGTGCGAGTCAGTCCATAATGAGTAAAAAGGCCTTCGTCAGGCTGTGGGGCAAAAAGGCACACAGGCCCAAGCTCAGCCCATTCACACCAAGCTAAGAACTTACACCAAGGAAATGATCCCTGTAATTGGCAGTGCAGAAGTCAATGTCTCTTATGGTGGAGCAGTGCACGAACTCCCACTGTGGATTGTGCCAGGGGATGGCCCCACACTGTTTGGTAGAAGCTGGCTGGGAAAAATCTGCTGGAACTGGACATCCGAGCGCTTTCATCCGTCGACGATGCCTCATGTGCCCAGGTTCTGAGCAGATTTCCATCGTTGTTTGAGCCAGGCATTGGAAGCTTCTCGGGGGCGAAAGTGCAGATCCATTTGGTTCCCAGTACGCGACCCATCCACCACAAGGCATGGGCGGTACCGGATATGATGTGTGAGAAAGTGGAAATTGAGCTGGACAGGCTGCAGCGAGAAGGCATCATCGTGGCGGTGGAATTCAATGAGTGGGCCAGTCCGATTGTCCCGGTACTTAAAGGTGACGGCACAGTCAGAATTTGTGGGGACTATAAAGTAACGATTAACCGTTTTTCGCTACAGGACCAGTACCCGCTACCCAAGGCAGATGACCTGTTTGCGACCCTGACTGGAGGGAAGACATTCACCAAACTAGATCTGACCTAGGCCTACATGACGCAGGAGCTGGCGGAATCTTCGAAAGGCCTCACCTGCATCAACACGCACATAACTGATGCCCGTTCAGGATTTGGTCGACCACGGCAATCTTCCAACGGAACATGGAGAGCCTGCTAAAGTTGGTCCCTTGCACCGTGGTTTTACAGGACGACATACTGGTTACAAGTCGGGACACCATTGAGCACTTGAAGAATCTGGAAGACGTTCTTAGTCGGTTGGATTGCATGGGACTCAGGTTGAAGTGCTCGAAGTGTGTTTTCCTGGCGCCGGAGGTCGAGTTCTTGGGAAGAAGAATCGCAGCAGACAGCATCAAACCTACCGATGCCAAGACGGATGTCATCAAGAACGTGCCGCGACCACAGAACCTGATGGAGCTGTGGTCGTTCCTGGGACTCCTCAACTATTTCGGTAATTTCCTACCTGGGTTAAGCACCCTGCTCGAACCCCTACATGTGCTATTGCGCAAGGGAGACGACTGGGTATGGAGGAATTCACAAGAGGCTGCCTTTGAGAAAGCCAGAAATCTGTTGTCTTCAAACAAACTGCTTGTCCTGTATAACCCATGTAAACGATTAGTGCTAGCTTGCGATGCGTCATCATATGGGGTCGGGCGTGTGTTACAACAGGCTAACGAATCGGGGATTTTGAAACCGGTCGCTTAGTCCAGGAGTTTGTCCAAGGCCGACAGCATGATTGAAAAAGAGGCTCTGCCGTGCGTTTACAGGGTGAAAAAATGCACCAGTATTTGTTTGGCCTCAAGTTTGAGCTGGAAACTGACCAGAAGCCGCTCATATCGCTATTCTCTGAGAGCAAAGGGATTAACACCAATGCCTCTGCCCACATCCAAAGATGGGCGCTCATGCTGTCAGCATACAACTATGTAATCCACCACAAACCGGGCACAGAGAACTGCGCTGATGCTCTCAGTCAGCTACCATTGCCCACCACCAGGGTGGAAATGGCACAGCCTGCAGACTTGATCATGGTAATGGATGCATTTGAAAATGAAAGGTCACCTGTTACGGCCCGCCAGATCAGGACCTGGACCAGCCAGGTCCTTAACTGTCCGTGGTAAAAAAACTGTGTCCTCCATGGGAGCTGGTCCAGCATCCCAGCAGAGATGCAGGAGGCGATTAAGCCGTTCCACAGGCACAAAGATGAAATGTCCTTGCAGGTGGACCATCTGTTGTGGGGTAATCGCGTGGTCTTGCCCAAGAAAGGCAGAGAAACATTCATTTGTGACATACACAGCACCCACCCAGGCATTGTAATGATGAAAGCCGTAGCCAGATCCCATGTGTGGTGGCCTGGCATCGACTCAAATTTAGAGTCATGCTTGTGCCAGTGCAACACTTGAGCAATGCACCCAGAGAGGTACCGCTAAGTTTGTGGTCGTGGCTCTCCAAACCGTGGTTGAGGATCCACGTGGACTATGCGGGCCCATTTCTAGGCAAAATGTTCTTGGTTGTCATAGAGGCTTATTCAAAATGGATTGAGTGTGTAATAATGTCTGTAAGCACATCCACGACCACCATCAAAAGCTTATGAGCCATGTTTGTCACTGATGGCCTGCCTGATGTCCTAGTCAGCGACAATGGGCCGTGTTTCACCTGTGCTGAATTCAAGGAATTCATGACCCGCAATGGGATGAAGCACGTCACATCTGCGCCGTTCAAGCCCGCATCCAACGGCCAGGCAGAACAGGTATTTCAGACTGTTATGTATGGAGAAAGAGTCAGACTGAACACTGTGAGCTAAAAGTAAAGTGTGACATTCTTTTATTGCAGGTCTCCAGAGTGCCCCTCCAACCTGTGAGGCCTCCTTAAATACCTGTGCTCCCAAGGGATTATGGGATCCCTTGGGACTCCAGGGGATGAGCCCTCTGGTGGCTGTACAGAGTATATACAAGTTTACATATATAACAACACTCCCCACAAAGTCAATAGTGTAACTTTTACAATGTGAGTCGATTTGGGGCCCTTCTTGTCCTGGTTGATTGTCTCGGTGTGAAAGCTGGTGTTGTTGAATCATTTGTTGGGCCCTCGCTGGGCTGTTGTGCAGCTGGCCTTGCTGGGCTGCCTGATATGGTGGATACTGCAGGACTGCTGTGGATGATGGGTTCTGCTTCGTGGTCAACGGTGGTGCCGGTTGCCACTGGTGTGTATGTTGGAGGATCAAAAAAGGTAGGGTCTAAGGTGGGTTGCTCAGGGTAGTCCATGAATCTGAGTTTGATTTGGTCCAAGTGTTTCCGGTGAATGAGTCCATTTGAAACTTTAACCTGAACCACCCTGCTCCCCTCTTTGACTACGACAGTGCCGGGAAGCCACTTGAGACCTTGTCCATAATTCAATACAAATACAGGATCATTGATTTCAATCTCGCGTGACACATTTGCGCTATCATGGTATGTACTTTGTTGAAGCCGCCTGCTCTCTACCTGTTCATTTAGATCAGGGTGAACTAACGAGAGACTTGTCTTAAGTGTTCTTTTTATGAGCAGTTCAGCAGGTGGGATCCCAGTGATTGAGTATGGTCTCGTGCGGTAACTAAGCAGGACTCGGGATAGGTGTGTCTGCAGTGAGCCTTCCGTTACCCTCTTCAAGCCCTGCTTGATGGTTTGCACTGCTCTCTCTGCCTGACCATTGGATGCTGGTTTAAATGCGGCAGATGTGACATGTTTGATCCCGTTGCAGGTCATGAATTCTTTGAACTCAGCAGTGGTAAAACATGGCCCATTGTCGCTCACCAGGACATCGGGTAGGCCGTGTGTGCCAAACATGGCCTGCATTCTTTCAGTAGTGGACGTGCTAGCCGACATTGGACCACATTCAAGCCATTTGGAGTACGCATCTACAACCACAAGGAACATTTTACCCAAGAATGGGCCTGCATAGTCGACATGTACCCTAGACCACGGTTAGGAGGGGCAAGACCATAAACTTAGCGGCGCCTCCCTGGGTGCATTGCTTAACTGTGGACATGTATTACATCTGTGCATGCAGGACTCTAAGTCCGCATTGATACCAGGCCACCACACATGGGATCTAGCTATTGCTTTCATCATTACGATGCCTGGGTGGGTACTGTGGAGGTCACTGATGAAGGTGTCTCTGCCCTTCTTGGGAACCACTACTCGATTGCCTCACAGAAGGCAGTCTGCCTGTCTTGACATTTAATCTTTGCGCCACTGGAACGGCTTAATCTCTTCCTGCATTTCCACTGGGACACTGGACCAGCTCTCGTGAAGCACACAGCTTTTGACTAGGGACAATAACAGGTCCTGGCTTGTCCAGGTTTTGATCCGCCAGGCAGTGACGGGTGACTGCTCACTCTCAAATGCTTCCATAACCATGGCTAAATCTGCGGGCTGCGTCATTTCCACCCCCATGGTGGGCACTGGCAGCCTGCTGAGAGCATTGGCGCAGTTTTCTGTGCCTGGCATGTAGCGAATGGCATAGTTGTATGCGGACGAGTGTCCATCTCTGGATGTGGGCCGAGGCATTGGTATTTATCCCTTTACTCTCGGAAAACAGGGATATGAGTGGTTTATGGTCAGTTTCCAATTCGAATTTTAGCCCAAACAGATATTGATATATTTTCTTTACCCCATGTACACACGCTAATGCTTCTTTTTCAATCATGCTGTAGGCTCTCTCAGCCTTAGACAGATTCTTGGATGCATAAGCAACTGGTTGCAGTCTCCCAAAATCATTAGCTTGTTGCAATACACACCCGACGCCATACAACGATGCATCACATGCTAGTACCAAACGTTTACATGGATCGTACAACAAGCAATTTGTTTGAGTACAACAATTTTCTAGCTTATACAATGGCATTTTCTTGGCTTTTGCCCATGCCCATTCGTCCCCTTTATGCAGTAAGACGTGCAGTGGTTCTAACAGTGTGCTGAGAAGTTACCAAAATAGTTCAGAAGTCCAAGAAACGACCGCAGCTTCATCACGTTCTGTGGCCTCGGTGCCTCTGTCTTCGAAATGGTGGGCCTGATGCCGTCCGCCGCGATCCACCTCCCCAAGAACTCCACTTCAGGCGCCAGGAAAATGCACTTCGAGCGTTTTAACCTGAGCCCCACGTGGTTGAGTCAACTAAGAACCTCCTTCAGGTTCTGCAGATGCTCGACTGTGTTACGACCTATGACAAAGATATCATCCTGGAAGACCACGGTGCATGGGACCGACTTCAGCAAGCTTTCCATGTTTCTCTGGAATGTCGCCGGCACTGATTGAATTCCAAACGGGCACTTGTTATAAATGAAAAGTCCTGTGTGCATGTTGATGCAGGTGAGGACCTTCGATGATTCTTCCAGTTCCTGCGTCATGTAGGCTGAAATCAGATCCAGCTTCATGAACGTCTTTCCTCCCGCCAGTGTTGCAAAGAGGTTGTCGGCCTTTGGTAGTGGGTATTGGTCCTGCAGGGAGAAACAATTGATAGTTACTTTGTAATCGCCACAGATTCTGATGGTGCCGTCTTCCTTGAGGACTGGGACAATAGGATTGGCCCACTCGCTGAACTCGATCGGTGAAATGATGCCCTCCCGTTGTAGCCGGTCCAGCTTGATCTCTACCCTTCCTCTCATCATGAACGGTACTGTTCTCGCCTTGTGATGGATGGGTCGCGTCCCTGGAATTAGGTGGATCTGCACTTTTGCTCCTTGGAATTTCCCAATGCCTGGTTTGAATAGCGAAGGGAACTTGTTTAAGACCTGGGCACACGAAGTGTCGTCAGCGGGCGATAGTGCTCGGACGTCCTCCCAGTTCCCGCGTATCTTTCCCAGCCAGCTCCTGCCGAGTAGCGTGGGACCATCGCCCGGTACCACAAAGCGTGGTGGATTGTGCACCGCTCCATCGTAGGAGACCTTTACGGTAGCATTACCGATTACAGGAATCAGTTCTTTTGTGTAAGTTCTTAGTTTCATACGAACTGGAGTTAAGACTGGCCTTGAGGCCTTGCTGCACCACAATCTTGCGAAAGTCTTTTTGCCCATGATGGACTGGCTCGCGCCCGTGTCCAGCCCCATTGACACCGGGAGTCCATTTAGTTCAACATTCAGCATTATCGGGGGGGACATTGTGGTGAATGTGTGCACCCCATGTACCTCTGCCAGCTCGGTCTGAGGCTCTGGTTTGTCATGATCCCCCATGGATCTGTCCTCCTCTGCAATATGGTGGTTTGCAGGATTAACAGGATTTTCAACTCGCCTGCACATACATTGGAGGTGTCCCATTGTTCCACAGCACTTGCAAACGTACCCTTTGAAGCGGCATGAATGGAAACAATGATCACCCCGCAGCACCAACAGGGTGTTAATGGCCTTGCATTCATCACCCTTGATGGTGGACTCTGAGACATATGCAGACGTGCAGCTGCAGGCATGTGTGACCTGCCCTGTATGTTGCAATTTGAAAACAACATCACTTTGTTCATAGTACTTGTAGCAGCACTTGTGTGCTGAGAGATTTGCTTCATATTGTCACTGGTGGCAATGAACGCCTGGGCTATCGCTGGCCTTACTCAAGGTTGGGGTCTCCACAGTCAAAAGTTTGCGAAGTATGGTTTCATGGCCAATGGCAAGTACGAAAAAGTCTCTGAGCATGTGCTCCAAATGTCCTTCAAATTCGCAATGTCCTGCAAGGCGTCTTAGCTCAGCGACATAACTTGCCACTTCCTGGCCTTCAGACCTTTGTAGGTGTAGAACCGGTACCTCGTCATCAGAATGCTTTCCTACGGGTTCAAATGCTCCCGGACCAGTGTACACAAATTGCCATACGATTTCTCCGTGGGTTTCATTGGAGTAAGCAGATTTTTCATGAGACCATAAGTTGGTGCCCCACAGACGGTGATGAGGATCAACCTTCGTTTGGCAGCGTTCTCTTCTCCATCCAGCTTGTTGCCTGTGAAGTATTGGTTGAGTCGCTCTACAAAGGTTTCCTAATCATCTCCGTCTGAGAATTTCTCCAGGATGTCCACTGTTCTCTGCATCTTTGGGTTCATTATCTGTATCTCGTCGCCAGTTGTTATGTATGAATAAAAAGTCAGACTGAGCACTGTGAGCTCAAAGTAAAGTGTGACCTTAGTCTTTTATTGCAGGTCTCCAGAGTGCCTCTCCAAACTGTGAGGCCTCCATAAATACCTGTGCTTTCAAGGGATTATGGGATCTCTTGGGACTCCAGGGGATGAGCCCTCTGGTGGCTGTACAGAGTATATACAAGTTTACATATATAACACAGACCATCAAGCAAAGCTTGAAATGTGTGTCGGAAGGCTTCCTGCAGACCCGATTGTCCCGAGTGCTGCTCAACTACCGCACCAGACCTCACTCGCTCACTGGGGTTACCCCTGTCGAGCTGCTCATTAAAAGAGTGCTCAAAACAAGGCTCTCTCTTGTCTACCCTGATCACCATGATCACGTGGAGGGCAGGCGGCATCGACAATGTATGCACCATAATGGCGCAAATTTGTCATGCGATATTGAGGTTAATGATCCTGAGTTTATACTCAATTATGGACATGGTCCCAAATGGCTCGCTGGCACGGTTATAGCCAAAGAGGGGAGTAGGGTGTTTCAGGTCAAATTGGCCAATGGACTAACGTGCAGAAAACATTTAGCCCAAATCAAATTGCGGTTCACCAACAGCTACGAACAACCCGAAGAAGACACCACCAACTTTGACCCTCGAACACACACACAAGTGGCAACCGATATCATGGTTGACCACGAAGCCAAGCTCACCATTCCCAGCAGCTTGGCAAGGCCGACTGCCCAGCAGCCCACTGAAAACCTAACCAACTCACCCATTTGTACCGAGACGATCGACAAGGGAGCGAAAAGCCCCGGATCATCTCACCCTGTAAATAAGTGTACTATGAACTTTAAGAGGGAGTGATGTTATGTATTTAACCGATTGTAACCTGTATCACATCACCACCAGAGGGCCCACCTGTTGGAGTCCCAAGGGATCCCAGCATCCCTTGGGAGCACAGTATATAAGCAAGCCACCCACGAGGTACCTGTACTCTGGAGTCTTATTAAAGGAGTTAAGGTCACACTTGCTCATTGTTCACAGTACTCAGTTTCATCCCTTATTATGAGCGTGTCAACGTGAATATTGCTCAGTCACAGCAGATCCGCAACTTATGGTTAATTTCCAATACCAACGGTGTTGAGCTGAATGCTTACCTTCGACTTCATGTGCTGGATTCTCATCAATTACCTCCACTTCAGGCACCTCCGGGAGTATTTCTTCATGGGCATAACAAAAATATCTCGGTCAACAAAATCATCTACTGCTCTAATAATCTATTATAAATGACAAATGTGTGTGTTGCACCTTCCCATCTCAGATTGTACTGAAACCCACCATAGTCAGGCTCTGTCAATGGGAAAACTCATTTTAACATTGTCCACATTTACCTGTATCTGTAGATCGCCCCGTTTGGGGCAAACGATGTCAATTTCTCCCCCACTGAGTTTTTGATAATGATTTATTTTTTTGATCCGTTCTTTCAGGTAACTCCAATAACAGCAGGCGAAGAAGAATTCATTATAACTCCCCAAAACAGGAGCTCACAGACATCCTGTTCCCACAGACCATTCTCGATACTCTGAAGGCTATAATTCCCAACATGGACAGAAATTCTATCTCCCTCCAGCCCTGTAAATCTCTTCCCTAAATATAGCCCAGAGTTCCCACCACTCTCCACCCTAAGCACCAAGTGGGGACTGAGAAGCCCCGCCCCATTCCCCTCTACCCACTATTCAGATAATTCAACCCTCGGAATGGAACAACCCCAACGCCCTACTGTGCTGTCATTCGGTGGCGGGCGGGAGGGTAGAGTAGGACACAGATACCCCGTCACCCCTCTCCCATTAAGCTGGAAATCTGGCCCTGGGAACACGGGGAACTGGTCCTCACTGGAAAGAAAATCCAGCCTTGACACATCCTTCCCAACAACACAGCCCCTCGAAGAGTGTTCTGCCCGCTTCCCTCTACCCAACCCATGCTCTTCCCATTCCCCCTTCATTAACCTTCCCTATTCCCCCTTCTCCACTTACCCTCCCCCTTCCACACTCCGAGTCACGGTTCTGCAACTCACGGTTAATTCCCGAACCCAACGGTTTTGAGCTTGATGCTTACCTTCGACTTCATGTGCTAGCATCGGCTCAATCAACTTCACTTCAGGCACTTCCGGGGGTATTTCTTCATGGGCATAACAAAAATATCTCGGTCAACAAAATTATCTGCTGCTCTAATAATCTATTATAAATGACAAATGTGTGTGTTGCACCTTCCCATCTCAGATTGTACTGAAACCCCCCCATAGTCAGGCTCTGTCAATGGGAAAACTCCTTTTAACAGTGTCCACATTTACCTGCTGTATCTGTAGGTGGCCCCGTGCTTGGCATTTACAGGGTTCAGTGTCTGTTACATAACATTCAATGCAAAGCCCATCGATGGCATGGTGTTGTGGCAGCGAGACCCAGCATTAAGCTCCAGTGTAAGACATTCGGGTCGAATTTCAGTCCCGCCCCGTTTGGGGCAAACTATACCAATTTCTCCCCCACTGGGTTTTTGATAATGATCTACTTTTTTGGTCCATTCTTTCAGGTATTTCCAATAACAGCAGACAAAGAAGAATGTCATTATAACTCCCCCAAAAAGGAGCTCACAGACATCCAGTTCCCACAGACTATTCCCCATACTCTGAAAGCTGTGATTCCCAACAGGGACAGAAATTCCATCTCCTTCCTGTTATATATGTGGACTTGTATTTACTCTGTACAGCCACCAGAGGGCTCATTCCCCAGAGTCCCAAGGGATCCCATAATCCCTTGGGAGCAGAGGTATTTAAGAAGGCTTCACAGGTTGGAGAGGCGCTCTGGAGACCTGAAATAAAAGACGACTGTCACACTTTACTTTGAGCTCACAGTGTTCAGTCTGGCTCTTTCTCCATACACAACAACTGGCAACGAGATACAGATAGTGAACCCAAAGTTACAGAGAATAGTGGGCATCCTGGAGAAATTTTTGGAGAGAGATGATTGGGAAACTTTTGTGGAGCGACTCGACCAATACCCGTGGCCAATGAGCTAGATGGGGAAGAGAGCGCTGCCAAATGTAGAGCGATCCTCCTCGCCGTCTGTGGGGCACTAATGTATGGCCTCATGAAGAATCTGCTCACTCCAGCGAAACCCACGGATAAATCGTACGACGATTTGTGCACACTGGTCCGAGAGCATTTGAACCCAAAGGAAAGGGCTCTGATGGCGAGGTACCGGTTCTACACCGACAAAAGGTCCGAAGGTCAGGAACTGCCAAGTTATGTCGCCGAGCTGAGACGCCTTGCAGGACATTGCGAATTTGAAGCACGTTTGGAGCACATGCTCAGAAACTTTTTTGGACTTAGCATTGGCCACGAAACCATACTTTGCAATCTTTTGACTGCAGAGACCCCAACCTTGAGTAAGGCCACAGCGATAGCCCAGGCGTTCATTGCCACCAGTGACAATACTAAGCAAATCTCTCAGCACACAAGTGCTGCTACAAGTACTGTGAACAAAGTGATGTTGTTTTCGAATCATAACGTACAGGTCAGGTCACACAAACCTGCAGCTACACGTCTGCAGATGTCTCAGAGTCCATCATCAACGGTGATGAATGCAAGGCCATTAACACCTTGTTGGCGCTGCGGGGTGATCATCATTTGCATTCAAAGGATACATTTGCAAGGGCTATGGAACAATGGGACACCTCCAACGAGTGTGCAGGCAAGCTGCTAAGCCTGTTAAACCTGCAAACCACCATGGTGCAGAGGAGGACAGATCCACGGAGGATCACTACGAACCAGTGACTCAGATAGAGGAGGCAGAGGTACATGGGGTGCATACATTCACCACGAATTGTCCCCCTATAATGCTGAATGTTGAACTAAATGGACTCCAGGTGTCAATGGAGCTGGACAACGGCGCGAGCCAGTCCATCATGGGCAAAAATGTCTTTCGAAAGGTTGTGGTGCAACAAGGCCTCAAGGCCAGTCTTAACTCCAGTTCGCACGAGACTAAGAACTTACCCGAAAGAACTGATTCCTGTAATCGGTAATGCTACCGTAAAGGTCTTCTACGATGGAGCGGTACACAAGCTGCCACTCTGGGTGGTACCGGGCGATGGTCCCACGCTGCTCGGCAGGAGCTGACTGGGAAAGAAATGCTGGAACTGCGACGACATCCGAGCGCTATCGCCCGTTGACGACACTTTGTGTGCCCAGGTCTTAAACAAATTTCCTTCGCTGTTCGAACCAGGCATCGGGAAATTCCAAGGAGCAAAAGTACAGATCCACCTAATTTCGGGGGGTGCGACCCATCCATCACAATGCAAGCGCAGTACCGTACATGATGAGAGAAAGGGTAGAGATCGAGCTAGACCGGCTGCAACGAGAGGGCATCATTTTACCGATCGAATTCAGTGAGTGGGCCAGTCCTATTGGCAGTCAGTCGAGGAGGCGGGAGCTCGGAGCAGCGCGAGTCCAGGGTCGGCGAGAGGCCTATAAAGGCCAACGGGAGTCGGGCAGTTCGAGCAGTCAGTCGAGGAGGCGGGAGCTCGGAGCAGCGCAAGTCCGGGGTCGACGAGAGGCCTATAAAGGCCAGTGGGAGTCGGGCAGGTCGAGGAGGCGGGAGCTCGGAGCAGCGCGAGTCCGGGGTCGGCGAGAGGCCTATAAAGGCCAACGGGAGTCGGGCAGTTCGAGCAGTCAGTCGAGGAGGCGGGAGCTCGGAGCAGCGCAAGTCCGGGGTCGGCGAGAGGCCTATAAAGGCCAGTGGGAGTCGGGCAGGTCGAGGAGGCGGGAGCTCGGAGCAGCGCGAGTCCGGGGTCGGCGAGAGGCGTACCAGTGCAGCTGCAGTAGGGACAGAAGGCAAAAAAGTAAAAGAAATCGAAAGGTGACGTCACAGCCAAGCGGGTAAGTGATTGGCTGGTGATTGGTGAGTAGTTTTTCTTTTTGTTTTCTATTTCATTTAGCATTGTTGTTGCCAAATTAAGTTAATCTAGGAGTTAAGTCATGGCAGGAGAGCTCGGACACGTGTTATGCTCCGCCTGTACAATGTGGGAAATCAGGGACGCTTCTGGTGTATGCGTATGCGGGAAGTGTGACCGGCTCCAGCTCCTGATGGACCGCATTGTGGTACTGGAGCTGAGGGTGGATTCACTCTGGTGCATCTACGATGCTAAGAATGACATGAATAGCACGTTTAGCGAGTTGGTCTTACCGCAGGTAAAGGGTACACAGCCAGATAGGGAATGGAAGACCCTCAAAGCTTATCAAAGCTTAAAATAATTGACCCATGGTATCATGTGCTTAGCATGGACCTTTGAGCAACACGTTGGGAACCGCACAATATCAAATTTACATAGACACACTATGATAGATGTATCTGCACTTGGTTTTTAATCCCATAGAAAATCTTCCCTTCCAAGGAAACATAAAAGCAATACTGTTTCACACAGTTTGAGGTGTTGAACTGGAACAAATAGTCTAACATTACTGACAATGTGCAGCCACATTTTGAAGCAGCTCTGTGCATTTATGGTCCGGATCTCCTGCTGGTAAGGCTTCTGTCAGTCAGCAGACATGCCTGCTGTGAGCCAGACCACCCCAATCAGGGGCTTGCTCCGTCCACTCCACGCATCGACCTGGTATTGCAGTGTTTCCAGGAACGGTGCAGCTTCCCCTCTCGGCCTTTTGGCTAAGATCAAGTATAGTAGCGCAAAGTGATCTTTGGCGCTGGAGTTGATCTGACAAGAATGAAAAAAAAAACAATCCCACCCACTTCTTCCTCTACCAAAAAGGATTTTTTAGCCACTTTCAGCAGGGGCTGCTCTAGCTAAAGGTTACAAATCAATTGGCAGGGAAAGGGAAATGATTAAAAGCTTAAAAAAAAACAAGCATTCGTGATTTATCAGTGGATAGATTTTGCATAGCATAGTACTGAATGACATGAATAACTCCAGGTTCAACCCCAAGTCCCTGCTGCACCTCAGCTGTCTCAATACTAAGGATATATGGGATTTCACATTCCCCAAGCTGGGGCAGGGGGTGGGAGAGTGAAAGAGGGAGAACAAAAAGCCAACTGAATATTGAATTCTATAGCCCAAAACAGTGAAACACAAGTCAGAAGAAGTCATGATCAAACTACAGTGCTCTTGTCTAGCCACATCTTGAGCAGTGCCCAGTTCTGCTCACCAAGACAAAACCGACATTGGAGGCCGCAGAGAGAGAGAGAGAGAGAGAGAGCCACAATGCGGATTAATGTCTGGTGTTACGAGCACTGATTTCTGGAGATAGAATCGAGAAACCTAGGCTTTTTAAACTGTGAAATTATTTCGAGCTATAAAAGATAGTAAACCTGTGCCCCCTTGTTCTACTCACAATTTAGCATTATTTTCTGAATTTACCTTTGACCCAACTATCCAGAATGAACCTAAAGTTGCAGTATCCAATTGGTTCTTGAATGCTTCCAGGGTTTTCACCCCCACCAGCCTATCCAGGAGCACATTCCATATTTTGATCACTGTGAAGATCTTCCTGATATCAATCCTAAATCTGCCATTTACTAGTTTGAGCCTGTTCTACTCTTGTGATTTAGCATAATTTTCTGGCAAAGGTAAATTCAGAAAAGCTGCAATGTGTCACTTAGGGCCCAAGTTTCCACATGATTTGCGCCAGATTTTTAGGAGCAACTGGTGGAGAACGGACTATCTTAGAAATCGCAATTCTCCACATTTTTTTTTCTGCAGTTCTAGTCAGGTAGAACAGTTCCACTTTGGAACAGAATTTTTTCTTCAAAAAGGGGGCGTGTCCGGCCACTGACGCCTGATTTCAAAGATTCCACAGTGAAAACGTACTCCAAACTAACTTAGAATGGAGCAAGTGAAGATTTTTGTAGAACTGAAAAAACCTGTTCTACACATTAAAAAATCAGGCGCAGGTTACAAATTAGGCGTCCAGAACGAGGTGGCGGGGGGGGGGGGGGGGGAAGGGAAGTCATTAAATTCTATAATAAATCCTTATTTATACTTATACAAATATTATACAAATAAATCCAACCTGAATAAACATTTATAAGCAAAGAAAAGATTAAATAAACCATCTTCCTACCTGTGTGAAAGTGCTTCAGGCAGGCCTTTCGGGACCGAAGGCTGAACGGGCCAGCCCGAGACTTCGGGCAGGGCCCGTACCCAGCACCAGATTTACAGGTAGGTGGCGTTGGGTCGGGTCGGGGAGGTTCAGTTCGGTTCGGGTCGGGGGGAGGGAGGGGGAGGGGAGGGAGAGGGAGGGGAGGGAGAGGGAGGGAGGGGGGGGAAGAGAGGGAGGGGGGCAGGGGGGGGGAAAGAGAGGGAGGGGGAGAGAAGAGAGGGAGGGGGAGGGGGGAGGGAAGGGGGGAAGAGAGGGAGGGGGAGGGAGAGAGAGGGGGAGGGAGAGGGAGAGAGGGGGAGGTCAGGTCGGGTCCAGTCGGGGGGGGGAACGCGGGTCGGGTCGGGTCCAGTCCAGTCGGGGGGGGGGGGGGGGTGGGGGCGGGGGAGCGGGAGCAGGAGCGCGGGTCGGGTCGGGTCGGGTCCAGTCGGGGGGGGTCGGGTCGGGTCCAGTCGGGGTGGGGGGGGGGGGAGCGGGTGTCGGGTCTGGTCCGGAGGCAGGGGCGGAGGGGGTGGGGGGCGCGGAGGAAGGAGGAGCTGGCCATGGGAGGAGCCTTATTCACGCAGCCCCAGTGAGGCCATTTGGCCAGGGCTAGGGGCTGCGTGCTTCGGGCGCCTGAAGCTACTGCACTTGCGTGCCCACTGTAGCACGCATGTGCAGAGGTCCCAGCACTGTTTTCAGAGCAGGGACCTGGCTCCGCCCCCCCACAGCTCGTGCTGGCTGCGCCGAGGGCCAGAGGACCTGCAGATAGGTGGAGAATACGGAGGATTTTTTTAGGCACACTTTGTGGCGCGAAAAACGGGCGTCCAGGTCGGGACTGCGCCGTTCTAGGCACGTGTGGAAACTTGGATCCTTAGAGAGGTACGGATAGGTACCCTCAAAACCCTGGTCGAGTAGTGATCTACCTGAGGTTTTCAACATGATAAAACATTTTGATAGGGTAGCTACAAGTTCCTCTGGTGGGGAAATGCAGAATATTAAAATTAAAACAAGGCTACTTAGGAGTGAAATCAGGAAGCACATTTCCGCAGCCAGGAAATCTGGAACTCTCATCCCCAAAAGGCTTTGGATGATGGGCCAATTGAAATTTCCAAGACAGAGATCGACAGATTTTGTTAGGTTAGGGTATCAAAGAAAAGGAGCAAAAGCGGGTAAATGGAGTTGAGGTACAGATCAGCCATGATCTAATAGCATGATGGAACAGGCTCGAGGGGCTGTTACATTTCTAGTAAAAATATATGTTAATATACTCAAAGACTGCAGGCTAAGGCAAACCACCAAAGTGCTGATGAGAATTAGACTGCATTAGCACTAAAGTGGCATTTGTCCCATTTACCAGCTCAGCAGCATCTGTTGGCATTCAAGGATATTTGAATTGTAATGCATCAATGGGCAAAACATTTTAATTACAATACCCAATGTAACCAATTTTCTTTAGTGCCTCTGCTATAACTAGAAGATTCCACAACATAGACAAGTTACAATCAATACAAGTACCAGTTCAGAAACATTGAGAACAGTTCCATGCCAAGAATTTACATTTGATTACGTAGGAATATATAGGATATATGACACAGAAACAGGCCATTTGGCCCGACCAGTCCACGCCGGCGTTTATGCTCCACTCGAGCCTCCTCCAGTCTTTCCACATCTAACTCGATCAGCATAACCCTCTAATCCTTTCTCATGTGCTTATCTAGTTTCCCTTTGAATGCAACTATACTATTCGCTTCAATATTCATACCCGTTATACTATTCACTTCAACTACTCCCTGTGGTACAGAGATCCACATCCTCGGGATGACAGGACTGACATATGAAGAAAGACTGGATCGACAAGACTTGTATTCACTGGAGTTTAGAAGGATGAGAGGGGATCTCATAGAAACATATAAAATTCTGACGGGACTGGACAGGTTAGATGCAGGAAGAATGTTCCCGATGTTGGGGAAGCCCAGAACCAGGGGTCACAGTCTAAGGATAAGGGGTAAGCCATATAGGACCGAGATGAGGAGAAACATCTTCACTCAGAGTTGTGGGCATGTGGAATTCTCGACTACAGAAAGTTGTTGGGGCCAGTTCGTAAAGGTATATTAAAAAGGGAGTTAGATGTGGCCCTTACGGCTAAAGGGATTAAGGGGTATGGAGAGAAAGCAGGAATGGGGTACTGAAGTGCATGATCAGCCATGATCATATTGAATGGCGGTGCAGGCTTGAAGTCCGAATGGCCTACTCCTGCACCTATTTTCTATGTTTCTAACCACTCTCTGGGTAAAGAAGTTCCTCCTGAATTCCCAATTTGATGTCTTGATAATCTTCTAGATTTAGTCATATGAATCAGTGACCAAACACCCAAGTAAATATGCAGCAAAGTACCTGAAGTTAATAAGTCGTTTCTCTCCCCCTCCCAACCTTCAACAAGTAATACTTGTTTATCAAAAATATTTGATTTCAGGTACAACAGTAGCAGTTCCATCGCATGGGTTCATCTGCTTACGGCATGATCCTGCTCCCAGCAGAAAGGCTAGGCAAACTCATGCAAAAAGGACATCCAAGAGGAGTTTTATCTTTGAAAAGTTAGCTCACTTCCTCCTCCATCAACTTTGTGTGTTTCAACCTGCTTACTCTTGTGCATTTAGCAATAGCCAGCATTGGCCGAGTCAGGGAACAAGACCACACCACCCTCCCTAGTAGATCGCGGGCCAGAGAGAGAAATAGAATTTAAAAGGAACTCCAAACATTGGGAACGTTTCCGCTCCAGAAAGGGACACAACTGCCATTGGAATTTGGTGGAGTTAATGAGTGAGGTAAAGGGGCTGCAGCCTGTTACAAAAACAGAAACACAGCAAAAAAGTTGATCAGGATTAAGGGCGGGGGGGGGGGGGGGGGGTGATTTTACAAGATGTCCAGTTGCTATTCAACTCAAGACAACGATGTGAATTACCCCAAACTAAAGAGAGAGGAGAATTCCTAAAGAAAAAAGACTTGCATTTATGGAGCGCTTTTCACGACCACCAGACACCCCAAAGCGCTTTACAACTAATGAAGTACTTAAACAAGAAGTGTAGTCAGTTGTAATGCAGCCAATTTGTACAATGGTCTCACAAACAGCAACGTGATAGGGACCAGATAATCTGTTATAGTGATGTTGATGGAGGGATAAATGTCGGCTGGCTATATTGGTGCACGCTTTGTACAATGTAAAGAGAAGCTATAGTCATAGGCAGTCCCTTGAAATCGAGGAAGACTTGCTTCCACTCTAAAAGTGAGTGTTCTCAGGTGACTGTACAGTCGAATACAGGAATTACAGTCTCTGTCACAGGTGGGACAAACAGTCGTTGTGGGAAGGGGTGGGCGGGACTGGTATGCCGCACGCTCTTTCCGCTGCCTGCGCTTGTTTTCTGCATGCTCTCGGCGATGTGAATGGAAGAATGGAAGGGAATGGTGTGGTGCAGAGGGACCTGGGGGTCCTTGTGCTGAGTCCCAAAAAGTTAGTTTGCAGGTGCAGCAGGTAATCAGGAAGGCGAATGGAATGTTGGCCTTCATTGGGAGAGGGATGGAGTACAAAAGCAGGGAGGTCCTGCTGCAACTGTATAGGGTATTGCTGAAGCCGCACCTGGAGTACTGCGTGCAATTTTGGTCGCCTTACTTAAGGAAGGATATACTAGCTTTGGAGGGGGTACAGAGACGATTCACTAGGCTGATTCCGGAGATGAGGGGGTTACCTTATGATGATAGATTGAGTAGACTGGGTCTTTACTCGTTGGAGTTCAGAAGGATGAGGGGTGATCTTGTAGAAGCATTAAAATAATAAAAGGGATAGACAAGATAGAGGCAGAGAGGTTGTTTCCACTGGTCGGGGAGACTAGAACTAGGGGGCATAGCCTCAAAATATGGGGGAGCCAATTTAAAACCAGTTGAGAAAGAATTTTTTCTCCCAGAGGGTTGTGAATCTGTGGAATTCTCTGCCCAAGGAAGCAGTTGAGGCTAGCTCATTGAATGTATTCAAATCACAGATAGATAGATTTTTAACCAAAAAGGGAATTAAGGGTTATGGGGAGCGGGCGGGTAAGTGGAGCTGAGTCCACGGCCAGATCAGCCATGATCTTGTTGAATGGCGGAGCAGGCTCGAGGGGCTAGATTGCCTACCCCTGTTCCTAATTCTCATGTTCTTATGTTCAGTCCTCAAGGGAGACGGCACTGTCAGAATCTGTGGCGATTACAAAGTAACTATCAATCGTTTCTCCCTGCAGGACCAATACCCACTCCCAAAAGCCGACGACCTCTTTGCAACGCTGGCAGGAGGAAAGACGTTCACGAAGTTGGATCTGACTTCAGCCTACATGACGCAGGAACTGGCGGAATCATCGAAGGCCCTCACCTGCATCAACACGCACAAGGGTCTTTTTATTTATAACAGATGCCCGTTTGGAATACGATCAGCGGCGGCGATATTCCAGAGAAACATGGAAAGTTTACTGAAGTCGATCCCGCACACCGTGGTCTTCCAGGACAACATGTTGGTCACAGGTCGGAACACAGTCGAGCACCTGCAGAACCTGGAGGAAGTTCTTTGTTGATTGAACCGCGTGGGGCTCAGGTTAAAACGCTCGAAGTACGTTTTCCTGGCACCTGAAGTGGAGTTCCTGGGAAGGAGGATTGCAGCGGACGGCATCAGGCCCACCAACGGGAAGACGGATGCAATCGAGAACGCACCGAGGCCACAAAACGTGACGGTGCTGCGGTCGTTTCTGGGACTCTTGAACTACTTTGGTAACTTCTTACCAGGTCTCAGCACCCTGCTAGAACCACTAGATGTCTTACTACAAAAAGGGGGCAAATGGGTTTGAGGCAAACTCCAAGAAAATGCCTTTGTAAAAGGGAGAAAATTGTTATGCTCAAACAAATTGCTTGTGTTGTATGATTCATGTAAGCGTTTGATATTAGCATATGATGTGTCGTCATATGGCGTCGGGTGTGTATTGCAATAAGCTGATGGTTTTGGGAAACTGCAACCGGTTGCTTATGCATCCAGGAGTCTGTCTAAGGCCGAGAGAGCCGACAGCATGATTGAAAAAGAAGCGTTAGCGTGTGTCTATGGGGTAAAGAAAATGTATCAATATCTGTTTGGGCTAAAATTCTAATTGGAAACTGACCATAAGCCATTTATATCCCTGTTTTCTGAGAGTAAAGGGATAAATACCAATGCATCGGCCCGCATCCAGAGATGGGCGCTCATGTTGTCCGCATACAACTATGCCATTCGCCACAGGCCAGACTCAGAAAACTGCGCCGATGCTCTCAGTAGGCTGCCATTGCCCACCACGAGGGTGGAAATGGTGCAGCTCGCAGATCTAGCCATGGTTATGGAAGCATTTGAGAGTGAGCAATCACCCGTCACTGCCCGGCAGATCAAAACCTGGACAAGCCAGGACTCCTTATTATCTCTAGTCAAAAGCTGTGTACTTCATGGGAGCTGGTCCAGTGTCCCAGTGGAAATGCAGCAAGAGATAAAGCCATTCCAGCAGCGCAAAGATGAAATGTCTATACAGGCAGACTGCCTTCTGTGGGGCAAGTGAGTAGTAGTCCCCAAGAAGGACAGAGACACCTTCATCAATGACCTCCACAATACCCACCCAGGCATCGTAATGATGAAAGCGATAGCTAGATCCCATGTGTGGTGGCCCGGTAGCGATATGGACTTGGGAGTCCTGCGTTCACAGATGTAATACATGCTCGCAGTTAAGCAATATACCCAGGGTGGCGTTGCTAAGTTTATGGTCTTGGCGCTCCAAACCGTGGTCTAGGGTACACGTCAACTATGCAGGCCCGTTCTTGGGTAAAATATTCCTTGTGGTTGTAGACGCGTACTCCAAGTGGATTGAATGTGAGATAATGTCGGCTAGCACGTCCGCTGCCACCACTGAAAGCCTGCGAGCCATGTTTGCCACATACGGCTTACCTGAGTCCTGGTGAGCGACAACAGGCCATGTTGTATCAGTGCTGAGTTCAAAGAATTCATGACCTGCAACGGGATCAAACATGTCACATCTGCCCCGTTTAAATCAGCGTCCAATGGTCAGGCAGAGAGAGCAGTGCAACCCATCAAGCAAGGCTTGAAGAGGGTAACTGAAGGCTCGCTGCAGACTCGCCTATCCTGAGTCCTGCTTAGCTACCGCACGAGACCACACTCACTTACTGGGATCCCACCTGCTGAACTGCTCATGAAAAGAGCGCTTAAGACAAGGCTCTCGTTAGTTCAACCTGATCTACATGAACAGGTAGAGAGCAGGCGGCTTCAACAAAGTGCATACCATGATAGCGCGAATGTGTCACGCGAGATTGAAGTCAATGACCTGTATTTGTATTAAATTATGGACAAGGTCCCAAGTGGCTTCCCGGCACTGTCGTGACCAAAGAGGGGAGCAGGGTGTTTCGGGTCAAACTTTCAAATGGATTCACCGGAAACACTTGGACCAAATCAAACTCAGATTCACCGACTACCCTGAGCAACCCAACTTGGACCCTACTTTTTTTGATCCCCCAACACACATACCAGTGGCAACCGACACCCCGGTTGACCACGAAGCAGAACTCATCATCCACAGCAGCCCTGTAGGGCCCAACACACCAGGCAGCCCAGCAAGGCCAGCTGCACAGCAGCCCAGCAAGGGCCCAACAAATGATTCAACAACAGCTTTCACACCGAGACAATCAACCAGGGCAAGAAGGGCCCCAGATCGACTCACATTGTAAAGAGTTACACTATTGACTTTGCGGCGGAATGTTGTTGTACATGTGGACTTGTATTTGCTTTGTACAGCCACCAGAGGGCTCATCCCCTGGAGTCCCAAGGGGTCCCATAATCCCTTGGAAGCAGAGGTATTTAAGAAGGCTTGAGAGGCACTCTGGAGACCTGCAATAAAAGACTCAGGTCACACTTTACTTTTAGCTCACAGTGTTAAATCTGGCTCTTTCTCCATACACAACACTTCCAGCCCTGTAAATCTCTTCCCTAAAAATATCCCAGAGTTCCCACCACTCGCCACCCTAAGCACCAAGTGGGAACTGAGAAACCCCGCCCCATTCCCCCCTCCCCACTATTCAGATAACTCACCCCTAGGAATGGAACAACCCCAACACCCCACTGTGCAGACATTCGGCGGGAGTAGAGAAGGGCACAGATATCCCGTCACCCCTCCCCTATTAAGCTGGAAATCGGGACCTGGGAACACGGGGAACTGGTCCTCACTGGAAAAAAAATCCAGGCTTGACATATCCTCCCCAACAACACAGCCCCCCCCGAAGCGTGTTCTGCCCACTTCCCTCTACCCAACCCATGCTCTTCCCATTTCCACTTCATTAACCTTCCCTATTCCCCATTCTCCACCTACCCTCCCACTTCCACACTCATAGTCACATCTTCCATAGCCCTTCCCCAAGTCCCCACTCCCTCTCCATCAACCCTCTCTCCAACTGTCCCCACTTCCCTCCTGCCCTCCTCCCATTCCCTGCCTCTCTACCCTCCCCCTCTTCGTTTGGGTCCAATTTTCCCCTTTGCCTTCTCAACCTGCTCCACCTGAATATTGCTCAGTTGCAGTAGATCCGCAACTCACGGTTAATTCCCGAACCCAGCGGTGTTGAGCTGGATATTTAGATATTTACCTTCGACTTCATGTGCTGGATTCTCATCAATCACCTCCACTTCAGGCCCTTCCGGGAGTATTTCTTCATGAGCATAACAAAAATATCTCGGTCAACAAAATCATCTACTGCTCTAATAATCTATTATAAATGATAAATGTGTGTGTTGCACCTTCCCATCTCAGATTGTACTGAAACCCCCCATAGTCAGGCTCTGTCAATGGGAAAACTCCTTTTAACAGGGTTCAGTGCCTGTTACATAACGTTCAGTGCAAAGCCCATCGATGGCATGGTGTTGTGGCAGCGAGACCTGGCATTAAGCTCCAGTGTAAGACATTTGGGTCGAATTTCTGTACCGCCCCGTTTGGGGCAAACGATGCCAATTCCTCCCCCACTGAGTTTTTGATAATGACTTTTTTGATCCGTTCTTTCCGATAACTCCAATAACAGCAGGCGAAGAAGAATGTCATTATAACTCCCCGAAACAGGAGCTCACAGACATCCAGTTCCCACAGACTATTCCCCCATACTCTGAAAGCTAATTCTCAACGTGGACAGAAATTCCATCTCCCTCCAGCCTTGTAAATCTCTTCCCTAAAAATATCCCAGAGTTCCCACCACTCTCCACCCTAAGCACCAAGTCGGGACTGAGAAGCCCCGCCCCATTTCCCCCTCCCCACTATTCAGATAATTCACCCCTAGGAATGGAACAACCCCAACGCCCCACTGTGCAGACATTCGGGGGGGTAGAGTAGGGCACAGATACCCCATCACCCCTCCATCATTAAGGTGGAAATCGGGCGCTGGGAACACGGGAAACTGGTCCTCATTGGAAAGAAAATCCAGGCTTGACACATGGCCCCCAGCTCAACACAGCCCCCCAAAGAGTGTTCTGCCCGCTTCCCTCGACACAACCCATGCTCTTCCCATTCCCCCTTCATTAACCTTCCTTATTCCCCCTTCTGCACTTACCCTCCCCCTTCCACACTCCGAGTCACACCTTCCACACCCCTTCTCCAAGTCCCCTCTCCCTGTCCATTTACCTTACCCCCTCTCCCCCTCCCTCCACTTCTCTCCTGCCCTCCTCCCATTCCCTGCCTCTCTACCCTCCCCCTCTTCACTTGGGTCCAATTTTCCCCTTTGCCTTCTCACCCTGCTCCACCTGAATATTGCTCAGTCGCAGCAGATCCGCAACTCACTTAATTCCCAAACCGAATGATTTTGAACAGGAGCGGGAGGATCGAGAGGCCCATAAAAGGGGCCCGAGAGTCGGAGGAGCCAGTTGGTGCAGGGACAAAAAGTTTTAAAAAAAATCAAAATCGAAGTGTGACGTCACAGCCAAGCGGGTAAGTAATTTGCTGGTGGATTGGTGAGTATTTTTCTTTATCTTTTCGGAAGGAACCCTTTGGCATTGTTGTAAGTAGCATCTGCCAGTAAATAAATGTGATCTTTATTATCTAAGGAGAGCCAGTTAATTAAATTGGCTGTTTGCTGAGTAGCGGCTGGGTGTGTTGTGCTAAGGTTTAGAGTTTAGTTCTACTTGATAGTTGCGAGTGTAACTAGAGGGATGGCAGCGCAGCTCAGTCCTGTGGATTGCACATCCTGTGGCATGCGGGAAGTCCCAGACGCTTCGCGCAGCTGGGGCAACCATGTGTACTGGAGGTGTCTCTGGCTGCACCAACTCGAGCTCCGTGTTTTGAAGCTTGAGCGGCGGCTGGAGTCACTGCGGTGCATCCATGAGACTGAGAGCTACGTGGATAGCACGTTTCCAGTGGTGGTCACCCCGCAGTTTAAGAGTGTGCAGGCAGAGAGGAAGTGGGTGACCACCGGACAGAAGAGGAGGACCAGGCAGGTAGTGAAGGAGTCCCCTGAGTCCATCTTTCTCTCCAACCAGTATTCTGTTCTGAGTACCGGTGGGGGCGATGGTGGCTCTGGGGAATGCAGCCAGAGCCAAATCCACGGCATCACAGTGGCTCAGCTACATGGTGGGGAGGGGGGGGGGGGGGGAAGAAGAATGGAAGAGCTATAGTGGTAGGGGATTCAATAGTCAGGAGAGCAGACGGGTGTTTCTGCGGCCGCAGACGTGACTCCAGGATGGTATGTTGCCTCCCTGGTGCCAGGGTCAAGGATGTCACTGAGCAGCTGCAGGGCATTCTGGGGGGAGAGGGTGAACAGCCAGAGGTCATGGTCCACATCTGTTATGTATGCAACTATGTAATTACTTGCCACCAGAGGGCGCGACTGTTCATGTCTTAATGGTCTCCTGCACACATGTGCATCCAGTATAAAAGGTTGGCTGCCATGTTGTTTAGGCACTCTGGAGTTGTAATAAAGAAGACTAAGGTCACCATCAGTTTAGTTCACAGTACTCAGCCTCGTGGAGTTCTTCCATACACAACAATTGGCGATGAGTAACAGAATACAAACCTTCACGCAATCATGGCTGCTGTTGGAATATTAAAGAGATTCGTAGAGGGTGATGATTGGGAAGCCTTTGGAAGGAGACACTAATGCGGCCAAGCGCAGGGCGGTTCTCCTCACCGTCTGTGGGCCTAAAATGTACGTCCTCATCAAGAATCTGCTCGCACCGACAAAACCAACAGAGAAGGAATATACAGAGTTGTGCACGCTGGCACCACCTCAAGCCGAAGGAGAGTATCCTCATGGCCAGATATCTTTTTTACACGCACCATCGCTCCGGGGGCCAGGACGTGGCTGATTACGTCGCTGACCTGAGACGTCTCATGGGACCTTGCGATTTTGGAGCTGCATTGGGGCAAATGCTGTGGGACTTTTTTATGCTGAGCATCAAAGATGAGGACATTCTTCGAAAGCTGCTGGCTGCCGAAACCCTTGACTAAGCAGGGCCACCGCGATCGCCCAGGCATACTTGGCCACGGACGATAGCACCAGATTTCTTCTCAACATTGAAGCACACCGGCAAGTACTGTGCATAAAATGACGTTGCTATCAGACCGAACTGCATATGGCAGGGCCTATACGTCTGCGGCTGCAAGACCTGTGATGACTCAGAGTCCGTCATCGGGGGTGAATGTGAATCCATTAGCACCGTGTTGGCGCTGCGGGGGTAATCATTGGGCCCATCAATGTCGATTCAAGCACTACGTGTGCAAAGGCTGTGCAATGATGGGGCACCTCCAGTGAATGTGCAAATGTGCTGCAACATACCACGTGGCAGAGGATGATCGATCCAGCGTGGATCATGCAGCACAGGCAACTCAACCCGAGGAAGAAGTATATGGGGTACATACTTTCACCACCAAGAGCCCTCCTATAATGCTGAAAGTCAAATTAAATGGAGTTTCAATATCCATGGAGTTGGACATGGGTACAAGTCAGTCAATAATGAGCCAGAAGGCTTTCGAGAAACTGTGGGGCTATAAAGAACAAAGGCCCAAACTGAGCCTGATTAATGCAAAGCTGCGTACCTATTCCAAAGAGCTCATACCAGTCATTGGAAGTGCGGCAGTGAATGTATCGTATGATAGAGCTGTGCATGACCTATCATTATGGATTGTTCCAGGAAATGGCCCAATGCTGTTCGGCAGAAGCTGGCTCGAAAAGTTTAGATGGAATTGGAATGCCATCAAAGCACTATCTTCAGTGGATGACGCATTGTGTGCGCAAGTGTTAAGCAAGTTTCCCTCGCTATTTGAACCAGGCATCGGCAACTTCACAGGCGTCAAGGTACAGATCCATCTAGGCCCCGATGCACGGCCCTTCCATCACAAGGCTCGGGGCGGTTCCGTACATGATGAGGGAGAAAGTCGAGATTAAACTGGACAGACTCCAACGCGAAGGAATCATATCGCCAATCCCGTTCAATGAACGGGCCAGTCCAATTGTTCTGGTGTTGAAGAGCGATGGCATGGTCAGAATCTGTGGAGACTACAAGGTAACAATTAACCGAGTCTCACTACAGGACCAGTACCCGCTACCCAAGACAGATGACCTGTTTGCAACGTTAGCGGGGCGGAAGTCGTTCACCAAGTTGGACCAAACCTCCGCCTACATGACACAGGAGCAGGCTGAATCTTCAAAAAGTCTGACGTGCATCAACACACACAAAGGGCTGTTTATATACCACAAATGCCCTGTTGGGATTTACTCGGCTGCAGCCATTTTCCAGAGAAACATGGAGAGTTTGCTGAAATTTGTTCTGCGCACCGTTGTGTTTCAAGACAACATCCTGATCACCGGTCGTGACACCATCGAATATCTACAGAACCTGGAAGAGGTTCTAAGTCACCTAGACAGAGTGGGACTCAGGCTGAAATGCTCAAAGTGTGTTTTCCTGGCGCCAGAAGTCGAATTTTTGGGGAGAAAGATTGCAGCAGACGGCATTAGGCCCACAGACTCAAAGACAGAGGCCATCAAGAATGCACCCAGACCACAGAATGTGACGGAGCTGCGTTCGTTCCTGGGACTCAAGTATTTCGGTAACTTTCTAGCCGTGTTGAGCACGTTGTTAGAGCCTTTGAACATGTTGCTACGTAAGGGTGACAACTGGGTTTGGGGAAAATCTCAAGATACAGCCTTTGAGAAGGCCAGGAACCTGATATGTTCAAATAAGTTACTTATACACTATGACCCATGTAAATGTTTAGTACGGGGTCGGCTGTGTGTTACAGCAAGCCAATGTATCAGGCAAACTCCAACCGGTTGCATACGTGTCTAGAAGTCTGTCTAAGGCTGAGAGAGCCTATAGTATGGTCAAGAAAGAGGCATTAGCATGTGTATATGGGGTTAAGAAAATGCACCAATAAATAGTTGGACTTCGGTTTGAGCTTGAAACTGAGCACAAGCTGCTCATTTCGCTGTTTTCAGAAAGCAAAGGTATAAATACCAATGCTTTGTCCCTAACATTATCCGCTTATGACTATGTATCCGCCACAGACCAGGCACTGAAAACTGTGCCGATGCTCTCAGCCAGCTACCATTACGCACCACTGGGGTTGAAATGGCGAAGCCTGCAGACATGCTACTGGTCATGGATGCTTTTGAGAGTGAGGGTTCACCCGTCACAGCTAGCCAGATCAGAACCTGGACCAGCCAGGATCCTGTGCTCTCATTAGTAAAGAGTTGCCTCCTAAATGGGAACTGGTCGGCCGTTCCCAGGGAAATGCAAGATGAAATTAAGCCGTTTCACCGACGCAAAACTGAAATGTCCATCCAGTCGGATTGTCTCTTATGGGGTAATCGTGTGGTTTTGCCAAAAAAAGGCAGGGAAACGTTTATACGTGACCCACACAGTATCCACCCAGGCATTGTCATGATGAAGGCAATTGCCAGGTCGCATGTTTGGTGGCCCGGCATTGATTTGGACTTGGAGTCATGCATGCATCAGTGCAACACTTGCTCGCAACTGAGCAATGCACCAAGGGAGACTCCACTGAGTCTGTAGTCATGGCCCTCCAAACCGTGGTCCAGGATCCATGTAGATTTTGCCGGCCCCTTTCCAGGAAAGATGTTTTTAGTATTTGTGGATGCTTACTCCAAATGGATTGAATGCGTAATCATGTAATCCAGCACGTCCACAGCCATCATTGAAAGCCTCCGGGCCATGATCGCCACCCATGACTTGCCCGATGACCTTGTCAGCGACAATGGACTGTGTTCACCAGCTCAGAATTCAACAAGTTTATGACCCGCAATGGCATCAAGCATGTCAGGTCTGCCCCGTTTAAGCCCGCGTCTAATGGTCAAGCGGAGCGGGCAGTCCAAGCAATCAAGCAGAGCATGAAACGTGTGACGGACGGCTCCCTGCAGACCCGCATGTCTCGCATTCTGCTCAGTTACCGGACACGACCCCAGTCGCTCACCGGGGTTCCCCCGGCAGAATTGTTAATGAAGAGAGCCCTCAAAACCAGGCTCTCTCTGGTCCACCCAGATCTGAATGATCACATGGAAACCTGGCGACACCGGCAGAACATGTACCATGATCGCGCATCTGTTTCACATGACATTGATGTTAACGACCCTGTGTTTGTCCTGAATTACGGTCATGGTCCCAAGTGGGTTGCTGGCACTGTTTTGGCCAAAGAAGGGAATAGGGTGTTTATAATCAAACAGTTAAATGGACAAACGTGCAGGAAGCATTTAGATCAGATAAATTGCGATTTACTGACAACTAGGGATGACTTGAAGAGGACATCACCTTCGACGATCCACTAACACACACCCAACCAGCAATCGACCTCACTGTCAATCACGAGGATGAACCCACCATTCCTGACAGTCCGGTCAGACCAGCCACGGTGCAGTGCAGCAATGGCCTGACCAACTGACACACGCCAGGGTTTGAACTTAGATGATAAACCAGGGAGCGAAGGGCTCCGGATCGCCTCAACTTGTAAATAACTTGCAGCAAAGACTTTGGTGGGAATGATTTTATGTATATAACTATGTAATACTTGCCACCAGAGGGCACGACTGTTGGAGTCCTAATGGTCACCCGCACACATGTGCAGGGCCAGTATAAAAGATTGGCTGCCATGTTGTTTAGGCACTTTGGAGTTGTAATAAAGAAGACTAAGGTCACACTCAGTTTAGCTCACACTACTCAGCCTCGTGGAGTTCTTCTATACACAACAACATTGGTACCAAGGACATAAGTAGGAAGAGAGATGAGATCCTGCAGGCAGAGTTTAGAGAGCTAGGCGAGAGATTAAAAAGCAGGACCTCAAAGGTAGTAATCTCCAGATTACTCCCAGTGCCACGAGCTAGTGAGAACAGAAATAGGAGGCTAGAGCAGATGAATACGTGGCTGGAGAGATGGTGCAGGCGAGAGGGCTTTAGTTTCCTGAGGCATTGGAACCGCTTATGGGGAAGGTGGGACCTGTACAAGCCGGACAAGTTGCACCTCAACAGAGCCGGGACCAATATCCTTGCTGGGGGGGTTTGCTAGTGCTGTTGGAGAGAGTTTAAACTAGCTTGGCAGGGGGATGAGAATCTGAAACTAGATTCAGTAGGGAGGGGAGTAAAGCTGGAGTTAGAAAGCAAAAATAAAGAAAGTGAGTTTGAAGGGGAGAGGAAACAAAAAGGGTAAAGAAACAAACTTAAAGGCACTTTGTCTAAATGCACGTAGCATTTGTTACAAAATAGATGAGTTGATAGCACAAATTGAGACAAATGGGTATGATCTGATAGCTATTACAGAGATGTGGTTGCAAGATGACCAGGACTGGGAATTAAATATTCAGGGGTACTTGACAATCTGGAAGGACAGACAGAAAGGAAAAGGAGGTGGGGTCGCTCTATTGATAAAGGATGGAATGACTGCAATAATAAGAAACGATATTGATTCAAATGCTAAGGGTGTTGAAACAGTTTGGGGGGAGATAAGGAATAATAAGGGGAAAAGTCACTGGTGGGCGTAGTCTATAGGCCCCCTAACAGTAACAACTCTGTTGGTCGGAGCATAAACCAGGAAATATTGGGAGCTTGTAAAAAGGGAACAGCAATAATCATGGGTGATTGTAACTTCCATATTGATTGGACAAATCAAATCCGTCAGGGTAGCCTTGAGGAAGAGTTCATAGAGTGCATAAGGGACGGGTTCCTTGAGCAATATGTAACGGAACCAACCAACGGGGAAGGCTATCTTGGATCTGGTCCTGTGTAATGAGACAGAATTAATAAACAATCTCCTTGTAAAGGATCCCCTCAGAATGAGTGATCATAGCATGATTGAATTTCAAATTCAAACGGAGGGTGAGAAAGTTGGATCTCTAACCAGCGTACTAAGCTTAAATAAAGGAGACTATGAAGGTATGAGGGCAGAGTTGGGTAAAGTGGACTGGAAAAATCGATTAAAGTGTAGGACGGTTGATGAACAGTGGTGTACATTTAAGGAGATATTTCACAACTCTCAAGAAAAATATATTCCAGTGAGGAGGAAACGGTGTAAGAGAAAAGATAGCCATCTGTGGCTAACTAAAGAAATAAAGGATGGTATCCAATTAAAAACAAGGACATACAAAGTGGCCAAAACTAGTGGGAGAACAAAAGACAGGGAAACTATTAAAAGCCAGCAAAGAACGACTAAAAAAATGATTAAGAAAGAGAAGATAGACTATGAAAGTAAACTTGCGCAAAATATAAAAACAGATAGCATGAGTTTCTATTGGTATATAAAAAGGAAAAGGGTGGCTAAAGTAAATGTTGGTCCCTTAGAGGACAAGACCAGGGAATTAGTAATGGGGAACATGGAGATGGCAGAAACTCTGAACAAATATTTTGCATCAGTCTTTACGGTAGAGGACACTAACAATATTCTGACAGTGGATAGTCTAGGGGCTATAGGGGGGGGGGGAGGAACTTAACACAATCACAATCACTAAGGAGGTGGTACTCAGTAAGATAATGGGACTAAAGGCAGATAAATCCTCTGGACCTGATGGCTTGCATCCTAGGGTCTTAAGAGAAATAGCGGCAGGGTTTGTGGATGCATTGGTTGTAATTTACTAAAATTCCCTGGATAAAAGCAGGGAAGTCTTACTACAGCTCTATAAGGTATTGATGAGGCCACACCTGGAATATTGCGTGCAGTTTTGGTTTTCATATTTACGAAAGGATATACTTGCTTTGGAGGCAGTTCAGAGAAGGTTCACTAGGTTGATTCCGGGGATGAGGGGGTTGATTTATGAGGAAAGGTTGAGTAGGTTGGGCTGCTACTCATTGGAATTCAGAAGAATGAGAGGTGATCTTATTGAAACGAATAAGATTATGAGGGGGCTTGACAAGGTGAATGCAGAGAGGATGTTTCCACTGATAGGGGAGACTAGAACTAGAGGGCATGATCTTAGAATAAAGTGCCACCCATTTAAAACTGAGATGAGGAGAAATTTCTTCTCTCAGAGGGTTGTAAATCTATGGAATTCGCTGCCTCAGAGAGCTGTGGAAGCTGGGACATTGAATATATTTAAGACAGAAATAGACTGTTTCTTAAACGATAAAGGGATAAGGGGTTATGGGGAGCAGGCGGCGAAGTGGAGCTGAGTCCATGATTGGATCAGCCATGATCTTATTGAATGGCGGACCAGGCTCGAGGGGCCGTATGGCCTACTCCTGCTCCTATTTCTTATATTCTTATGTTTACCTTCCACTTCTTCTGCTAGCATCGGCTCAATCAACTTCACTTCACGCACTTCCGGGAGTATTTCTTCATGGGCATAACAAAAATATCTCGGTCAACAAAATTAGCTGCTGCTCTAATAATCTATTATAAATGACAAATGTGTGTGTTGCACCTTCCCATCTCAGATTGTACTGAAACCCCCCCATAGTCAGGCTCTGTCAATGGGAAAACTCCTTTTAACAGTGTCCACATTTACCTGCTGTATCTGTAGGTGGCCCCGTGCTTGGCATTTACAGGGTTCAGTGCCTGTTACATAACATTCAGTGCAAAGCCCATCGATGGCATGGTGTTGTGGCAGCGAGACCCGGCATTAAGCTCCAGTGTAAGACATTTGGGTCGAATTTCAGTCCCGCCCCGTTTCAGGCAAACGATGCCAATTCCTCCCCCACTGAGATTTTGATAATGATTTACTTTTTTGAGCCGTTCTTTCAGGTAACTCCAATAACAGCAGGCGAAGAAGAATGTCATTAAAACTCGCCGAAACAGGAGCTCACAGACAGCCTGTTCTCACAGACCATTCCCGATACTCTGAAAGCTATAATTTCCAACATGGACAGAAATTCCATCTCCCTCCAGCCCCGTAAATCTCTTCCCTAAATATATCCCAGAGTTCCCACCACTCTCCACCCGAAGCACCAAGTGGGGACTGAGAAGCCCCGCCCCATTCCCACCTCCCCATTATTCAGATAATTCACCCCTAGGAATGGAACAACCCCAACGCCCCACTATGCAGAAATTTGGGGGGTCAGAGTAGGGCACAGATACCCCATCACCCCTCCCCCATTAAGCTGTAAATCGGGTGCTGGGAACACGGGAAACTGGTCCTCACTGGAAAGAAAATTCAGTATGACATAATCCCCCCCGGCTCAACAGAAACCCCCAGAAGAGTGTTTGCTGCCCGCTTTCATATGAACATACGAAATAGGAACAGGAGTGGGCCATTTGGCCCCTCGAGCCTGCTCCGCCATTCAATAAGATCATGGCTGATCTGATCCTGGCCTCAACCCCACTTCTCCTGTCCACTCCCCATAACCCTTTATTCTCTTATCATTTAAAAATCGGTCTAACTCCACCTTAAATACATTCAATGACCCAGCCTCCACAGCTCTCTGAGGTAGCGAATTCCAAAGATTCACAACCCTCTAAGAAAATAAATTCCTCCTTACTTCCGTTTTAAATTGTTGACCCCTTATTTTGAAACTATGCTCCCTAGTTCTAGATTCCCCCACGAGGGGAATGTCCTCCCTGTCAAGCCCCCTCAGAATCAATACGCTTCAATAAGATCACCTCTCAGTCTTCTAAACTCCAACGAGTATCGGTCCAACCTGCTAAACCTTTCTTGTAATGACAATCCCCTCATCTCCGGAATCAACCTAGTGAACCTTCTCTGAACTGCCTCCAATGCAAGTACATCCTTCCTTAAATACGGAGACCAAAACTGTACGTAGTACTCCAGGTGTCTTCTACGGCATCCATCTCTCGGATCTTATTTACCCTATGCAAATTTGCTCGTGGCTCAGGTAGTAATCCAGAGATTATTACCTTTGTGGTTCTGCTATTTAATTTATCCCCTATCTGCTCATATTCCCTCAGCAGAATCTCTTTCTTTGTCCTCCCGATGTCATTGGTTCCCACGTGGACCACGATAACTGGATCTTGCCCCTTCCACTCCAAGTTCCTCTCCAGCCCAGAGGAGATGTCCTTAACCCTGGCAACATCATCATCATCATAGGCAGTCCCTTGGAATCGAGGAAGACTTGCTTCCACTCCCAAAGTGAGTTCTTTGGTGGCTGAACAGTCCGATACGAGAGCCACAGACCCTGTTACAGGTGGGACAAACATTCGTCGAGGGAAGGGGTGGGTGGGCTGGTTTGCCGTGCGCTCCTTCCGCTGCCTGCATTTGGCCTCTTCACGCTCTTTGCGTTGAGACTCAAAGAGCTCAATGCCCTCCCGGGTGGACTTTCTCCAGCTCGGGCGGTCTGCGGCCAGAGTCTCCCAGGTGTCAGTGGTGATGTCGCACTTTATTAGCGAGGCTTTGAGGGTATCCTTATAACATTTCTGCTGTCTTCCTTTGGCTCGTTTATCACGAAGGAGCTCCGCATAAAGCATTTGCTTAGGGAGTCTCGTATCTGGCATGCGTACTATTCAGCCTCTGAATGTGCATAGACGCAGGCGTCGTCCGCATACTGCAGTTCAATGACAGAGGTTGGGGTGATCTTGGACCTGGCCTGGAGGCGGCGTAGGTTAAACAGCTTCCCACTGGTTCTGCAGTTTAGTTCCACTCCAGCGGGGAGCTTGTTGATTGTGAGGTGGTGCATGGCGGCGAGGAAGATTGAGAAGGAGGTTGGAGCGATAACGCAACCCTGTTTGACCCTGGTCTGGATGTGGATTGGGCCTATAATGGATCTGTTGGTAAGGATTACAGCCTGCATGTCATCGTGAAGCAGGCGAAGGATGTTGACAAACTTTTGTGGGCATCCAAAACAGAGGACGACACTCCATAGACCCTCGCGGTTGAAAGTGTCAAAGGCCTTTGTAAGATGCATAAGGGCTGGCGCTACTCCCTGTATTTTTTCTGCAACTGGCACGCTGCAAAGATCATGCCTGTTGTGCCCCGTAGAGGATGAAATCCGCATCAGAGCCCGATGGAAGGAGCACTTTGAAGATCTCGTCAATCGAGATTCTGCCTTTGACTCGAGTGTTCTCGATTCCATACCGCAGCCTGCGACCCACCATCAACTCAGTGAAACTCCAACGTTGCACGAGGTAGGCAAAGCCATAAAACAGTTTAAGAATAACAAGACTACGGGTGCGGATGGAATCCCTGCTGAGGCGCTAAAATATGGTGGAGAGGCGCTGTTAGCGCAGATACATGACTTCATCTCTCTCATCGAGAGAGAGGAGAGCATGCCGGGAGTTCTGAGAGATGCAGTGATTGTGACCAGACAACACAGCCTTCACGACTCACGCTCTTGGCTGCAGAAAACCTTATCTATCCCCCTAACGATACTGTCCCCTATCACTACAACATTTCTTTTTACTCCCGATACTTGAATGGCCTCCTGTACCACGGTGCTGTGGTCAGTTTGATCATCCTCCCTGCAGCCCCTGCTCTCATTCACACAGGGAGTAAGATACTCGAACCTGTTGGACAAGAGCAAGGGCCGAGGCTCCTCCATCACTCCATCCTGAGTCCCCATACCTTCCTCGCTCGTAGTCACACCCTCCTGTCCCGGACCACGGACCAAATTTGAACTAATTAATCTAAGGGGTGTGCGTGCTTCCTGGAACACAACGTCCAGGTAACTCTCCCCCTCCTTGATCTGCCGCAGTGTCTGCAGCTCGGACTCCAGCTCATCAACACGGAGCCGAAGTTCCTTGAACTGCAGACACTTGCTGCAGATGTGGTCTCTGTGGACCTCAGTGGGGTCAACCAGCTCCCACATGCAGCAGTAACACATCGTCTGTCCCGCCATCTCTATTGTATTTAATTAAGTGCCTCTCCGCCATATTTTAGTGCCTCAGCGGGGATTCCACCTGCTCCTGATGCCTTGTTGTTCTTGACCGACGGATGGCCTTTTCTACCTCGTGCCAGGCTGGGGTTTTTCTGAGATGGTGGTGGGTAGCGTGCTGTGGGATGGAGTCGAGGACACTCGTTTCGAAGGCAGAGTCTCGATTAAGGAGATCTTTGAAGTGCTCCTTCCAGCAGGCCCTGATTGCCTCGATGTCCTTGACATGTGACCTTGAATGTCTCCCCATTCTTGGCCAGCAGTGGGTTGGGGCCTTGGGCGCTTGGGACGTAGGTGGCCTTGACTGAGGTGAAGAATCCTCGCACATCATGGCTGTCAGCCAGCTGTTGGATATCCTGTGCTTTCTC
Organism: Pristiophorus japonicus; assembly: GCF_044704955.1. NCBI lineage: Eukaryota > Metazoa > Chordata > Chondrichthyes > Pristiophoridae > Pristiophorus > Pristiophorus japonicus. The sequence continues at coordinate 65,361,280 of NC_091982.1, read as the reverse complement.
CACCCACCATCTGTTTTTCAGGTCCTAGGTTTTTTGTTGGACCTCAGCCTTCAGCCGTCTGTAGAGCTGCTTTGCTGCTCCCAAGTTGGGTTGCTGCTTTAGGTTCAGAAATGCCGTGCGCTTGCAGTTTATTAGCTCCTGGATCTCCTAGTCATTCTCATCAAACCAGTCTTCGTGTTTCCTGGTTGAGTGACCGAGCGTCTCTTCGCAGGTACTGGTTATGGTGGCCTGAAGGGCAGACCAAGTGCTGTGGGCACTCTGCACCTTAGGGTCATCGAGGGTCGCCAGGTTAGCTGTGAAGCACTGGCAGTATCGGGCTCTCTTAGCTGGGTCTTTGAGTGCCCCCACGTTGGTTTTTCTGCAGCATTGTTTCTGTTGCCGTTGCTGCTTTGGGGCTATGTTAATGTTGATGACGGAGTGGATTAGGCGGTGGTCCGTCCAGCATTCGTTGGCTCCTGTCATGGACCGGGTGGTGCGCCCGTCCTTACGGTCCCTCGCTCGGACGATGATGTAGTCGAGCAGATGCCAGTGCTTGAAGTGAGGGTGTTGCCATGAAGCCTTGTACTTGTCCCTCTGATGGAACAAGATGTTGGTGATGACAAGGTCGGGTTCTAGGAATTTTGTCAGGATCAGGGTACCGCTGGAGTTGGTTTTCCCGACCCACTCTCTGCTGATCATGCCTCCCCAGAGGTGTGTGTCCTTACTGACTCTGGTGCTGAAGTCGCCGAGGAGGATCAGTTTGTTGTACATAAGGCTGTCAGTGTTCTCGCTCAGGCCAACATCCCTAGCATAGAAAGATAGAAATTTACAGCGCAGGAGGAGGCCACTTCAGCCCATCGTGCCCTCGCCGGCCGACAAAGAGCCGCACGGCCCTTGGTCAGCAGTCCTGAAGGTTACATATAAACCTATGAACAATGAACAATGACAGAAAGGCAAAAAGCACCCAGCCCAACCAGTCTGCCCCACACAACTGCGACACCACTTATACTGAAACATTCTGCACTTCATCCCAACCAGAGCCATGTGATCTCCTGGGAGAGGCAAAAACCAGATAAAAACCCAGGCCCATTTAGGAAGAAAAAAATCTGGGAAAATTTCTCTCCAACCCATCTAGGTGATCGAAACTAGTCCAAGAAATCGCGCTGGCTGTATTCCATTCCCTGCAATACTTACCATTACAGGTTCGACCTCCAAAATCCGGAGTTCTGGAATCCACAATGTTCCGGAATCTGGACACTGGGCCGATCCATGGCGGGGTCGTCTGGAAACTGGAAAATGTTCTGATATCCGGATTCCCACCCACCCCCCCCACCCTCGGCGATCCGACTTCGCCCCGGCCTGACTTCGCCATGACTTCACCTTCCCGACTTTGCGCAGCCCGACCTCGCCTGCCCCGTCCTTGCCCGCCCCGACTTCGCCCGCCCCAATTTCGCTCGCCGCAACTTTGCCACGACTTCGCCCGCCCCGATTTTGTGCGGCCCGACCTCGCCCGGCACCTCTCCCTCCCCTTTACCTCAGCTGCCTGACCTCACCTACCTCGGGCCAGACAAGGAACTCCTCCACGGTGGCGGGGCCCCGCTCAATCAGGTCCTCGGAGGCTTGGACCCGCCCAATGACCTCATCGATGGGGCCAGTGACCCTAACTGCTACTCGGCGAGCTCCCCACCCTCCTGCCTCTTTCTGACGTTTTGAAATCCGGAAATACCCGAACCTGGGCTTGGGTGTTACTGGATTCGTGATGTCAGAAAGATGTTTTGAAGTCTGGAAAAACACAAAAACTGGCTCGGCTTCGGTCCCGAGGTTGCTGGATTCGGGAGGTCGAACCTGCATATCTGCGCCGTCCAACAAAAGGTCATCCAGTCTAATCCCAATTACCAGCTCTTGGTCCGTAACCCTGCAGGTTACGGCACTTTAAGTGCCCATCCAACCATCTCTTAAATGTGGTGAGAGTTTCTGCATCTACCACTCTTCCAGGCAGCGAGTTCCACATCCCCACAACCCTCTACGTAAAGAAGCCCCCTCACCCCCCCACATCCCCTCTAAACCTTCTACCAACCGCCTTAAAACTATACCCCTTGTAATAGACCCCTCCTCCGATGGAACTATCCACTACATCCAGGCCCCTCAATATTTTTTACACCTCAATGAGGTCTCCTCGCAACCTCCTCTGTTCTAATGAGAACAAACCCAGCCTATCCAATCTATCCTCATAACTAAGATTCTCCATTCCAGGCAGCATCCTAGTAAATCTCCTCTGCACCCTCCCTGTGCAATTACGTCCTTCCTATAATACGGCGACCAGAATTGCACGCAGTACTCCAGCTGTGGCCAAACTAAAGTATTATACAATTTAAGCATTACCTCCCTGCTCTTATATTCTATGCCTCGGCCAATAAAAGCAAGCATTCCGTATGTCTTCTTAACCACCTTATCCACCTGGCCTGCTACTTTCAGGGATCTGTGGTCAAGCACTCCAAGGTCCCTTTGTTCATCTACACTATTAAGTGGCCTACCACTTAATGTGTATACCCTTTCCTTATTAGCCCTCCCAAAGTGCATTACCTCACACTTCTCTGAATTAAATTCCATTTGCCACTGCTCTGCCCACCTGACCAGTAGATTGATATCCTCCTGCAGTCTATGACTTTCCTCTTCATTATCAACCATACAGCCAATTTTAGTCTTGTCTGCAAACTTCTTAATCATACTCGCTATATTCAAATCTAAATCGTTGATATATACTACAAAAAGCAAGAGACCCAGTACTGAGCCCTGCCGAACCCCACTAGAAACATCCTTCTAGTCACAAAAACATCCACCAATCATTACCCTTTGCTTCCTACCTCCAAGCCAATTTTGGATCCAACTTGCCACTTTGCCCTGTATCCCATGGGCTTTAACCTTCATGACCAGTCTGCTATGTGGGACCATATCAAAAGCCTTGCTAAAGTCCATATATACTACATCGCACCACTACCCTCATCGACCCTCTTGGTTACTTCCTCAAAAAATTCAATCAGGTTAGTTAAACACGATCTTCCCTTAACAAATCTGTGCTGACTGTCCCTAATTAATCTTTGCCTTTTCAAATGAAGATTTATTCTGTTTTTCAGGATTTTTTTCCAATAATTTTCCCACCACTCAGGTTAGGCTGACAGGCCTGTAATTACTCGGCCTATCCCTTTCTCCCTTCTTAAACAAGGGTACCACATTAGCAGTCCTCCAATCCTCCAGCACCATGCCCAGATCCAAAGAGGACTGGAACATGATGGTCAAGGCCTCTGCTATTTCCTCTTTTACTTCACTCAACAACCTAGGATGCATTTCATCCGGGCCTAGGGATTTACCTACGTTCAAAGCTGCTAAACCCCTCAATCCTTCCTCTCTCACAATATTTATTTCATCCAGAATATCACACTCCTCCTTGATAGCAGTATCTGCATTGCCCCTTTCCTTTGTGAAAACAGATAGAAACATAGAAACATAGAAAATAGGCGCAGGAGTAGGCCATTCGGTCCTTCGAGCCTGCACCACCATTCAATATGATCATGGCTGATCATCACCTCAGTATCCCTTTCCTGCTTTCTCTCCATACCCCTTGATCCCTTTAGCCATAAGGGCCATATCTAACGCCCAATGCAAAGTATTCGTTAAGAACCCTACCAACTTCTTCCGCCTCCACACAAAGATTACCTTCATGGTCTCTAATAGCTCCTGCCCTTTCTTTAGTTGGGGAGAAATTACAACATGCTGCGGTGCAGAGGGGACCTGGGAGTCCTTGTGCATGAAACTCTTTTAGAGTTTATCTGTAAAACAAAACATTTAACCGTGCCACCCGAACTGGGTGACACACCAGATCCTTGTGCATGAAACTCTTTTAGAGTCTTCCTTGTGCATGAATCCCAAAAAGTTAGTTTGCAGGTGCAGCAGATAATCAGGAAGGCGAATGGAATGTTGGCCTTCATTGCGAGAGGGATGGAGTACAAAAGCAGGGAGGTCCTTCTGCAACTGTATAGGGTATTGGTGAGGCCGCGCCTGGAGTACTGCGTGCAGTTTTGGTCGCCTTACTTAAGGAAGGATATACTGGCTTTGGAGCGGATACAGAGACGATTCACTAGGTTGATTCCGGAGATGAGGGGGCTACCTTATGATGATAGATTGAATAGACTGGATCTTTACTCGTTGGAGTTCAGAAGGATGAGGGTTGATCTTATAGAAACATTTAAAATAATGAAAGGGATAGGCAAGATAGAGGCAGAGAGGTTGTTTCCACTGGTCGGGGAGACTAGAACTAGGGGGCACAGCCTCAAAATATGGGGGAGCCAATTTAAAACTGAGTTGAGAAGGAATTTCTTCTCCCAGAGGGTTGTGAATCTGTGGAATTCTCTGCCCAAGGAAGCAATTGAGGCTAGCTCATTGAATGTATTCAAGTCACAGATAGATAGATTTTTAACTAATAAGGGAATTAAGGGTTATGGGGAGCGGGCGGGTAAGTGGAGCTGAGTCCACGGCCCGATCAGCCATGATCTTGTTGAATGGCGGAGCAGGCTCGAGGGGTTAGATGGCCTACTCCTGTTCCTAATTCTTATGTTCTTATGTTCTTAGTTACTCTCTTACTCTTAATATATTTCTCGAGCCTCTTAGGGTTTTACTTAATTTTACTGGCCAAGAATTTCTCGTGCTCTCTCTTAACATTTAAACTTTTGCCTCTTAATTTTCTATATTCCTCGAAAGATTCTATAGTATTTAGCCGTTGGTATATGACATAAGCGTCCCTTTTTTTCTTAATCCTCTCCTGTAAGTCTCTAGACATCCAGGGAGTTCTAGAATTTTTTCCCCAGCCTTTTTTTTTTAAGGGCACATGTTTGGCCTGAGCCTTCCGGGTCTCCTCCTTAAATGCCTCCCACTGTTCTGACACTGCTTACCCACAAGTAGTTGTTTCCAGTCCACTAAGGCCAAAACACTCCTTAACTTACCAAAATTAGCTTTTCCCCAATTCGGAACTTTTATTCCAGGCCTATTCTTGTCCTTATCCATAACCAACTTGAATTATGGTCACTGACACCCAAGTGCTCTCCCACTAATAACCCTTCAATCTGCCCAATTCATTCCCCAAAACTAAATCCAAAACCGCCCCCTCTCTTGTTGGGCTTGCTACATACTGACTAAAAAAGTTCTCTTGAATGCATTTCAAGAATTCCGCACCCTCTGTACCCTTCACACCAAATTTATCCCAATCAATATTTGGATAGTTAAAATCCCTTACTATTACTGCCCTATGGTTTTTGGACTTCACAGCAATTTGCCTACATATTTGCTCCGCTATCTCCCTCCCACTGTTTGGGGGTCTATAATACACACCCAGCAGAGTGATCGCCCCTTTTTTATTTTTCAATTCGACCCATATGGCCTCATTTGATGATCCCTCTGAAATATCATCCCTCCTCACCACTGTAATAGTTTCTTTAGCATACCACAACCTCTCCCCGCTGACCCCCCCCCGACCCCCCACCGACCTTTTTACCCCCTCTCTATCTTGTCTAAAAATCCTGTAGCCAGGAATATTAATCTGCCAAACCTGCCCCCCTTTCAGCCATGTTTCTGTAGTGGCTATAATGTCATACTCCCAAGTGTCTACCTGTGCTCTTAGCTCATCTGCCTTATTCGCTATACTCCTTGCATTAAAGTATATACCATTCAGCACAGGAAGACCTCCTTGCTTACTACATACTAAGCCCTGCTTCCTGTGTCTTACAGATTCGCTTTCTAGATTCTTGCTATCCAATTTCTGCTTTACTTCCTTCCCTTTTGAATTCGTTCTCAGGTTCCCATCCCCCTGCGAAGCTAGTTTAAACTCTCCCCACCAGCACTAGCAAAACTCCCCGCGAGGATATTGGTCATGGCACTGTTGAGGTGCAACCCGTCCGGTTTGTACAGGTCCCATCTCCACCAGAAGCCTCAGGGATTCCTCAAGAATGTAAACACCCTCCCTCCTACACCAACTTTCCAGCCACGTGGTCATCCTCTCTATCGTTCTATTCTTATACTCATTAGCACATGGCACCGGTAGTAACCCGGAGATTACTACCTTTGAGGTCCTCCCCTTTAATATTCTTCCTAGCTCCCTCAATTCTTCCTGTAGGACCTCATCCCTTATTTTACCTATGTCATTGGTCCCGATATGGACCACGACCTCTAGCTGTTTACCCTCACCCCCCGCCCCCAGGATGCCCTGCGTCCGCTCTGTGACGTCCTTGACCCTGGCACCAGGGAGGCACAAAACCATTTGGGAGTCACGTCTACGGCCGCAGAAACGCCTGTCTGTTCCCCTAACTATAGAATCCCCTATCACTAGGGCCCTTTTGTTCCTCGTCCCACCCCCCTGTGCAGCTGAGCCACCCGTGGTGCCTTGGAATTGGCTCTGGCTGCACTCCCCAGAGGCACCATCGTCCTTACCGATACTCAGAAGTGAATATTGGTTTGAAAGCGAGATGGACTCACGGGGGGATTCCTGCGCTACCTGTCTAGCACACTTACTCCGTCTGGTGGTCACCCACATCGAAGCATTGACAACACGCGACCAGCCCCGTTGGGCGGGCCACATCGTCCGCATGCCCAACACGAGACTCCCAATGCAAGTGCTCTACTCGGAACTCCTACATGGCAAGCGAGCCCTAGGTGCGTACAGGAAATGTTTCAAGGACACCCTCAAAGCCTCCCTGATAAAGTGCAACATTCCCATCGACACCTGGGAGTCCCTGGCCAAAGGATGCCGTAAGTGGAGGAAGAGCATCCGGGAGGGCGCTGAGCACCTCGAGTCTCGTCGCCGAGAGCATGCAGAAAACAAGTGCAGGCAGCGGAACGAGTGTACGGCAAACCAGACTCCCCACCCACCCTTTCCTTCAACCACTGTCTGTCCCACCTGTGACAGGGACTGTAATTCCCATATGGAATGTTCAGTCACCTGAGAACTCACTTTTAGAGTGGAAGCAAGTTATCCTCGATTTCGAGGGACTGCCTATGATGATGATGATGATTTAACTAATTAAGATTTGAACGTTTGGTTTATAATTCCCGCTCTTACTTTAAACCAATGCCGAAGAAAAGAGAAAAACTGACCAACCAATCACTTCCCTGCTCTTCTGTGACATCATACTTTGAATAATTTTACTTCTTATCCTCCCAGATCGGTTGGTGCTGCTGAAGCGTGCTCCTTGTGTAATCCCTGCAGATCCTGTAACCTATCCATTCCGTTCCCATACCCCCTTTACCAAACTTCCCTATTCCGCATTTTTCACATAAGAACATAAGAAATAGGAGCAGGAGTCGGCCATATGGCCCCTTGAGCCTGCTCTGTCATTCAATAAGATCATGGCTGATCTGATCATGGACTCAGCTCCACTTCCCCGCCCACTCCCCATAACCCCTTATCCCCTTATCATTTAAGAAACTGTCTATTTCTGTCTTAAATTTATTCAATGACCCAGCTTCCACAGTTCTCTGAGGCAGCGAATTCCACAGATTTACAACCCTCCGAGAGAAGAAATTTCTCCTCATTTCTGTTTTAAATGTAGGCCCTTTGTTCTAAGATCATGCCCTCTAGTTTGAGTCAGTGGAAACATCCTCTCTGCATTCACCTTGTCAAGCTCCCTCATAATCTTATACGTTTTGATAAGATCACTTCTCATTCTTCTGAATTCCAATGAGTAGAGGCCCAACCTACACAATCTTTCCTCCCTCATCTCCGTAATCAACCTAGTGAACCTTCTCTGAACTGCCTCCAAAGCAAGTATATTCTTTCTTAAATATGGAAACCAAAACTCAACACAGTATTCCAGGTGTGGTCTCACCAAAACCCTGTATAACTGTAGTAAGACTTTCCTGCTTTTATACTCTATCCCCCATGCAATAAAGGCCAACATTCCATTTGCCTTTCTGATCACTTGCTGTACCTGAATACTATCCTTTTGTGTTTCATGCACAAGGACCCCAGGTCCCGCTGTACTGCAGCACTTTGCAATTTTCCTTCATTTAAATTATAATTTGCTTTTCTGTTATTTTTGCCAAAGCGAATAACCTCAATTTGTAACACATTATACTCCATCTGCCAAATTTTTGCCCACTCACTTAGCCTGTCCATGTCCTTTTGCAGATTATTTGTGTCCTCTTCACACATTGCTTTTCCTCCCATCTTTGTATCATCAGTTACACTCGGTCCCTTCTTCCAAGTCATTAATATAGATTGTAAATAGTTGGGGTCCCAGCACTGATCCTTGCGGCACCCCACTAGTTACTGATTGCCAACCAGAGAATGAACCATTTATCCTGACTCTCTGTTCTCTGTTTTCCCTGAGCATTCCCCTTCCTCGCTCCTATTCACCCCTTCCACCTCCATTCCTAAGGCCTCTCCCCCTTCCCTACACTTCCCTCCTCCAATTCCCTGCCTCTCTACCCTCCCCCTCTTCGCTTGGGTCCAATTTTCCCCTTTGCCTTCTCACCCTGCTCCACCTGAATATTGCTCAGTCGCAGCAGATCCGCAACTCACGGTTAATTCCCGAACCCAACGGTGTTGAGCTGGATGTTTACCTTTGACTTCATCTGCTGGATTCTCATCAATCATCTCCATTTCATGTATTTGCAAGTTTTTTTCTGAATGGACAAAACAAAAATATCTCAGTTAACAAAATCACATGTTGTTCTATTATAAAGGACAAAAGCTGTGTGTGTTGCATCTTCCCATCTCAGATTGCACTGAAACCCCCCATAGTCAGGCTCTGTCAATGGGAAAACTCCTTTTAACAGTGTCAACATTTACCTGCTGTAGCTATAGGTGGCCTTGTGCTTGGTATTTACAGGTTCAGTGCCTGTTACAAAACATTCAGTGCAAAGCCCAGCGATGGCACGGTGTTGTGGCAGCGAGATCCGGCATTAAGATCCAGTGTAAGACATTCGGGCCGAAATTCAGTATCGCCCCGTTTGGGGACGGTAACCGAGGTGAGGCGGAACTTCTTGCGCCCCACGCGGAAGTCTCGACCCCGGACGCAAAATTGGGGTACCGCCGCCGAGACAGAGTGGAAACAATGTCGGATGCTCCACTTGCTCTCGGGGACAGGACCACAGCGGTAAGCCCACAAATTTTCCAGCACTACTCGGCCTCTCCCTGTAGCGCTGGATCGAGCACAGAGCCCTCCCCTTCCGTTAAAGGGGAGCACATGTTCGAGCTCTGCCGTGGGATGAGGGGCCTCCACATCGCCCCCGGTGATGCAGGAAGCGGGGTGCTGGGCTGCATCATTGGGGCACCGATCCTGCGAAAAACGCAACAGAAGGCTGGACCGGTAGGCCAAGAGGACAGAATGGCACTGTGCAACTCCCCTTTCAGTTTCACCCCGCGAGCGGAGTGCGGCCCGGTTCGCGAACCGCGAGGCTGGCGCTGACATCGCCCACGGCGCCTTCCCGCGGCAAGGTCCAATTTCCACTTCGGGGTGAAAACGGCGTGCTGCACACGGCAATGAAGTCATCATCATCGGAGCAGCGGCCTGGGGGGCTACCGGCAGGAACGGGGCGCTGCCGGTCTTGTTTCTCTGCAAATCCCATGCATTTTGACTGGAGTCGGTAATGCCCCCCGCCCCCCCGCTCCCTCCCAACACAACCCGATTTGGACGCCTGAGGAAGAGAGTGTTTGAATCTGGCACCAAGCTTAAAGTTTACAGGGCTGCAGTGATACCTGCCCTTCTGTATGACTCATAGACATGGACTATGTACAGCAGGCACCTCAAATCGCTGGAGAAATACCACCAACGATGTCTCCGCAAGATCCTGCAAATACCTTGGGAGGACAGCCGCACCAACGTCAGTGTTCTCGATCAGGCCAACATCCTCAGCATCGAAGCAATGACCACACTCAACCAGCTCCGTTGGGTGGGCCATATTGTCCGCATGTCCGACACAAGACTCCCAAAGCAAGCGCTTTTCCACGGCAAGCGAGCCCCAGGTGGCAGAGGAAACGTTTCAAGGACATCCTCAAAGCCTCCTTGATAAAGTGCAACATCCCCACTGACACCTGGGAGTCCCTGGCCAAAGACCATCCTAAGTGGAGGAAGAGCATCCGGGAGGGCGCTGAGCACCTCGAGTCTCAGCGCCGAGAGCATGCAGAAAACAAGCGCAGGCAGCGGAAAGAGCGTGTGGCAAACCAGACTCCCCATCCACCCTTTCCTCCAACCACTGCCTGTCCCACCTGTGACAAAGAATGTAATTCCCACATTGGACTGTTCAGTCACCTGAGAACTCACTTTTGGAGTGGAAGCAAGTCTTCCTTGATTTCGAGGGACTGCTTAGGATATTGATGATGATGATGATGATCACACCCTGGGTGAGAAATCGATTGCCCCTCCATTAGCGCCTTCCGGGGGCTCCAACGGGAATCGTAAATGATGCAAATTTCTCCCCCATTGAGTCTTTGAGAATTATCTATTTTTTCCAACCTGTTCTTTCAGGTAACTCCAAGATGAGCAGAAGAACAATGTAAAAATAACTCCCCGAAACAAGAGCTCACAGACATCCCGTTCCCACAGACCATTCCCCATACACTGAGAGCTGCATTTCCCGGCACAGATAGAAATTCCATCTCCCTCCAGCCCTGTAAATCTCTTTCCAAAACATATCCCAGAGTTCCCACCACTCTCCACCCTAAGCACCAAGTGGGGACTGAGAAGCCCCGCCCCATTCCCCCTCCCCACTATTCAGATAATTCACCACTCGGAATGGAACAAACCCAACGCTCCACTGAGCAGAAATTCAGGGGGGTAGAGTAGGATACAGTAGAGTATCCTATCACTGACTGCAAAAGCTTCTATAGATATGTGAAAAGAAAAAGATTAGTGAAGACAAATGTAGGTCCCTTGCAGTCGAATCAGGTGAATTTATCATGGGGAACAAAGAAATGGCAGAACAAGTGAATAAATACTTTGGTTCTGTCTTTATTAAGGAAGACACAAATAACCATCCAGAAATACTCGGGACTGAGGGTCTAGCTAGAAGGAGGAACTGAAGGAAATCCTTATTAGTCAGGAAATTGTGTTAGGAAATTGATGGGACTGAAGGCCGATAAATCCCCAGGGCCTGATAGTCTGAATCCCAGAGTATTAAGGAAATAGAAATAGTGGATGCATTGGTGGTCATTTTCCAACATTCTATAGACCCTGGATCAGTTCCTATGGATTGGAGGGTAGCTAATGTAACCCCACTTTTTAAAAAAGGAGGGAGAGAGAAAACAGGGAATTATAGACCGGTTAGCCTGACATCGGTAGTGGGGAAAATGTTGGAATCAATTATTAAAGATGTAATAGCAACGCATTTGGAAAGCAGTGACAGGATCGGTCCAAGTCAGCATGGATTTATGAAAGGGAAATCATGCTTGACAAATCTTCTAGAATTTTTTGAGGATGCAAGTTGTAGAGTGGACAAGGGAGAACCAGTGGATGTGGTGTATTTGGACTTTCAAAAGGCTTTTGACAAGGTCCCACACAAGAGATTTGTCTGCAAAATTAAAACACGTGATATTGGGGGTAATGTATTGATGTGGATAGAGAACTGGTTGGCAGATAGGAAGCAAAGAGTAGGAACAAACGGGTCCTTTTCAGAATGGCAGGCAGTGACTAGTGGGGTACCGCAAGTTAAGTGCTGGGACCCCAGCTATTTACAATATACATTAATGATTTAGACGAAGGAATTGAATGTAATATCTCCAAGTTTGCAGATGACACTAAGCTGGGTGGCAGTGTGAGCTGTGAGGAGGATGCTAAGAGGCTGCAGGATGATTTGCAAAGGTTAGGTGAGTGGGAAAATGCATGGCAAATGCAGTATAATGTAGATAAATATGAGGTTATCCATTTTGGTGGCAAAAAGAGGAAGGCAGAATATTACCTGAATGGTGACAGATTAAGAAAAGGGGAGGTGCAACGAGACCTGGGTGTCATGGTACATCAGTCATTGAAAGTTGGCATGCAGGTACAGCAAGCGGTGAAGAATGCAAATGGCATTTTAGCCTTCATAGCGAGGGGATGTGAGTATAGGAACAGGAAGGTCTTACTGCAGTTGTGAGGCCACACCTTGAATATTGTGTACAGTTTTGGTCTCCTAATCTGAGGAAGGACATTCTTGCTATTGAGGGAGTGCTGCGAAGTTTCACCAGACTGATTCCCAGGATGGCAGGACTGACATATGAAGAAAGATTGGATTGACTAAGCTTATATTCACTGGAATTTAGAAGAATGAGAGGGGATCTCATAGAAACATATAAAATTCTGACGGGATTGGACAAGTTAGATGCAGGAAGAATGTTCCCGATGTTGGGGAAGGCCAGAACCAGGGGGAAGCCATTTCGGACCGAGATGAGGAGAAACTTCTTCACTCAGAGAATTGTGAACCTGTGGAATTCTCTACCACAGAAAGTTGTTGAGGCCAGTTCGTTGGATATATTCAAAAGGGAGTTAGATGTGGCCCTTACGGCTAAAGGGATCAAGGGGTATGGAGAGAAAGCAGGAATGGGATACTGAAGTTGCAAAAATTATCAGCCATAAACATACTGAATGGTGGTGCAGGCTCGAAGGGCCATATGGCCTACTCCTGCACCTATTTTCTACGATTCTATGTCACCCCTCCCCCATTAAGCTGTAAATCGGGCCCTGGGAACACGGAAAACTGGTCCTCACTGGAAAGAAAATTCAAGCTTGAAACATCCCCCCTAATTCAACACAGCCCCCCAAAGAGTGTTTGCTGCCCACTATTTTGTATCCAATCCCTTCCCTCCCCATTCCCCCTTCACCAACCTTCCCTGTTCCCCATTCTTCACCTAGCATTCCCCTTCCTCATTCCTATTCACCCCTTCCACCTCCATTCCCGAGGACTGTCCCTCTTTCCTGCACTTCCCTCCTGCCCTGCTCACATTCCCTGCCTCTTTACCCTCCCCCTCTTCGCTTGGGTCCAATTTTCCCCTTTGCCTTCTCACCCTGCTTCACCTGATTATTGCTCAGTCGCAGCAGATCCGCAACTCACGGTTAATTCCCGAACCCAACGACGTTGAACTGGATATTTACCTGACTCATTCACCACCACTTCAGGTATTTGCAAGTATATTTCAGAATGGACAAAACAAAAATATCACAGTTAACATAATCACCTGTTGTTCTATTCTAAAGGACAAATGCTGTGTGTGTTGCAACTTCCCATGCCAAATTGCATTGAAACCCTGTGTTGATGGGAAAACTCCTTTTAACAGTGTCAACATTTACTTGCTGTATCTGTAGTTGGCCCCGTGCTTGGCATTTACAGGGTTCAGTGCCTGTTACATAACATTCAGTGTAAAGCACATCGATGGTACGGTGTTGCGGCAGTGAGACCTGGCATTAAGCTCCAGTGTATCTCGACACCTCAACAAATTGTGGGATTTCCCACTGGAGAAATCCAAGATAGAGCTGCGAGGCTACTCAGGAGAGAACATTCCTGTGGTGGGTCATATCACCGTACCGGTGAAATATAAGGATCAATTTCAGAGCTTGCCTCTGTTAGTAGTGCCAGGAGACAAGCCTGCCTTGCTAGGAAGAAATTGGTTGGGATCACTGAAACTGGATTGGAGTGAGATTTTTTGTGTTGAAATGAGATTTGCATCAAAGAATGATGTCATCAAAAATATCCGAAGGGGTTCTGCGACTCAGACAGTCCGATCCAAGGCTTCAAGGCGAATGTCAGGGTACAGAAGGGATGCTAGACCAGTTTACTACAAGCCACATCCCGTACCAAATGCACTCAAGGAGAAAGTTGAGCAAGAACTCAATGGATTAGAGACTGAGAACATTATCTTTAAGACAGATCGATATAATTGGGCGACACCCATTGTTGTTGTACCTAAGTCCGATGGTTAGGTAAGGTTGTGTGGTGATTATAAAGTAACCATAAACCAGGTTCTCGAGCGTAATGTCCCCAATACACTGCCAAATGTCGAAGATATGTTCACAACGCTGACAGGTGGTCAGATCTTCTCAAAGTTGGATCTTACAAATATCTACTTACAACTTGAACTAGATGAGGAGTCCAAGTCATGTTTGACTATAAATACTCATCTAAGCCTATATCAATTTAATAGGCTACCATTTGGAGTGTTGTTCGCCCCTGCCATATTCCAAGGGGCGATGAACCAAATTTTGCAAGGTATTGAAGCGGTAGTATGTTACTTAGATGACATACTAATTTCAGCACCAAACAGGCAAATTCATAATAACATATTGAATGAACTACTCAAATGGCTAGAAAAGCACAGAGTACGAGTGACTGCTCACAAGTGTGAGTACTTTTAAAACTCAGTGGAGTATTTAGGGCACAAAGTAGACAAAGATGGTTTACATCCAACCAAGTGAAAGCTGGATGCAATCAGAAATGCACCCACTCCCAAGAATGTCACTGAACTGCGATCATTTTTGAGTCTTTTGGACCATTATGGGAAGTTCCTACCGAATTTGGCTACAGTATTACATCCACTGAACAAACTATTGAAAAAACAGGTTCATTGGAAGTGGTCAGAAGAATGCGACACAGCATTCAAAGACTTTAAAAACCAATTGGTAGAGAGCACCATGTTAGTTCACTATGGCGTATCTAAGGAGATCAAGCTAGCAAATGACGTCTCTCCACATGGAGTTGGGGCAGTGATCTCTCATGTACTACATAGTGGGGAGGAGAGACCAATTGCTTTTGCTTCACGCACTCTCAGTGCCAGTGAGTGTAATTATGCGAAAATCAAAAGGGAAGGTTTGGCATTAATTTTTGGGGTCAAGAAGTTCCACAATTACTTGTATGGTCGTAAGTTTACCATTGTTATGGACCTGACAGCAATCCTCATCCAAAGTCCCCGGTTCCAACATTAGCTGCAGCCTGAATGCAGAGATGGGCTTTGATTTTGTCAGCATATACATGTGATATTGAATACAGACGATCAGCTAATCATAGTAATGCTGATGCTATGTCTAGATTTCCTTCCCCATCACAAGTTGCATCCAATAAGTAAGAAGTGTTCTATTTTTTTACATTGATGAACTGCCAGTCACAACTGAAGTGATGGTAGAGCAACCAATCATGACCCAGTAATGATTATATTGCAAATGGATGGCCAAACCAGGTCACAGACAAAGATATTCATCCATTCTTCATTCGAAGGAATGAATTATCAGTCGATAAAGATTGTATCATGTGGGATGCAAGAGTGGTTATACCAAATAAATTCAGGTCCAAACTATTTGGAGTTCTTCATGACCAGCATCTGGGAATGTGTTTGACCAAGAGTTTTGCACGCAGTTATTTATGTTATCCAGGTTGAGATAAAGATTTAAAGTACATCGTCAGTCAGTGTACGACATGTCAAGCGGTAAACAAGAAACCACCATCAGTACCATTACAGCCATGGAAATGGCCTCCCAGGGTGTGCCAAAGGTTACATATTGATTTTGCTGAGCTAGAAGGACAGCAATTGTTCATTGTAATTGATAGCCATTTGAAGTGGGTCGAGGTGTTTCCGATGCGGAAAATAACAACAAGTAAAACATTAGACATTTTGTGAAGATTATTTTCTTAATTTGGCCTCCCAGAAGAAATTGTTTTTGATAATGGACCACAATTTCGTTCAGAAGAACTTGCACAGTTCACGAGCACAAATGGTGTGAAACATACCAAGGTTCCACCGTAACACCCTGCTTCAAATGGTGTAGCAGAGCGCACTGTACAAATTGTAAAACGTGACCTCATCAAACAGATGTTGGATCTGAATCCAAAGAAATGACAGTTGTCATTGGACCACAAATTGGCTAATTTTCTCATTATGTAATGTAATACTCCTCATACAACTACTGGTAGAACACCAGCCACGAACCAGATTCTCGTTGTTAAAACCAAACTTGGCACAGTCTGTAGAAGAGAAATTAAGACAGAAAGAGAATCATGATAGAGGTAGAATAAAAGAGATAAGTGTGAAATTAAATCAGAAGGTGAGAGTGAAGAACCATCACCATAAATGATTAAAGTGTGGTGAAGATATGTGGTCCTCGCACATATTTGGTCAAGATGTTTGATCATGGACAGGTTAGGATTGTTCACATTGATCATATTTTACCTACAGACGTGGAAGGGGTTGAAGGTTGGAATGATTTGATTATTTCTGACTCATCAGATAGTTTTGATACAAGTAGCATATCCTACATCAGATGTACTGGAAACAAGTCCAAAAGAAAGTCAGAATTTAAGTCTGAGTCCGAGTCAGGTGGACAAACAATCTGAAATTGTAGAGACTTCAAATGGAAATCAAGGGCATCCCTTGGAGGAAAACTTTCCTCAGTATCAGCCTCGAATGAGTCTAAGTTCGACACCATGTTTGGAAGGTTCTGTTCAGGAGCGAAGGTATCCTCTTCGAAACAGAAATCCAATTGTTATGCTTGATTTGTAAATATGGCAAAATAAGTCCATATCTTTTGTTATGTATAACCATGCAAGTTATGACTGATGATTACTTGTTCTAATTACTGCTTCATTAAGGAGGGAGAAGTGTAATAATTATAGCCCCACTCAGTGGACTTCTGTGGCACTGTAGCCATTGCTATTTACAACAATAAAGAGGGAGTCACCTGACTAGGCTTCCTGAAGTTATCAGCCATTTTACAGCCTGTGTTTTTGTGACGTCATACTGAAAACACAATAGGGGTGAAAATGAGTCGCTACGCATGGCAAAGACGCCATCATCATTGGCGCAGCGGCCCAAGGGGCTACATAAATCACATGCAATTTCACAGGAGCCGGTAGCCCCCCCTCCCCTCCCACCACACCATGGGTGAGAAATCGTTTGCATCCCAATAGCGTCTCTCGGGGGCTCCAACGGGAATCGCAAAAGATGCAAATTTCTCCCCCATTGAGTCTTTGAGAATGATCTATTTTTTCAATACGTTCTTTCAAGTAACTCCAATATGAGCTGAAGAACAACGTAATTATAACTGACCTAAACAGCAGCTCACAGACATCCAGTTCCCACAGACCATTCCCGATACTCTGCTAGCTGAGACAGAAATTCCATCTCCTTGCAGCCAAGTAAATCTCTTCCCAAAATATATCCCAGAGTTCCCACCACGCTCCACCCTAAGCACCAAGTCGGGCCTGAGAAGCCCGCCCCATTCCTCCCTTCCCACTATTCAGATAATTCACCCCTAGGAATGGAACAACCCCAACGCCCTATTGTGCAGACATTTGGGGGGTCGAGTAGGTACCCTGTCACCCCTCCCCTATTAAGCTGGAAATTGGACGCTGGGAACACAGGAAACTGGTCCTCACTGGAAAGAAAATCCAGGTTTGACACATCCTTTCCGGCTCAACACACCTCCCTGAGTGTTTGCTGCCCGCTATCTTGTACCCAATCCCTTCCCTCCCCATTCCCCCTTCACCAACCTTCCCTATTCGTCTTTCTTCAACTAGTATTCCCCTTCCTTGCTCCTATTCACCCCTTCCACCGCCATTCCCAAGACCTCTCCCCTTCCCCCCTCCTCCAATTCTCCTGCCCTCCTCCCATTCCCTGCCTCTCTACCCTCCCCCTCTTCTTTTGGGTCCAATTTTCCCCTTTGCTTTCTCACCCTGCTCCACCGGAATATTGCTCAGTCGCAGCAGATCCGCAACTCACGGTTAATTCCCGAACCCAACGATGTTGAACTGGATATTTACCTGGTTCTTCATCTGCTGGATTCTCAGCAATCACCTCCACTTCAGGTATTTGCGAGTGTTTTCCTGAATGGACAAAACAAAACTATCTAACAAAACTATCTAACAAAATCACCTGCTGTTCTATTATAAATGACAAATGCTGTGTGTGTTGCACCTTCCCATCTCAGATTGCACTGAAACCCCCCATAGTCAGGCTCTGTCGATGGGAAAACTCCTTTTAACTGTGTTAACATTTACCTGCTGTATCTGTAGGTGGCCCCGTGCTTGGCATTTACAGGGTTCAGTGCCTGTACATAGGGCTAGATTTTACACTTTTGTGCAGATTGCCCGAAAATAGGTGTTATTTCCGGTGTGGGCGGTAAAAATGGGTTTTCAGATCACCAGCTTGTCACCCATTTTCAAAGCCCCTAGTCTCCATTTTAAAAATTAGGTGTTACCACGAGCGATCTGAAATGGGCGTTAGCATTAAATCTCTTTGGTCTTCTGCCGTAAAGTGTTGCTGTCTTTAGCCATGGCACGGCAATGCTCGACTCCCGGGATTCAGGAGGTCAAGCGTCATCATGACATGCGCATAAGAGGAGACAGAGAGAAAGAGAGCTGAGGGGGACTGAAGGCGTGTGTGGGTGTGGTGTGACTGCTTTGGGAGAAAGGAGGGAGAGTTTCAAGCTTTATAGCAAATTGGGAAAATAAAATTAGCTGTTACCAGCCTGCTACCTTCCGAATTTGGTGCCTATAATGGAGGGAGAGGAGGAGGCGACACAGCACGCTGTGGACTGAAGCTGGCGAGAGCAGTGAGCTGGGAGAGGAACACATTGGAGGAATCAAAATAGCGAGGAGGTTCTCGGAAGAGGCAAATGTCTCCCTCCTGCAGGAGGTCGAGTCATGCTGGGGTGATTTGACACAGGGAGGGCGTGGGAAGCCCACCCCAAACGCATACCAGAGGATATGGGCCGAGATAGCAGAAGTGGTCTCGTCGGCGACCAACGAGGTGCCTGAGGGCAACCAATGCCTAAAGTAATGGAACGACCTTGTCGGATCCGCAAGAGTAATTATTACATTTATTTACATATACTTATGTATTTATATAATTTGATTTGTAAGAGTCATGAGTGACTATCATCAGGTGTGAGGTCTTTCACTTTTACCGGGAATGTTGTACTCAAAGCCTGCAGTCACGCTGCATGTCTTTACGTAAAGAATGATAATTATCATGATAATCATGATTACATCTGTCGGTTATGTGTTGTATCAGTCTCTGTGACAGTACCAAGCAATGATATCACGCAATGATCTCATGCCATGTCGTCCTGTTACCTTTTACAGAAGAACATAAAAAATAGGAATAGGAATAGGCCATATGGCCACTCGAGCCTGTCCCGCCATTCAATAAGATCATGGCTGGTCTGATCATGTACTCAGCTCCACTTCCCCGCCCGCTCTCCATAACCCGTTATCTCCCTATCTATTTCTATCTTAAATGTATTCAATGTCCCAGCTTCCACAGCTCTCTGAGGCAGCAAGTTCCACAGATTTACAATCCTCTGAGAGAAGAAATTTCTCCTCATCTCGGTTTTAGATGGGTGACCCATATTCTAAGATCATGCCCTCTAGTTCGAGTCTCCCCCATCAGTGGCAATATCCTCTCTGCATCCACTTTGTCAAGCCCCCTCATAATCTTATACGTTTCGATAAGATCACCTCTCATTCTTCTGAATTCCAATGAGTAGAGGCCCAACCTACTCAACTTTTCCTCATAAGTCAACCCCCTCATCCCCGGAATCAACCTAGTGAACCTTCTCTGAACTGCCTCCACAGCAAGTATATCCTTTCGTAAATATGTAAACCAAAACTGCAAGATACCATTGGCCTTTCTGATCATTTGCTGTAGCTGCATAGCATCCTTTTGTGTTTCATGCACAAGTACCCCGGGGTCCCACTATACTGTGGCACTTTGAAATCTTTCTCCATTAAAGGGGAGCAAATGCTGTAAGCTCTGCAGTGGGGTGAGGGGCCTCCACTAAACCCCCGGGGATGCGGGAAGCGAAGTGCCGGGCTGCACCATTGCAGCACGGACCCTACTGAAAATACAATGGTAGGTCGGCCGAGAGGACAAAATGGCGGTGTGCAACTCCCCTTTCAGTTTTGCCCTGCGAGTGGAGTGCGGCCCGGTTCGCATCCCGCGACGTTGGCGCTGACATTGCCCGCGGCGGCCTCCCGCAGCGCCATCCAATTTCTGCTTTGGGGTTCTAATATATATAGCTCCACCCAGTGGACTACTGTGGCACTGCAGCCATTGCTGTTTACAACAATAAAGAGGGAGTCACCTGACTAGCTTCCTGAAGTTATCAGGCATCTCACAGCTTGTGTGTTTATGATGTCATTCTGAAAACATAACATTTGGCGATGAGAATGGGATGATCGGATAACAAAGCTGAAATTTTTGTTGGTGGATGATTCAGCCAACCGACAGAGAGACTTTGATAGCTTCTCTGTTTTGATTAACAGCTACAAATCTAAGGTAAATTCCAAGCACACTTGTCTGAACTGCCAGAGTCCAGATGGCCGCGCCTATGGGAACAATAGGGCACTTGGGGGAGTTTCAACGCGGCCGTGAACGTTTCGGAGCATATGTGGAGTGGCTAGAAATATTTTTCACTGCAAATAATATCATCGAAGCCCCCAATGATGAAAACCATAACTGGGTGGTGATGGAAAGACAACGGACTATTTTCTTAACTGAAGCAGGGCCCGAGGTCTATGAAACCCTGAGAAATTTGCTTGTGCCTGTCAAGCCAATGAACAAATCACTTAAGCAGATTCCATCCAAGTTGGAACAGCACTATAGTCCTGAGCCCCTGGAAATTGCTGAAAGTTATCGTTTCAGAACACGAGATCAGGTTAAACGACAAGAATATCAGTGAGAACATTGCAGCATTAAGAAAGCTATCTATTCACTGTCATTTTGGAAACATTCCGGACCGAGCATTGCGTGACCGCTTTGTTTGTGGGATGAAAAATGATGGAATCAGAAGAAAGTCATTTGACTTTACATTTAGATTGTCAGACAGCTATGTCAATGGATATTCCCGAGAATTTCGCACCATTTTCAGTCGTCAGACAACCGAGGTGAATTGCCTGTAGGTTAAAAGTAAAAGGCAGTAAGGCCCCAAGGTCTCAGCAACTGTCAATAGTAACAGTGCATTGAAGTCATGCTATCAGTGCCTGGGACAAAACATTGCTCAAAGTTCTCCATTTGTGAGGGCAGAGTGTTTCTTCTGCAGGAAAAGTTGGCATCTTGTGAAGGCATGCCGACTGAAGAGCAAACAAACTTTCAAAGTTATATGTAGAAATCCCCAGAGAGTACATAGCATGGAAGAAAAACAACATAGAAACATAGAAACTAGGTGCAGGAGTAGGACATTAGGCTGTTCGAGCCTGCACAACCATTCAATATGATCATGGCTGATCATACAACTTTAGTACCCCATTCCTGCTTTCACTCCATACCCCTTGATCCCTTTAGCCGTAAGGGCCACATCTAACTCCCTTTTGAATATATCTAACGAATTGGCCTCAACAACTTTCTGCGGTAGAGAATTCCACAGGTTCACAATTCTCTGAGTGAAGAAGTTTCTCCTCATCTCGGTCCTAAATGGCCTATCCCTTATTCTTAGACTGTAACCCCTGGTTCTGGACTTCCCCAACATCGGGAACATTCTTCCTGCATCGAACCTGTCCAATTCCGTCAGAATTTTACATGTTTCTATGAGGGCCCCTCTCATTCTTCTAAATTCCAGTGAATATAAGTCTAGTTGATCCAGTCTTACTTCATATGTCACTCCTGCCATCCCGGGAATCAGTCTGTTGAACCTTCGCTGCACTCCCTCAATAGCAAGAATTTCCTGCCTCAGATTAAGAGACCAAAACTGAACACAATATTCCAGGTGAGGCCTTACCAAGGCCCTGTACAGCTGCAGTAAGACCTCCCTGCTCCTACACTCAAATCCTCTCGCTATGAAGGCCAACATGCCATTTGCATTCTTCATCGCCTGCTGTACCTGCATGCTAACTTTCAATGACTGATGTACCATGACACTCAGGTCTCGTTGCACCTCCACTTTTCCTAATCTGTCACCATTCAGATAATATTCTGCCTTCGTGTTTTTGCCACCAAAGTAGATAATCTCACATTTATCTACATTATACTGCATCTGCCATGCATTTGTCCACTCACCTAACCTGTCCAAGTCACCCTGTAGCCTCTTAGCATCCTCCTCACAGCTCACACTGCCACCCAGCTTAGTGTTATCTGCAAACTTGGAGATATTACATTCAATTCCTTCATCTAAATCATTAATGTATATTGCAAATAGCTGGGGACCCAGCACTGAACCTTGCGGTAACCCACTAGTTACTGCCTGCCATTCTGAAAAGGACCTGTTTATTCCCACTCTTTGCTTCCTGTCTGCCAACCAGTTCTCTATCCACGTAAGTACATTACCCCCAATACAATGTGCCTTAATTTTGCAGACAAATCTCTCGTGTGGGACCTTGTCAAAAGCCTTTTGAAAGTCCAAATACACCACATCCACTGGTTCTCCTTTGTCCACTCTACTAGTTACATCCTCAAAAAATTCTAGATTTTTCAAGCATGATTTCCCTTTCATAAATCCATGCTGACTTGGTCCGATCCTGTCACTGCTTTCCAAATGCGCTACTATTTCATCCTTAATAATTGATTCCAACATTTTGCCCAGTACCGATGTCAGGCTAACCGGTCTATAATTCCCTGTTTACTCTCTCCCTCCTTTTTTAAAAAGTGGTGTTACATTAGCTACTCTCCAATCCATAGGAACTGATCCAGAGTCTAAAGAATGTTGGAAAATGACCAACAATGCATCCACTATTTCGAGGGACACTTCCTTAATACTCTGGGATGCAGACTATCAGGTCCTGGGGATTTATCGGCCTTCAGTCCCATCAATTTCCTAACACAATTTCCTGACTAATAAGGATTTCCTTCAGTTCCTCCTTCTCCCTAGACCCTCGGTCCATTAGTATTTCCGGAAAGTTATTTGTGTCTTCCTTGGTGAAGACAGAACCGAAGTATTTGTTCAATTGGTCTGCCATTTCCTTGTTCTCCATTATAAATTCACCTGAATCTGACTGCAAGGGACCTACGTTTGTCTTCACTAATCTTTTTCTCTTCACATATTTATAGAAACTTTTGCAGTCAGTTTTTATGCTTTCTACAAGCTTACTCTCAGACTCTATTTTCCCCCTCCTAATTAAACTCTTTGTCATCCTCTGCTGAATTGTAAATTTCTCCCAGTCCTCAGGTTTGCTGCTTTTTCTGGCCAATGTATATGGCTCTTCCTCGGATTTAACATGATCCTCAATTTCCCTTGTTAGCCACGGGTTTAGCCACCTTCCACGTTTTATTTTTACGCCAGACAGGGATGTACAATTGTTGAAGTTCATCCATGTGATCTTTAAATGTCTGCCATTGCCTATCCACCATCAACCCTTTAAGTATCATTCGCCAATCAAACCTAGCCAATTCACGTCTCATACCATCGAAGTTACCTTTCTTTAAGTTCAGGACCCTAGTCTCTGAATTAACTGTGTCACTCTACATCTTAATGAAGAATTCTACCATATTATGGTCACTCTTCCCCAAGGGGCCTTGCACAACATGATTGCTAATTAATCCTCTCTTGTTACACAACACCCGGTCTAGGATGGCCAGCCCTCTAGTTGGTTCCTCGCTATATTGGTCTAGAAAACCATCCTTAATATACTCCAGGAAATCCTCCTCTACCATATTGCTACCATTTAGGCTGAGGAGGTTTTAGAACTACACATAATCAGGAGCACGAGGGCAACGAACAGCGATTCAAAAAGTAGCAACAACCATATAGATGTTGCAGGAATCAAGAGACCCATGGAAATCGACACTGGTGCATCCATGAGTGTAAGAATGGAATCACAATACCTCGACAAATTGCGTGATTTCCCATTGGAGAAATCCAAAATAGAGCTGTGAGGCTACTCAGGAGAGAACATTCCTGTGGTAGGTCGTATCACCGTACTGGTGAAATACAAGGATCAATTTCAGAGCTGTCTCTGTTAATGATGGCAGGAGACAAGCCTGCCTTACGAGGAAGAAATTGGTTGGGATCACTGAAGCTGGATTGGAGTGAGATTTTTCGTGCCGAAACGCGATTTGCATCAAAGGATGATGTCATCAAGAAGTATCCAAAGGTGTTCTGCAAAACAAGCAGTCCGATCCAAAGCTTCACAGCGAGTGTCAGGGTACAGAAGGACGCTAGACCAGTTTACTGCAAGCCAGATCCCGTATCATATGCACCCAAGGAGAAAGTTGAGCAAGAATTCAATGGACAAGAGACTGAGAACATTATTTCTAAGACAGATCTATGTAATTGGGCTACATCCATTGTTGTTGCATCTAAGTCCGATGGGAAGGTAAGGTTGTGTGGTGATTATAAAGTAACTGTAAATCAGGTTCTAGAAGGTAATCTCCCCAATAATTGCCAAATGTAGAAGATTTGTTCACAATGTTGACAGATGGTCAGATTTTCTCCAAGTTGGATCTTACGAATGCCTACTTACAGCTTGAACTAGATGAGGAGTTCAAGTCATGCTTGACTATAAATACTCATCTAGGCCGATATAAATTTAATAGGCTACCATTTGGAGTGTCTTCTGCCTCTGCCATATTCCATGGGGTGATGAACCAGGTTTTGCAAGGTATTGAAGGGATAGTATGTTATTTAGACGACATACAAATTTCAGCACCAAACAGGCAAATTCAGAATAACATGTTGAATGAAGTCCTCAAATGAAGTCGAATGGGGGCAAAGCAAAAGATAGAAAAAAGAAAAGTAAAAGTGGAGGGCAGAGAAACCCAAGGCAAAAATCAAAAAAGGCCACATTAGAGCAAAGTTCTAAAGGGGAAAAGTGTGTTAAAAAGACAAGCCTGAAGGCAGTGTGCCTCAATGCGAGGAGTATTCGTAATAAGGTGGATGAATTAACTGCGCAGGCAGCAATTAACGAATATGATATAATTCGCATCACGGAGACATGGCTCCAGGGTGACCAAGGCTAGGAACTCAACATCCAGGGGTACTCAACATTCAGGAAGTATAGACAGAAAGGAAAAGGAGGTGGGGTAGTGTTGCTGGTTAAAGAGAATATTAACGCAATAGTAAGGAAGGACATTAGCATGGATGATGTGGAATCTGTATGAGTGGAGCTGCGGTAAACCAAAGGGCAGAAAACGCTAGTGGGAGTTGTGTACAGACCACCAAACAGTAGCAGTGAGGTTGGGGACAGCATCAAATAAGAAACACAGAAACACAGAAAATAGGTGCAGGAATAGGCCAGTCGGCCCTTCGAGCTTGCACCGCCATTCAATAAGATCATGGCTGATCATTCCCTCAGTACCCCTTCCCTGCTTTCTCTCCATACCCCTTGATCTCTTTATTCGTAAGGACCATATTTAACTCTCTCTTGAATATATCCAATGAACTGGCATCAACAACTCTCTGCGGCAGGGAATTCCACAGGTTAACAACTCTCTGAGTGAAGAAGTTTCTCCCCATCTCAGTCCTAAATGGCCTACCCCTTATCCTAAGACTGTGTCCCCTGGTTCTGGAGTTCCCCAACATCGGGAAAATTCTTCTCGCATTTTTCCTGTCCAGTCCCGTCAGAATCTTATACGTTTCTATGAGATCCCCTCTCATCCTTCTAAATTCCAGTGAATAAAGGTCTAGTTGATCCAGTCTCTCCTCTTTTGTCAGTCCCGCCATCCCGGGAATCAGTCTGGTGAACCTCCGCTGCACTCCCTCAATAGCAAGAACGTCCTTCCGAAGATTAGGAGACCAAAACTGAACACAATATTCCAGATGAGGCCTCACCAAGGCCTTGTACAACTGCAGTAAGACCTCCCTGCTCCTATACTCAAATCCCCTAGCTATGAAGGCCAACATACCATTTGCCTTCTTCACCGCCTGCTGTACCTGCAATGACTGATGTACCATGACCCCCAGATCTCATTACACCTCCTCTTTTCCTAATCTGCCGCCATTCAGATAATATTCTGCCTTCGTGTTTTTGCCCCCAAAATGGATAACCTCACATTTATCCACATTATACTGCATCTGCCATGCATTTGCCCACTCACCTAACCTCCCCAAGTCACCCTGCAGCCTCTTAACATCCTCCTCACAGTTCACACCGCCACCCAGTTTAGTATCATCTGCAAACTTGAGAATATTACACTCAATTCCTTCATCTAAATCGTTAATGTATATTGTAAAGAGCTGGGGTCCCAGCACTGATCCCTGCGGCACTTCACTAGTCACTGCCTGCCATTCTGAAAAAGATCCATTTCCCCGACGCTCAGCTTACTGTCTGCCAACCAGTTCTCTATCCATGTCAGTACATTACCCCCAATACCATGTGCTTTAATTTTGCACACCAATCTCTGGGACCTTGTCAAAAGCCTTTTGAAAGTCCAAATACACCAGATCCACTGGTTCTCCCTTGTCCATTCTGCCAGTTACATCCTCAACAAATTCCAGAAGATTCGGCAAGCATGAATTCCCTTTCATAAATCCATGCTGACTTGGTCCGATCCTGTCACTGCTTTCCAAGTGCGCTTCTATTTTATCTTTAATAATTGATTCCAACATTTTCCCCACTACTGATGTCAGGCTAACCGGTCTATAATTACCTGTTTTCTCTCTCCCTCCTTTTTTAAAAAGTGGTGTTACATTAGCTATCCTCCAGTCCATAGGAACTGATCCAGAGTCGATAAGACTGTTGGAAAATTATCACCAATGCATCCACTATTTCTAGGGCCACTTCCTTAAGTACTCTGGGATGCAGACTATCAGGCCCCGGAGATTTATTGGCCTTCAATCCTATCAATTTCCAGAACACAATTTCCCACCTAATAAGGATATCCTTCAGTTCCTCCTTCTCGCTAGACCCACTGTCCCCGAGTATATTCAGAAGGTTATTTGTGTATTCCTTCGTGAAAACAGAACCGAAGTATTTGTTCAATTGGTCTGCCATTTCTTTGTTCCCCATTATAAATTCACCTGAATCCGACTGCAAGGGACCTACGTTTGTCTTCACTAATCTTTTTCTCTTCACATATTTATAGAAGCTTTTGCAGTCAGTTTTTATGTTCCCTACAAGCTTCCTCTCGTACTCTATTTTCCCCCTAAGTAAACCCTTAGTCCTCCTCTGTTGAATTCTAAATTTCTCCCAGTCCTCAGGTTTGTTGCTTTTTCTAGCCAATTTATATGCCTCTTCCTTGGTTTTAACATGATCCTCAATTTCCCTTGTTAGCCACGGTTGAGCCACCTTCGCTGTTTTATTTTTACTCCAGACAGGGATGTACAATTGCTGAAGCACATCCATGTGATCTTTAAATGTTTGCCATTGCTTATCCACCGTCAACCCTTTAAGTATCCTTTGCCAGTCTATTCTAGCCAATCCACCCCTCATACCCGTCGAAATTACCTATCCTTGAGTTCAGGACCCTAGTTTCCGAATTAACTGTGTCAATCTCCATCTTAATAAAGAATTCGACCATATTATGGTCACTCTTCCCCAAGGGGCCTCATACAACAAGATTGCTAATTAGTCCCTTCTCATTACACATCACCCAATCTAGGATGGCCAGCTCTCTAGTTGGTTCCTCAACATATTGGTCTTGAAAACCATCCCTAATACACTCCAGGAAATCCTCCTCCACCGCAATGCTACCAGTTTGGTTAGCCCAATCAATATGTAGATTAAAGTCGCCCATGGTAATTGCTGTACATTTATTGCACACATCCCTTATTTCTTGTTTGATGCTGTCCCCAACCTCACTACTACTGTTTGGTGGTCTGTACACAACTCCCACTTGCATTTTCTGCCCGTTGGTATTCCGCAGCTCCACCCATACCGATTCCACATCATCCAGGCTAATGTCCCTCCTTACTACTGCATTAATTTCCTCTTTAACCAGCGGCGCCACACCGCCTCCCTTTCCTCTCTGTCTATTCTTCCTAAATGTTGAATTCCCCTGGATGTTGAGTTCCCAGTCTTGGTCACCCTGGAGCCATGTCTCCGTGATGCCAATTACATCACATCCGTTAACTGCTATCTGCGCAGTTAATTCGTCCACCTTATTCCGAATACTTCTCGCATTGAGGCACAGAACCTTCAGGCTTGTCTTTTTAACACACTTTGCCCCTTTAGAATTTTGCTGTAATGTGGCCCTTTTTGTTTTTTGCCTTGGGTTTCTCTGCCCTCCACTTTTACTATTCTCCTTTCTATCCATTTTCTGCCTCTATTTTATTTCCCTCTGTTCCTCTGCATAGGTTCCCATCTCCCTGCCACGTTAGTTTAACTCCTCCCCAACAGCACAAGCAAACACTCCCCCTAGGACATTGGTTCCGGTCCTGCCCAGGTGCAGACCGTCCGGTTTGTACTGGTCTCACCTCCCCCAGAACCGGTTCCAATGTCCCAGGAATTTGAATCCCTCCCTCTTGCACCACTCCTCAAGCCACCTATTCATCTGAGCTATCCTGCGATTCCTACTCTGACTAGCATGTGGCACTGGTAGCAATCCTGAGATTACTACTTTTGAGGTCCTACTTTTTAATTTAGTTCCTCGCTCCCTTATTTCGTCTCGTAGGACATCATCCCGTTTTTTACCTCTATCGTTGGTACCTATATGCACCACGACAACTGGGTGTTCACTCTCCCTTTTCAGAATGTCCTGCACACGCTCCGAGACATCCTTGACCCTTGCACCAGGGAGGCAACATACCATCCTGGAGTCTCGGTTGCAGCCGCAGAAATGCCTATCTATTCCCCTTGCAATCAAATCCCCAATCACGATAGCTCTCCCACTCTTTTTCCTGCCCTCCTGTGCAGCAGAGCCACCCACGGTGCCATGAACTTGGCTGCTGCTGCCCTCCCCTGATGAGTCATCCCCCTCAACAATACCCAAAGTGGTGTGTCTGTTTTGCAGGGGGATGATCGCAGGGAACCCCTGCACTACCTTCCTTCCACTGCTCTTCCTGTTGGTCACCCGTCCCCTATCTGGCTGTGTACCCTTTACCTGCGGTAAGACCAACTCGCTCAACGTGCTATTCACATCATTCTCAGCATCGTGGATGCTCCAGAGTGAATGTACCAGCAGCTCCAGTTCTGCAATGCGGTCCGTCAGGAGCTGGAGGCGGATACACTTCCCGCACACATAGTCGTCAGGGACACCGGAAGCGTGCCTGACTTCCCACATAGTACAGGAGGAGCATAACACGTGTCCGAGCTGTCCTGCCATGACTTAATCCTTAGATTAACTTAATTTGGCAACAAAATGCTAAATGTTAATTACTGATAAAGAAAAGAAAAAGAAAAAACACTTATCAATCACCAACCAATCACTTACCCTCTTGGCTGTGACGTCACCTTTCGAATTCTTTTTACTTCTTTTTTGCCTCCCTGCTGCAGCTGCATTGGCTAGCCTCTGACCGACAATGAACTCCCGAGCCTCTCATCGACGCTGGGCTTTTTGTAGGCCGCCTCGATCTTCCCGCTCCGCCTCTCGCCGACTCACGAACTCCCGAGCCTCTCCTCGATACTGGGCCTTTTGTAGGCCGCCTCGATCTCCCCGCTCCGCCTCTCGCCGACTCATGAACTCCCGAGCCTCTGCTCGATACTGTGCCTTATGTAGGCCGCCTCAATCTCCCCGCTCCACCTCTCGCCAACTCATGAAATTAGGGATGCGTGCAATAAAGGTACAGCAGTTATCATGGATAACTTTAACCTACATTTAGATTGGGCTAACCAAACTGGTAGCAATACAGTGGAGGAGGATTTCCTGGAGTGCATAAGGGATGATTTTCTGGACCAATATGTTGACGAACCAACTAGAGGGCTGGCCATCCTACACTTGGTGATGTGTAATGAGAAAGGACTAATTAGCAATCTTGTTGTACGTGGCGCCTTGGGGAAGAGTGACCATAATATGGTAGAATTCTTTATTAAGATGGAGAGTGACACAGTTAATTCAGAGACTCAGGTTATGAACTTAAGGAAAGGTAACTTCGATGGTATGAGACGTGAATTGGCTAGAATAGACGGGCGAATGATACTTGATGGGTTGACGGTGGATAGGCAATGGCAAACATTTAAAGATCACATGGATGAACTTCAACAATTGTACATCCCTGTCTGGCGTAAAAATAAAACGGGGAAGGTGGCTCAACCGCGGCTAACAAGGGAAATTAAGGATAGTGTTAAATCCAAGGAAGAGGCATATAAATTGACTAGAAAAAGCAGCAAATCTGAGGACTGGGAGAAATTGAGAATTCAGCAGAGGACGACAAAGGGTTTAATTCGGAGGGGGAATATAGAGTGTGAGAGTAAGCTTGCAGGGAACATATAAACAAACTCCAAAAACTTCTATAGATATGTGAAGAGAAAAAGATTAGTGAAGACAAACGTAGGTCCCTTACAGTCAGATTCAGGTGAATTGATAATGGGGAACAAAGAAATGGTAGAGCAGTTGAACAAATACTTTGGTTCTGTCTTCATGAAGGAAGACACAAATAACCTTCCGGAAATACTAGGAGACCGAGGGTCTAGTGTGAAGGAGGAACTGAAGGAAATCCTTATTCGGCGGGAAATTGTGTTGGAGATATTGATAGGATTGAAGGCCGATAAATCCACAGGGCCTGATAGTCTGCATCCAGAGTACTTAAGGAAGCGGCTCTAGAAATAGTGGATGCATTGGCGATCATTTTCCAACAGTCTATCGACTCTGGATCAGTTCCTATGGACTGGAGGGTAGCTAATGTAACACCACTTTTAAAAAAAGGAGGGGGAGAGAAAATGGGTAATTATAGACCGGTTAGCCTGACATCAGTACTGGGGAAAATGTTGGAATAAATTATTAAAGATGAAATAGCAGCGCATTTGGAAAGCAGTGACAGGATCGGTCCAAGTCAGCATGGATTTATGAAAGGGAAATCATGCTTGACAAATCTTCGAGAATTTTTTGAAGGTGGAACCAGTGGGTGTGGTGTATTTGGACTTTCAAAAGGCTTTTGACAAGGTCCCACACAAGAGATTGGTGTGCAAAATTAAAGCACATGGTATTGGGGGTAATGTACTGATGTGGATGGAGAACTGGTTGGCAGACAAGAAGCAGAGAGTTGGGTTAAATGGGTCCATTTCAGAATGGCAGGCAGTGACTAGTGAAGTGCCGCAGGGCTCAGTGCTGGGACCCCAGCTACTTACAATACACATCAATGATTTAGATGAAGGAATTGAGTGTAATATCTCCAAGCTTGCAGATGACACTAAGCTGGGTGGTGGTGTGAGCTGTGAGGAGGATGTTAAGAGGCTGCAGGGTGACTTGGGCTAGTTAGGTGAATGGGCAAATGCATGGCAGATGCAATATAATGTAGATAAATGTGAGGTTATCCACTTTGGTGGCAAAAACACAAAGGCAGAATATTATCTGAATGGTGGCAGATTAGGAAAAGGGGAGGTGCAATGAGACCTGGGTGTCATGGTACATCAGTCATTGAAAGTTGGCATGCAGGTACAGCAGGCGGTGAAGAAGGCAAATGGTATGTTGGCCTTCATAGCTAGGGGATTTGAGTATAGGAGCAGGGAAGTCTTACTGCAGTTGTACAGGGCCTTGGTGAGGCCACACCTGGAATATTCTGTTCATTTTGCTCTCCTAATCTGAGGAAGGACGTTCTTGCTATTGAGGGAGTGCAGCGAAGGTTCACCAGACTGATTCCTGGGATGGCAGGACTGACATATGAGGAGAGACTGAATCGACTGGGCCTGTATTCTCTGGAGTTTAGAAGGGTGAGAGGGGATCTCATAGAAACACATAAAGTTCTGACGGGACTTGACAGGTTAGATGCAGAAAGAATGTTCCCGATGTTGGGGAATTCCAGAACCAGGGGACACAGTCTAAGGATAAGTAGTAAACCATTTAGGACTGAGATGAGGAGAAACTTCTTCACTCAGATAGTTGTTAACCTGTGGAATTCTCTACCGCAGAGAATTATTGATGCCAGTTCATTGGATATACTCAAGAGGGAGTTAAATATGGCCCTTATGGCTAAAGGGATCAAGGGGTATGCAGGAAAGAGGTACTGAGGTGAATGATCAGCTTTGATCGTATTGAATGGTGGTGCAGGCTCGCCGGGCCGAATAGCCTACTACTGCACCTATTTTGTATGTTTCTATGTTTCTAAATGGCTAGAGAAGCACAGAGTATGAGTGTCCGCTCGCAAGTGTGAGTTATTTCAAAATTCAGGGAGTACTTAGGGTACAGAGTAGACAAAGATGGTTTGCATCCAACCAAGGGAAAGCTGGATGCAATCAGAAATGCACCCACTCCCAAGAATGTCACTGAACTTCGAACATTTTTGGAAATTCCTACCAAATTTGGCTGCAGTATTACATCCACTGAATGAACTATTGAAAAAACAGTTCCATTGGAAGTGGTTAGGCGAATGCGACACAGCATTCAAGGAGCGTAAAAGCCAATTGGTAGAGAGCACCATGTTAGCTCACTATGACGTATTTAAGGAGATCAAGCTAGCATGTGACACCTCTCCGTAACGGTCATGTATCTCACACTACTGTATATAACTGTACCTTACCATGCTATACATGACTGTAACTGGATATGACCTGTAACAATGAGCATACCTTACCACCAGGGGTGCACTTGCAGGAGACACTCCATACCTGTCCCACTGAGGTATATAAAGGGAGGTCTCAGGCAAGTGCAGCACTGGCGAGCTGGGAATTAAAGGTGCAGGTCCTGAGTGACCTTGACTTCAGCATGTGTCTCGTGTCAGTCAGTACATTAGAGTTAGGACTTAAGAGTGGTGACGTGTTACGGGATCACAGAATCCACAGAATGGCTACCAACAGCTCAGATGAGAAATACAATGCTGGAGACAATTGGAATGACTTTAGAAAAAGGCTCCAGCAAAGCTTTGTGACCAAAGACTGGCTGGGCGACGATACGGCAGACAAGAGAAGAGGCCATCTCTTGACCAGCTGTGGCTCGAAAACATACGCTTTAATGAAAGACCTGCTGGCACCCGAGAAACCAGCAAGCAAGTCGTTTGAGGAGTTCAGCACACTGGTGAGAGACCACCTGAAACCAGCGAGCAGCTACACATGGCCAGACACAGGTTCTACAACTACAGACGCTGTGTGGGCCAGAGCATACCCGACTTCGTGGCGGAACTTCGGAGGTTGGCTGGTTTATGTGAGTTCTCCGATGAACTGAGGAGAGAAATGCTGAGAGACTTTTTCATTGAAGGAATAGGCCACGCAGGCATATTCCAAAAGCTTATAGAGACTAAGAACTTGACTCTAGAGGCAGCAGCACTGGTTGCACAGACGTTCTTGGCAGGAGAAGAAGAAACGAGGCTGATCTATACTTCGGGTACGACAACCAACGAGGCATCGGAACAAGGGGTTCACATTGTGAAACAAAACACTACCCCCACACACAGACAAAGGCAGGAGAGCAGGCCTTCAACAGCAGACAGTGGCGCCAGAAGCCATCAAAATCAAGGGCCACATGTACGGCCGATTACACAATCAACCCACAATGTGAGCAA
This sequence comes from Pristiophorus japonicus, assembly GCF_044704955.1. Taxonomy (NCBI): domain Eukaryota; kingdom Metazoa; phylum Chordata; class Chondrichthyes; family Pristiophoridae; genus Pristiophorus; species Pristiophorus japonicus. Next base: position 65,327,837 of record NC_091982.1, on the reverse strand, counting down.
TCAAGAACAGATTGAGAGAAGCTCAAGGGAAATCAGCCAGTCGGAGCTCATCCTTTGGAAACAATGGAAACGGTCTGTGTTGGAGATGTGGGGGAAGGCACTCAACCAGGGTGTGTTGATTTCAGCATGCCATTTGTAGAAACTGCAACTACACAGGGCATCTGGCTCGCATGTGCAGAAAAACAGCAGCTCGGCTGGTATACAAATCGGAAGGGTCGGAAAGCGAACCAGAAGACGGTTGGAACAGTGCACGGGACACCGTGGTACAGCGGGTTAACATGATCAATGTCCACTGTTCTTACACCAAGACGCCTCCAATTATGATGAGGGTTCTACTCAACGGGTTACCCGTCAACATGGAACTGGACACGGGGGCCAGTCAATCCCTCATGAGGTTCAACAATTTGAACAGCTGTGGCCGCACAAAAGCAACAGACCAAAACTCACAAAGATCGACACCAAACTAAGGACCTATACAAAGAAATCATCCCAGTCCTTGGCAGCGCCATGCTCTCAGTCACACACAAAGGGATGGTGAACCGACTTTCCCTGTGGATTGTCCCCGGGGATCTCCCAGCCCTGTTGGGGAGAAGCTGGCTTGTAGAACTTAATTGGAAATGGGATGATGTTCATGCCATGTCGTCAGAGGAACGAACCTCCTGCTCAACCGTTCTAAGCCATTTTGAACATCTCTTTCAGCCCGGTGTGGGCACCTTCAAAGGGGCTAAAGTTAGAATCTACATCACACAGAATGCCAGACTTGAAAACGAACTGGACCGGCTTCTGCGGGAAGGCATAATTTCTCCCGTGGAATTCAGCGACTGGGCAAGCCCCATCGTCCCTGTCATGAAGCCTGATGGATCCGTGCGAATCTGTGGGGATTACAAGTCTACCATAAACAGAGTCTCCCTACAGGACCAATACCCGCTGCCCAGAGCGGAGGACCTATTTGCCACGTTGGCTGGAGGAAAACTTTTCTTGAAACTTGACCTCACATCTGCGTATATGATGCAAGAACTGACCGAAGAGTCTAAGCTACTCACCACCATCAACACACATCGAGGCCTTTTTGTGTACAATCGATGCCCATTCGGCATCAGGTCGGCAGCTGCTATATTCCAGCGCAACATGGAGAGTCTGCTCAAGTCCATCCCGGGGACGGTTATGTTTCAAGATGACAGACTCATCACGGGCAGGGACACCGACTCTCATCTCCGCAATCTTGAGGAAGTACGAAGTCGATTGGATCGGATAGGCCTAAGAGTTAAGAAATCCAAGTGTCTGTTTCTCGCGCCCGAGTTTGAATTTTTGGGCAGAAGGATTGCCGCTGATGGAATCAGCCCAATCGAATCCAAAACTGAAACAATTCGCCTGGCACCCAGGCCCCGGAATGTCTCAGAACTGCGCGCCTTTCTCGGGCTACTCAATTACTTTGGGAACTTTATGCAGAACTTGAGCACACTGCTGAAGCCTCTCCATGTGCTGCTCAGAAAGGGGTGCGATTGGTTTTGGGGGGACGCCCAAGAACGCGCCTTCAATAAGGCACGCAACCTTCTATGTTCCAAGAGTGTTTTCGACTTTTTTGACCCAGATAAAAAGTTAGTCCTTATGTGTGATGCATCAGCGTATGGGGTCGGGTGCGTTTTACAGCATGTCAATGATGCGGGTAAATTGCAGCCCGTTGCTTATGCCTCCAGGTCACTTTCGCGGGCACGGTATGGTTGAGAAAGAGGCGCTCGCGTGTGTGTACGGTGTCAAAAAGATGCACCAATACCTTTTTGGGGCCAAGTTTGCATTAGAAACCGACTACAAACCCCTCACGTCCCTGCTATCCGAGTGCAAGGCAATCAACGCCAACACCTCGGCGCGCATTCAGCGGTGGGCACTCATGCTGGCGGCTTACGACTACACGATAAGGCATAGACAACTGTGCCGACGTGCTTAGCAGGCTACCCCTGGCGACCACAGAAGGGTCCGACGAACAGGACTGTGAGATGGTCATGGCAATCAATGCCTTTGAATTCACAGGTTCGTCCATGACGGCTCGCCAAATCAGAGACTGGACGACCAGCGACCCCACGTTATCTCTAATTAAAAGTTGCGTTTTAACCGGTGACTGGGCAGAGGCTCGCGAAGCCTGCCCCGAGGAGCTCAAACCCTTCCATAGATGCATGCATGAACTCTCAGACTGCCTGATGTGGGGCAGCTGTGTGGTTATGCCCTTACAAGGCAGGGAGGCGTTTGTCCGGGAGCTCCATCGCGAGCATCCGGAGATCGTCCTTATGAAGGCCATAGCCAGATCTCATGTCTGGTGGCCTGGCATTGACGCGGACTTGGAGCTCTGCGTCCGTCGGTGCACCATTTGTGCCCAACTCAGTAATGCCCCCAGGGAGGCCCCCCTAAGCCCCTGGCCCTGGCCCACTAAACCGTGATCGCGGATGCATGTAGACTAAGCGGGCTGATTCATGGGCAAAATATTCCACGTAGTCATTGATGCATTTTCAAAATGGATCGAATGCACCATTTTAAACTCGAGCACCACTTCCACCACTGTGGAGAGCCTTAGAACCATGTTTGCAACGCACGGCATTCCTGACATATTGGTCAGTGATAATGGTCCGTGCTTCACCAGCACAGAATTTCACGATTTTATAGTTGACCACGATATAAATCACGTTAAGACAGCACCTTTCAAGCCGGCCTCCAATGACTAGGTGGAGCGAGCACTGCAGATCATTAAACAAGGCATGTTCAGAATCCAAGGTCCCACACTGCAGGGCCACCTGTCGCGACTGCTGCTGGCATACAGATCTCGTCCGTGTTCGTTGACTGGGGTTCCCTCCGCGCAACTATTGAAACGAACCTTAAAGACCAGGCTCTCGTTAATCCTCCCAGACATGCATGAAATTGTTGAGGCTAAGCGTCAAAAGCTAACTGAGTACCATGACCGAAATTCGAGGGGGAGGTGGAATGAGATAGGGGACAAAGTGTTTGTGCTAAACTATGGCCGGGGTCCCAAATGGCTTGCAGGGACAGTAACAGACAAAGAGGGAAATGGGTTACTGGTTGTACAAATGGACAATGGCCAAACCTGCCGGAGGCATGTAGACCAAGTAAAAAGTAGATTCACTTATAACACTGAAGAACCAGAGGCAGACTACAATGTGGAACTCACACCACACCTGGTGGACAGACAGGCGGAACAACCTGAGGAAAGGGCAGTCTCAACAGACAGCCCAGGCGAGATACCAGCAATCACACCGAACGTAAAACAGGCACTAAGGCAAACAACTGAACCACAACTAAGACGCACCACGCGAGAGCGCAGACCACCTGAGAGATTGAATCTATAAAGGCAATAAGACCTTGGGGGAAGGTGATGTCATGTATCTCATATTACTGTATATAACTGTATCTTACCATGCTATACATGACTGTAACTGGATATGACCTGTAACAATAAACATACCTTACACAAGGCGTGCACTTGCAGAAGACACTCCATACCTGTCCCACTGAGGTATATAAAGGGAGGTCTCAGGCAAGTGCAGCACTGGCGAGCTGGGAATTAAAGGTGCAGGTCCTGAGTGACCTTGACTTCAGCATGTGTCTCGTGTAAGTCAGTAAATTAGAGTCAGGACTTAACAGCAACGAGCTAGGGCAGTTATCTGTCACGTACTACATAGTGGGGAGGAGAGATCAATTGCTTTTACTTCACGCACTCTCAATGCCAGTGAGTGTAATTATGCGTAAATCGAAAGGGAAGCTTTGACATTCATTTTTGGTGTCAAGAAGTTTCACAAATACTTGTATGGTCATAAGTTTACCATTGTTACAGACCATAAGCCCCTGACAGCAATCCTCCATCCAAAGTCCGCAGTTCCAACATTAGCTGCAGCCCGAATGCAGAGATAGGCTTTGATTTTGTCAGCATATACATATGATATTGAATACAGATGATCAGCTGATGAAAGTAATTCTGATGCTATGTCTAGATTGCCTTCCCCATCACAAGTTACACCAAATAGGTAAGAAGTGTTCTATTTTTTATACATTGATGAACTGCCAGTCATCGCTGAAGAGATTGGTAGAGCAACCAAACGTGACCTAGTTATGTCAAAGGCGTATGATTATAATGCAAATGCCTGGCCAAACCAGATAACAGAGAAAGATATTCATCCATTCTTCATTCATAGGAATGAATTATCAGTCGACAAAGATTGTATCATGTGGGGTGCAAGAGTGGTTATTCCAAATAAATTCAAGTCCAAATTATTAGGAGATCTTCATGACCAGCACCTGGGAATGTGCTTGACCAAGAGTTTTGCACGCAGTTACTTATGGTGGCCAGGTCTAGATAAAGATATAATGATAAGTACATCGTCAGTGTACAACATGTCAATCGATAAGCAAGAAACCACCATTGTGGTGTATGAAAAGATACAATGAACTCCGTATTGTGAGCCAGTGACTAGGTGTAACCTGGTCAGTCTTTAATGGCTTCCAGAAGTGAAGATACAAAGGTGAAGTTCAGGTTATATACCGGGCCCAGCACGAGTGTACCTATGACCTGAGGACCTACGACGATAGTGTCTCCTGGTGGTGGGCAGACCTTATAAACATACATTACATTATTCCCTCCCAGTTCTTGGCACAAGTCCATATTACAAGTTCAGACGTTCCGGAGCCCTTCGCTCCCTGGTTGACCATCTCAGTACAATCCCAGTGCTTTCTGAGTCTCTCACGACTTGGGGCTGGGTGTTGACCACATTGGGTTCTTCGGATGGCTGGATGTGAGTTGGTTGGTCGTCTAAGCTCGCGGTGTCTTCTTCCAACTGTTCCGGTTCGTCAAGTGTGTCTTTGCTTGATTTGATCAATGTGTTTCCTGCACATCTGCCCATTCTTGAGCTTAACCATATACACCTGGTTACCCTCCTTATCTGTAAAATTGTCTCGGAGCCACTTGGGCCCTTGACCATGGTTAAGTACATACACTGGGTCATTTACAGATATGTCGCGTGACACTGCGGCGCGGTCGTGATACCACTGCTGGCGTTGACATCGGATTTCGACATGATCGTTAAGGTCAGGATGGACTAGAGAGAGTAAGGTTTTGAGGCCTCTCTTCATCAATAGTTCGGCAGGCGGAACCCCAGTGAGCGTGTGTGGCCTTGTCCTGTAACTGAGCAGTATGCGTGACAGACATGTCTGCAAGGAACCGTGAGTTACGCGTTTCAGGCTGTGCTTGATGGTTTGAACTGCCCGCTCTGTTTGACCATTGGATGTGGGTTTGAATGGGGCTGACCTCACGTGTTTTATGCCGTTGCGTTTCATGAACTCTTGAAACTCCAGGCTCGTGAAACAGGGTCCGTTGTCGCTGACAATGATGTCTGGCAGGCCATGTGTGGCAAACATGGTTCTCATGTTCTCAATGGTGGCGGTGGAAATGCGGTATGACATGATCACACATTCTGTCCATTTGGAGTATGCATCTGCCACCACAAAAAAACATTTTACCGAGGAAGTGGCCCACAAAGTCGATGTGGATTCGAGACCACAGTTTGGATAGCCATGAACACAGACTGAGCGGAGCTTTAGGGCATTGTTTAACTGCATGCAAGCGCTGCACTGATGCATGCATGACTCTAAGTCCGAGTCAATGCCAGGCCACCAAATATGGGACCTGGCGATAGCTTTCATCATGACAATACCGGGATGCGTACTATGGGCGCCAACCGCTTAGAGCGGCGCAGTTAGACGTGATGCGCCGACTTCGTGGTGGAGAAAACACGCCAAAAACTTACCGGGATAATTTGGTCGCTCCTGGATCCCTGTGGTCCTGTAGCATGGCGGCGTGAAACCTGTGGGGGGTGGGGGGGGGGGCGGAGCTTGGGTCATGCTTGCTCAGCGCAGCCATCATGGGGACGTATGACCGTTTGTGCATGCGCGCATTCGCAATGCATGTTGAAGCATGTGCGCATGCGCAATGGGCCAGGAACCTTGGCAATCAGCCATTTAAAGGGCGAGCGTCCTCAGTGCATCAGCAACATTGGCAGTGGGCCGTATTGGAAAGTAAGGTGTTAATATTGATTTTTGGGTGACTGAGGGAGTGGAAAGGAGTGCTGCATAGGTGCATGCAAGGTGAGAACTGTGTTATTTCAACATTACCTGAGTGTGAATCCGATACACCAATTACGCAAGAGCATGCAACAAGAACAAAGAACTTCTTGCATGAGGAAGTGGAGAAACTAGTCACTGTCATTGAGGACAGATGGCAGGAGCTGGATATCAGTAAGAGTGGTCCCGCAAAAGTTCCACCCAAAGAAATGAGGAGATGCTGGAAACTAGTTGCAGAAGAATTCTCCACAGGGGTGAATACCGCAAGAAATGGAAGCCAGTGTAAAAAGAAATGGCAGGACGTTGGTCAAGTAGTGAGTGTAAGTATTATCTTGAGTTTTAAATGGAATTGCAATTGTTAGTGTGATCACCATGTGGCAAAAATTATATTTTCAACTTTGCAGAAGAAATTGGCCGACAACAAAAGGGAGAGAACTAGAACAGGAGGAGGGCCACCAAATCTGCACCAACTATCATCCCTGGAACAGAGGGTCGCTGCTTTGCTGAGTCGCACCTGCAGAAAAAGAATCAGCACTGCACTCGCGAGGGTGAGGGTCAATCATGAAAATGCATCGTCGCCCTTCAAATCAACCTGCTGACTGGCTTGCTATGCGTGAGATTACTCATTCCACCCATCCTGCCCCTCCTTTCCTGCTAACCATTTGACTGGTCTGTTGTTTTTTGCAGAAGAATAAGATAATCCTGAACACTCTGAAGATCAACAAGAAGATCCAGATGCGTCCGCTCCAGACCAAGGTGGGTGGGGGGAGGAGGGGTCCATGGATCTGTGTTCATGGGAGAATGCTGATCATGATATGGACCAGTCCATGGTACAGGGCATCACTTTGCCAGACACCTCCATGAGCTCTGCCACGACATTCCTTGGTTTCCCACCTTCCGAGGTTGCGGGTCCCAGTGGCGGTGGTGGAATGCAGGTTGGAACACACAGGGCCCCACTGTCCCAGCCTGTGCCTCGCACTGGAGGAGTGCCGCAATGCAGACCCACGGTGAGGGGGAAGGAGAAGCCGAACAGTCTCTTCTGAGATGCAGCCTACATCAGATGTTAATCAGGTTATGTCATTGGGTGAGGACACCAGTGCCCTTACCCGATCACTTGTGGCCACTGTCATTGGGATGCGGGATGAGGTCGTGACACTGTCGGGAGAAATATCAGCACTGTGACGGGAACTGAGGGCGGGCATGTCAGAGGGAGTGCAAACGATGGCAGAGGCCATGAGGGAGTTAGCTGCTGCAATAAGGGCACATAGGCCTGACAATCAAATGCCACTCCCACTGCAATCCCCACACCAGCCTCTGTTGAGATCCAAGCCGGGCCCCCAGGTCCCGCCTTACCACCATCACTGCCCCTATGAGGAAGTGCACATTCCCCGAGATGTGGGTGAGAGATGGGTGCAGCCTTTCTTTGTTGCTGTTCTTGTTACTGTTGTCGTGGAAGTGCATTGAAAACTTTTCAATCAAAGATATTTTGCATTAAGATTGAATCATGTTCCATTATCACCACACACCATTTAGGAACAACTGTAAAAAAAAAAATCCCTCACCCCTACAGTCATGCCGAAGAGCTAGCCGGTGTTTTCTGCAGTCGGCATGGCAGGACTGCTCTATTTTCAGTAGCTGATTTATCTTTCATTTATTTTCGATGATGTCGTGAAGATGTTGTGCTGAAATTGTTTTGATGTTGTGATGTTCGGGTGAAAACGGGTCGCTGCGCAGGACAATGACGTCATCATCATTGGTGCAGCAGCCCAAGGAGCTGCACAAATTCCGTGCAATTTCACGGGAGCTGGTAGACACTCCCTACCCTCCCTCACCGCCACCACACCATGGGTGAGAAATCGTTTGCACCCCATTAGCGCCTCCCGGGCACTCCAACGGGAATCGCAAACTATGAATTTCTCCCCCATTGAGTCTTTGAGCATGATCTATTTTTTCAATCCGTTCGTTCAGGTAACTCCAATATGAGCAGAAGAACATCGTCATTATCATCATAGGTTGTGCCTCGGAACCGAGGAAGACTTGCTTCCACTCTTAAATTGAGTCCTTAGGTTGCTGAACAGTCCAATACGGGAACCACAGTCCCTGTAAAGATGGGACAGATAGTCGTTAAGGGAAAGGGAGGGTGGGACTGGTTTGCCTCATGCTCTTTCTGCTGCCTGAAGAACAACATTTTATTAACTTCCTGAAACAGGAGCTCACAGACATCCCGTTCCCACTAACCATTCCCGATACACTGAAAGCTGCATTTCCCGGCAGAGACAGAAATTCCATCTCCTTCCAGCCCCGTAAATCTCTTCCCAAAATATGTCCCAGAGTTCCCACCACTCTCCACCCTAAGCACCAAGTTGGGACTGAGAAGCCCCGCCCCATTCCCCCCTCTGAACTATTCAGATAATTCACTCCGAGGAATGCAACAAACCCAACGCCCCACTGTGCAGAAATTCAGGGGGGTAGAGTAGGCTACAGATACCGCATCACCTTCCCCATTAAGCTGGAATTTGGGCCCTGGGAACACGGGGAACTGGTCCTCACTGGAAAGAAAATTGAAGCTTGACACAATCCCCCCCGGCTCAACCCAACCCCTCGAAGACTGTTTGCTGCCTGCTATCTTGTACCCAATCCCTTCCCTCCCCATTCCCCCCTCACCAACCTTCCCTATTCCCCATTCTTCACCTAGCATTTCCCTTCCTCGCTCCTATTCACCCCTTCCACCTCCATTACCAAGACCCCTCCCCTTCCCACACTTCTCTCCTGCCCTCCTCCCATTCCTTTCCTCTCTACCCTCCCCCTCGTCGCTTGGGTCCAATTTTCCCCTTTGCCTTCTCACTCTGCTCCACCTGAATATTGCTCAGTTGCAGCAGATCCGCAACTCACGGTTAATTCCCGAACCCAGCGGTGTTGGGCTGGATATTTACCTTCTGCTGCATGTGTTGGCTTTGGCTCAATCCCCTCCACTTCAGGTATTTGCAAGTGTATTTCTGAATGGACAAAACAAAAATATCTCAGTTAACAAAATCACTTGTTCTATTATATTGGCCTTTATTGCAAAGGGGATGGAGTTTAAAAGCAGGGAAGTCTTGCTACAGTTCTACAGGGTATTGGTGAGGCCACACCTGGAATACTGCGTGCAGTTTTGGTTTCCATATTTACGAAAGGATATACATGCATTGGAGGCATTTCAGAGGAGGTTCACTCGGTTGATTCCAGAGATGAGGGGGTTGACTTATGAGGAAAGGTTGAGTAGGTTGGGCCTCTACTCATTGGAATTCAGAAGAATGAGAGGTGATCTTATCGAAACGTATAAGATTATGAGGGGGCTTGACATGGTGGATGCAGAGAGGATGTTTCCACTGATGGGGAGACTAGAACAAGAGGGTATGATCTTAGAATAAGGGGCCGCCCATTTAAAACTGAGATGAGGAGAAATTTCTTCTCTCAGAAATCTGTGGAAGTCGCTGCCTCAGAGACCTGTGGAAGCCTGGACATTGAGTAAATTTAAGACAGAAATAGACAGTTTCTTAAACGATAAGGGGATAAAGGGTTATGGCGAGCGGGCAGGGGAGTGGAGCTGAGTCCATGATCAGATCAGCCATGATCTTATTGAATGGCAGACAGGCTTGAGGGGCCCTATAGCCTACTCCTGCTCTTATTTCTTATGTCATGTGTTCTTATGTACTACCTAGTGGGGAAGAGAGACCAATTGCTTTTGCTTCACGCACTCTCAGTGCCAGTGAGCGTAATTATGCGCAAATCGAAAGGGAACTTTGGCATTAATTTTTGGGGTCATGAAGTTCGACAAATAATTTTATGGTCGTAAGTTTACCAAAGTTACGAACCATAAGCCCCTGACAGCAATCCTCCATCCAAAGTCCCCAGTTCCAACATTAGCTGCAGCTTGAATGCAGAGATGGGCGTTGATTTTGTCTGCATATACAGACGATCAGCTGATCACAGTAATGCTAATGCTATGTCTAGATTGCCTTCCCCATCACAAGGTGCACCCAATAGGTAAGAAGTGTTCTATTTTTTATATATTGATGAACTGCCAATCACAGTTGAAGAAATTGGTAGATCAACCAAACGTGACCTAGTTATGTATGATTATATTACAAATGGCTGGCCAAACCAGGTAACAGAGAAAGATATTCATCCATTCTTCATTCATAGGAATTAATTATCAGTCGATAAAGATTGTATCATGTAGGGTGCAAGAGTGGTTATACCAAATAAATTCAGGTCCAAATTATTAGGAGATCTTCATGACCAGCACCTGGGAATGTGCTTGACCAAGAGTTTTGCACGCAGTTATTTATGGTGGCCAGGTCTTGATAAAGATATAGAGTACATCGTGAGTCAGTGTACGACATGTCGATCGGTAAGCAAGCAACCACCACCAGTACCATTACAGCCATGGAAATGGCTTCCCAGGGTGTGGCAAAGGCTACATATCGAATTTGCTGAGCTAGAAGGACAACAATTGTTCATTGTGATTGATAGCCATTTGAAGTGGGTCGAGTGTTTCCAATGTGGAAAATAACACGTAAAACATTAGACATTTTGCAAAAATTATTTTCTTCATTTGGCTTCCCAGAAGAAATTGTTTTTGATAATGGACCACAATTTTGTTCAGAAGAATTTGCACAGTTCACGAGCAAAAATGCTGTGAAACATACCAAGGTTCCACCGTATCACTCTGCTCCAAATGGTGCAGCAGAGCGCACTGTACAAATTGTAAAACGTGCCCTCATCAAACAGATGTTGGATCCAAAGCCAAAGAAACAACAGTTGTCATTGGACCACAAATTGGCTAATTTTCTAATTATGTATCGTAATACTCCTCATACAACTACTGGTAGATCATCAGCAGAGTTGTTTCTTAAACGACAGCTACAAACCAGATTCTTGTTGTTAAAACCAAATTTGGCACAGTCCATAGAATAGAAACAATTAAGACAGAAAGAGAATCATGACAGAGATAGAGTAAAAGAGAGAAGAGTGGAATTAAATCAGAAAGTGATAATGAAGAACCATCACTATAAATGGTTAAAGAGTTTACCAGGAAGAATGGTGAGGATATGTGGCCCTCGGACATATTTGGTCAAGATGTTTGATAATGTACAGATTAGATTTGTTCACATTGATCATATTTTACCTACAGACGTAGAAAGAGTTGAAAGTGGGAATGATTCGATTATTTTTGACTCATCAGATAGTTTTGATACAAGTACAGTACCAGTAGCATATCCTACATCAAATGTACTAGAAACAAGTCTAAGTGAAAGTCAGAATTTAAGTCTGAGTCCAAGTCAGGTAGCCAAACAATCTGAAATTGTATAGAGTTCAAATGGAAATTAAGGGCATCCCTTGGAGAAAAACTTTCTTCAGGATCAGCCTCAAATGAGTCTAAGTTCGACACCATGTTTGGAAGGTTCTGTTCGAGAGCAAAGGTATCCTCTTTGAAACAGAAAACCAGTGGTTATGCTTGATTTGTAAATATGGCAAAATAAATCATATCTTTTGTTATGTATTACCATACAAATTATGTATGATGATTGTTTGTTATAATTACTTCTTCATTAAGGAGGGAGAAGTATAATATATATATAGCTCCACCCAGTGGACGACTGTGGCACTACAGCCATTGCTGTTTACAACAATAAAGAGGGAGTCACCTGACGAGGCTTCCTGACGTTATCAGCCACCTTACAGCCTGTGCTTTTGTGATGTCATACTGAAAACATAACAGGGGTGAATATGGGTCATTGTGTACGGCAATGACGTCATTATCATCGGCGCAGTGGCCCGCCTGCTACATAAATCCCGTGCAATTTCACGGGAGTCAGTGGACCCCAACCCCCTGCCCTCCCACCACACCACTGGTGAGAAATCATTTGCACCGAATTAGCGCCTCCCTAGCACATCCAACGGGAATTGCAAACAATGCAAATTTCTCTCCCATTGAGTCTTTGAGAATGATCTATTTTTTCAATACGTTCTTTCAGATAACTCCAATATGAGTAGAAGAACAATGTAATTATAACTCCCCAAAACAGGAGCTCACAGACATCCAGTTCCCACAGATCATTCCCGATACTCTGAAAGCTGTAACTTATAATTTTTTCCAGAGTTCTCACCACTCTCCACCCTAAGCATTAAGTGGGGATTGAGATACCAAGCCCCATTCCCCCCTCCCCACTATTCAGATAACTCACCCTAGGAATGGAACAACCCCAACGCCCCACTGTGCAGACATTCGGCGGGGGGGGGGAGGGTAGAGTAGGGCACAGATACCCCATCACCCCTCCCCCATTAAGCTGGAAATCGTATTCTGGGAACACGGGAAACTGGTCCTCACTGGAAAGAAAATCCAGGCTTGACATATCCTCCCCAGCTCAACACAGCCCCCCGAAGAGTGTTTCCTCCCTGCTATCCTGCACCCAATCCCTTCCCTCCCCATTCCCCATTCTTCACCTAGCATTCCCCTTCCTCGTTCCCATTTACCCCTTCCACCTCCATTCCCAAGGCCTCTCCTCTTCCCCCCACTTTTCTCCTGCCCTCCTCCTATTCCCTGCCTCTCTACCCTCACCCTCTTCGCTTGTGTCCAATTTTCCCCCTTCTCACTCTGCTCCACCTGAATATTGCTCAGTCACAGCAGATCCGCAACTCACGGTTAATTCCCAAACCCAATGGTGTTGAGCTGGATGTTTACCTGGCACTTCTTCTGCTGGCTTCTCATCAATCACCTCCACTGCAGGAATTTTAAAGTGTATTTCTGAATGGACGAAACAAAAATATCTCAGTTAACAAAATCACTAGTTGTTCGATTATAAAGGACAAATGCTGTGTGTGCTGTACCTTCCCATCTCAAATTGCACTGAGACCCCCCCCATAGTCAGGCTCTGTTAATGGGAAAATTTAATTTAACAATATCAACATTTACCTGCTGTATCTGTCGGTGGCCCCGTGCTTGGCATTTACAGGCTTCAGTGCCTGTTACATAACGTTCAGTGCAAAGCCCATCGATGGTACGTTGTTGTGGCAGCGAGACCTGGCATTAAGCTCCAGTGTAAGACATTCGGGTTGAAATTTGCGCAGTTTGGGGACAGTAACCGAGGTGAGGCGAGTCTTCTTGCGCCCGGCGTGGAAGTCTCGACCCTGGACGTGAAATTGGGGTACCGCCCCCGAGAGGGAGTGGAACCAAAGTCGGATGCTCCACTTGCTCTCGGGGCAGGAGCATGGCGGTAAGCCCAGGAATTTTCAAGTGCTACGTGGCCTCTACCCGCAGCGCTAGCTCGAGCACAGGGCCCTCCTCTTCCGTTAAAGCGGAGCAAATAATGCAAGCTCTGCAGTGGGGTGAGGGGCCTTCACTACACCCCCGTGGATGCGGGAAGCGGAGTGCCGGGCTGCACCATTGCAGCACGGACCCTGTGAAAGATACAATGGTAGGTCAGGCGAGAGGACAAATGGCAGTGCACAACTCCCCTTTCAGCTTTGCCCCGCGAGTGGAGTGTGGCTCGGTCAGGTCCCGCGAGACTGGCGCTGACATCGCCCACAACGGCCTTCCGCGGCGCCGTCCAATTTCTGCTTCGGGGTTGTAATATATATAGCTCCATCCAGTGGACTACTGTGGCACTGCAGCCATTGCTGTTTGCAATATTAAAGAGGAAGTCACCTGACCAGCTTCCTGACGTTATCAGCCATCTTACAGCCTGTGTGTTTGTGATGTCGTACTGAAAACGTAACATTTGGTACAAGAATGGGATAATCGGATAACAAAGCTGAAATTTTTTTTGGTGGAGGATTCAACCAACCGACTGGGAGACTTTGAGAGCTTCTCTGTTTTGATTAACAGCTACAAATCTAAGGTAAATTACAAGCACACTTGGCTGACCTACCAGAGTCCAGATGGCCGCGCCTATGGGAATAATAGGGCGCTTGGGGGAGTTTCAACGTGATCGTGAAAGTTTCAGAGCATATGGAGCGTCTAGAAATGTTTTTCACCGCAAATAATATCATCAAAGTCCCCAATGATGAAACCCATAACCGGGTGGTGTTGGAAAGACAACGGGCTATTTTCTTAACTGAAGCAGCGCCCGAGGTGCATGAAACCCTGAAAAAGTTGCTTGTGCCTGTCAAACCAAAGGACACATCTCTTCAGCAGGTTCTAACTAAGTTAGAACAGCACTACAGTCCTGAGCCTCTGGAAATTGCTGAAAGTTATCGGCCTAGAAATCCCGATAACTTCCTGTGGGCAAACGACTGGAAATGGGAAAAAAGATGCGCACTTACCTGTTCCTGCTGCGTCCACTCGAGATCCCGGTCCGCAGGCCCCCTCTCCTTGCGGGTTGGAGCACGTGTTCAGCGAGACGTCCGTGAGCTGGTGTCACATGTCTCTGGGCAGCCAATCAAAGTACAGTACTTTCTCATTCCTAATAATGGGAACTCTATAACTAGGAGCTCCCGTTATTATGATTGAGAAACAGCCCCCAAATACCAAAGCACTAATAAAAAATAGAAAATATATACTACATATTTAAGATTAATTTAAATTAAAGTTATTTCTGTCTTATAAAAAAAAATATCAGATTTTTTAAAACATTTTTTTAATTATGTTTTTAAATAAACTTACCGTAGTGGGCAGGGTTTTTAACAATAAAATGTGTTTGTTAAATGTTATTTTGTTTTGTTTTTGTATGTTTTAAAACTCTTACGCCTGTAACAGTAGGCTATGCACCTGCTTTTATCAGGCGCAGGAGTTTTCAGGACATCCGCTGGGCAAGATATGGGTAAATCCTGCAATCTCACCCTTGCGAATGTCCTGTCTGTGGGGATACGGAGGGTCTGTCCAGCTCCAGCTCGACAGATCGCAAAAGCCGGTTTTCAGCACATGCGCATTGCACGCTGAAAACTGTCTTTTCCGATGCCTTCCCGGGTCCGTAGAAACTTTGAGATCAATTAATCGACGAGAATATCAGTAAGTACATTGCAGCATTAAAAAGCTATCTATTCACTGTTATTTCGGAAACTTTCAGGACTGAGCAATGCGTGACCGCTTTGTTTGTGGGATGAAAAATGATGCGATCAGAAGAAAGTTATTGAAACTCCTAACTTGACTTTTGATTTAGCTTGTCAGACAGCAATGTCAATGGCCATGACCGACCAATATTCCCGAGAATTTCGTAGCATTTCAGTCGTCAGACAACCGAGGTGAATCACCCGCAGGTTAAAAGTAAAAGGCAGTTGGGCCCCAAGGTCTCAGCAACTGGCCAAGGTATCAGAGCATTGAAATCATGCCATCAGTGCCTGGGACAACACATTGCTCAAAGTTGTCCATATGTAAAGGTAGAGTGTTTCTTCTGCAGGAAAACTGGGCATCTTGCGAAGGCATGCTGGCTGAAGAGTAAACCAACTTTCAAAGCTCTAAGTAGAAATCCCCAGAGACTACATAGCATGGAAGAAAATCAACAGGACGAGGAGATTTTAGAGCTATACATCATCAGGAGCACGAGATTAACTAACAGCAATTCAAAAAGTACATAATCCACATAGATGTTGCAGGAACCAAGATACCCATGGAAATCAACACTGGTGCATCTGTGAGTGTAGTGCCGGAGTTGCTATACCTCGACAAATTGCGTGATTTCCCACTGGACAAATCCAAGGTAGAGCTGTGGGGCTACTCGGGAGAGAACACTCCTGTGGTAGGTCGTATCACTGTACCGGTGAAATACAAGGATCAATTTCAGAGCATGCCTCTGTTAGTAGTGGCAGGAGACAAGCCTGCCTTATTAGGAAGAAATTGGTTGGGATCACTGAAGCTGGATTGGAATGAGATTTTTCGTGTTGAATCGAGATTTGCATCAAAGGATGATGTCATCAACTGGTATCCAAGTATCCGAAGGTGTTCTGCGAAAGAAGCAGTCCGATCCAAGGCTTCAAGACGAGTGACAGGGTACAGAAGGACGCTAGACCAGTTTACTGCAAGCGACATTCTGTATCATATGCATTCAAGGAGAAAGTTGAGCAAGAACTCAAAAGACGAGAGACTGAGAATATTATCTCTAAGATAGATCGATGTAATTGGGCTACACCCATTGTTGTTGTACCTAAGTCAGATGGTAAGGTAAGTTTGTGTGGTGATTATAAAGTAACCATATACCAGGTTCTAGAGGGTAATCTCCCCAATACATTGCCAAATGTAGAAGATTTGTTCACAACACCGACAGGTGGTCAGATCTTCTCAAATGCCAACTTACAACTTGGACTAGATGAGAAGTCCAAGTCATGCTTGACTATAAATACTCATCTAGGCCTATATCAATTTAATCGGCTACCATTTGGAGTGTCTTCCGCCCCTGCCATATTCCAAAGTGTGATGAATCAGATTTTGCAAGGTATTGAAGAGGTAATAAGTTATTTAGATGACAAACTAATTTCAGCACCAAACAGACAAATTCATAATAATATATTGAATGAAGTACTCAAACGGCTAGAGAAGCACAGAGTATGAGTGGCAGCTTGCAAGTGTGAGTTATTTCAAAACTCAGTGGAGTACTTAGGGCACAGAGTAGACAAAGATGGTTTACATCCAACCAAGGGAAAGCTGGTTGCAATCAGAAATGCATCCACTTCCAAGAATGTCACTGAACTTCGATCATTTTTGGATCTTTTGAACTACTGTAAAAAGTTCCTACCAAATTTGGCTACAGTGTTACATCCACTGAATGAACTATTGAAAAAACAGGTCCATTGGAAGTATCAGAAGAATGCGATACACATTCAAGGAGTGTAAAAGCCAATTGGTAGAGAGGGTCGGGGTGGCCCATGATGTCCCAGGGCCGGGCACTCCAGCTCTATTTATAGCCCTGACCTGAGGATATGTTCTCTCGCATGATGGTCGTGCCACACAACATGATGGAGGGTGTCCTGAGTGGGAAGAACATAACCTCTGCCTCTATTTTTTCACATGTCAGCTGGATCTGCCATTCCCATATACACCTCTTCTAGACTCACCTTTTGTTTCTTTACATATCCCATTACTTTTTGGTTTTGCTTTGTACTATCAAACCTTTTGCCATTTAATCACTCCTGCTTTCCACCTTATCACATACCTTCCCTTTTGTTCTTTCCTACCCTCTCCCTTGCTTAAAATCCATTGCATCTCAAACCTTTTCCAGTTAGGACGAAAGTTCATCGATGAAACACCAGCTCTGTTTCTCTCCCCACAGATGTTGCCTGACCCACTGAGCATCCCCAACATTCCCTGCCATTTAAGTTATCCTGATGCTGTCCTGCTGGACCATGAACACCTTCAATTTCGTACAGAAGAGCCGAGGGCCCAGGGGCAGCACAGGCCTGCCCACACTGCAATATGTGTGCGCACCGCACTAGGTCCGTGTAGCAGAGCGTGTAGGTCTCCAGTCGTCCTGGTTAACCCTTGCCACTGGATAAAGGCCGAGCTCTGTCAAGCCCGTGTGGTGGCTGGTGTGCAACGGTCACCCCACGTTAAAAAAAATCCACGCACAGGCATCTTCCACCCTCAATTGGAGTTCAGGACTGGAACATCGGGTCCTTCATTGAAGCATCTGTGAACTCATGTGGAAGCAAGTCATCCTCGTTCGAGGGACCGCCTATGATGATCATGAGTTCACTATGACGTATCTAAGGAGATCAAGCTAGCATGTGACGCCTCTCCGTATGGAGTTGGGGCAGTGATCTCTCATGTACTACAAATAGAGGGGAAGAGAGACCAATTGTTTTTGTTTCACTACTCAGTGTCAGTGAGCGTAATTATGCGCAAATCGAAAGGGAAGCTTTGGCATTGATTTTTGGGGCCAAGAAGTTCCACAAATACTTGTATAGTCGTAGGTTTACCATCGTTACCATAAGCCCCTGACAGCAATCCTCCAGCCAAAGTCCCCAGTTCCAACATTAGCTGCAGCCCGAATGCAGAGATGGGATTTGATTTTGTCAGCATATACATATGATATTGAATACAGACGATCAGCTGATCACAGTAATGCTGATGCTTATGTCTAGATTATCTTCCTCATCACAAGTTACATCCAATAGGGAAGAAGTGTTTTATTTTTATATATTGATGAACTGCTAGTCACAGCTGAAAAGATTGGTAGAGCAACCAAACGTGACCCACTTATGTCAAAGTTGTATGATTACATTGCAAATGGATGGCCAAACCAGGTAACAGAGAAAAATATTCATCCATTCTTCATTCATAGGAATGAATTATCAGTCGATAAAGATTGTATCATGTGCAAGAGTGGTTATACCAAATAAATTCAGGTCCAAATTATTAGGAGATCTTCATGCCCAGCACCTGGGAATATGCTTGACCAAGAGATTTGCACGCAGTTACTTATGGTGGTCAAGTCTTGATAAAGATATGGAGTACATCGTGAGTCAGTGTACGACATGTCAGTCGGTAAGCAAGAAACCACCATCAGTACCATTACAGCCATGGAAATGGCCTCCCAGAGTGTGGCAAAGGTTACATATTGATTTTGCTGAGCTCGAAGGACAACAATTGTTTATTGTGATTGATAGCCACTCGAAGTGAGTCGAAGTGTTTCCAATGCAGAAAATAACAACAAGTAAAACATTAGACATTTTGCAAAGATTATTTTCTTCATTTGGCCTCCCAGAAGAAATCGTTTCTGATAATGGATCACAATTTTGTTCAGAAGAATTTGCACAGTTCACGAGCAAAAAATGTGAAACATACCAAGGTTTCACCATACCACCCTGCTTCAAATGGTGCAGCAGAGCACACAGTACAAATTGTAAAATGTGCCATCATCAAACAGATGTTGGATCTGAATCCAAAGAATTGACAGTTGTCATTGGACCACAAATTGACGAATTTTCTAATTACGTATCGTAATTGTTATGTATGTACTTTTAGGATCACTAGCCACTAGATGGCATGACTGTTGGAGGCCAGTGAGCTGCACACATGTGTGTGTAACCCAAGTATGAAAGGCCAGCCATTTTGTATATTAGTCACTTTGGGCCTTAATAAAGCAGAGCCAAGGTTAAACCTCTTGGAGTTAAACAGTACTCAGTCTAACAGCCATTGCGTCCTCATCCTCGTCCTCGTCTAGGCCAACATCCCCAGCTTTGAAGCACTGACCACACTTGATCAGCTCCACTGGGCAGGCTACATTGTTCGCATGCCAGACACGAGACTCCCAAAGCAAGCAAGTGCTCTACTCGGAACTCGCCCACGGCAAATGAGCCAAAGGTGGGCAGAGGAAATGTTACAAGGACACCCTCAAAGCCTCCCTGATAAAGTGTGACATCCCCACTGACACCTGGGAGTCCCTGGCCAAAGACCGTCCTAAGTGGAGGAAGTGCATCCGGGAAGGCGCTGAGCTCCTCGAGTATCGTCGCCGAGACCATGCAGAAATCAAGCGTAGGTAGCAGAAGGAGTGTGCAGCAAACCAGTCCCACCCACCCTTTCCCTCAACAACTATCTGTCCCACCTGTGACAGAGACTGTATTAGACTGTACAGCCACTTAAGAACTCATGCTAAGAGTGGAAGCAAGTCTTCTTCGATTCTGAGGGACAGCCTATGATGATGATGACAGAAGAGTAATCATTCATCATAGGCAGTCCTTTGAGGAAGACTTGCTTCCACTCTAAAAGTGAGTTCTCAGGTGACTGAACAGTCCAATATGGGAATTACAGTCTCTGTCACAGGTGGGGCAGACAGTGGTTGAAGGAAAGGATGGGTGGGACTGGTTTGCCGCACGCTCCTTCTGGATGCTCTTCCTCCACTTAGGGCGGTCTTGGGCTAGGGACTCCCAGGTGTCTGTGGGGATATTGCACTTTATCAAGGAGGCTTTGAGGGTGCCATTGAAATGTTTCCTCTGCCCACCTGGGGCTCGCTTGCTGTGTATGAGTTCCGAGTAGAACGCTTGCTTTGGGTGTCTTGTGTCAGGCATGCGATCGAGTGTGGTCAGTGCTTCGATGCTGGGGATGTTGACCTGGTTGAGGACGCTAACGTTGGTGCGTCTGTCCTCCCAGGGGATTTGCAGGATCTTGCGGTGACATCGTTGGTGGTATTTCTCCAGCGATTTGAGGTGTCTACTGCATATGGTCCATGTCTCTGAGTCATACAGGAGGGTGGATATCACTACAGTCCTGTAGACCATAAGCTTGGTTGCAGATTTGAGGGTCTGATTTTCGAACACTCTTTTCCTCAGGTAGCCGAAGGCTGCGCTGGCTCACTGGAGGCGGTGTTGAATCTCGTAATCCAGTTCCCATGAACCATTCCCGATACTCTGTAATTCCCGGCAGAGACAGAAATTCCATCTCCTTCCAGCCCCGTAAATCTATTCCCAAAATATATCCCAGAGTTCCCACCACTCTCCACCCTAAGCACCAATTCGGGACTGAGAAGCCCTGCCCCATTCCCCCCTCCCCACTATTCAGATAATTCACCACTAGGAAATGGAACAATCCCAACACCCCACTCTGTAGACATTCGGGGGGGGGGTAGAGTAGGGCACAGATACCCCGTCACCCCTCCCACATTAAGCTGGAAATCGGGCCCTGGGAACACGGGGAACTGGTCCTCAATGGAAAGAAAATCCAGGCTTGATACATCCTCCCCGGCTCAACACAACACCCCGAAGAGTGTTTGCTGCCTGCTATCTTATACCCAATCCCTTCCCTCCCCATTCCCCCTTCACCAACCTGCCCTATTCTCCATTCTTCACCCAGCATTCCCCTTCCTCGCTCCTATTCTCCCCTTCCACCTCCATTCCTAAGGCCTCTCCTCTTCCCCCCACTTCCCTCCTGCCCTCCTCCCATTCCCTGCCTCTCTACTCTCCCGCTCTTCGCTTGGATCCAATTTTCCCCTTTGCCATCTCACCCTGCTCCACCTGACTATTGCTCAGTCACAGCAGATCCGCAACTCATGGTTAATTCCCGAACCGAACGACGTTGAGCTGTTTGCTTACCTTCCACTGCATGTGCTGGCTTCGGCTCAAGCACCTTCACTTCAGGTATTTGCGAGTGTTTTTCTGAATGGACAAAACAAAGGTATCTCAGTTAACAAAATCATATTTTGTTCTATTATAAAGGACAAATGCTGTATGTGTTGCCCCTTCCCATCTCAAATTGCACTGAGACCCCCCATAGTCAGGCTCTGTCAATGGGAAAATGCCTTTTAACAGTGTCAACATTTACCTGCTGTATCTGTAGGTGACCCCGTGCTTGGCATTTACAGGGTTCAGTGCCTGTTACATAATGTTCAGTGCAAAGCCCATCGATGGTTCGGTGCTGTGGCAGCGAGACCCGGCATTAAGCTCCAGTGTAAGACATTCAGGACAAAATTCGGTATCGCTCCGTTTGGGGACGGTAACTGAGGTGAGGCGGGACTTCTTGCGCCCTTCGTGGAAGTCTCGACCCCGGACGTCAAATTGGGGTACCGCCCCCGAGAGGGAGTGGAACCAATGTCGGGCGCTCCACTTGCTTTCGGGGGCAGGACCACGGCGGTAAGCCCACGAACTTTTCAGTGCTATGTGGCCTCAACCGTAGCTCCGGCTCGAGCACAGGGCCTTCTCCTTCTGTTAAAGGGGAACAAACACTGCGAGCTCTGCCATGGGTCGAGGGGCCTCCACTTTGCCCCCGGGGATGCAGGAAGCGGAGTGCCGGGCTGCACTATTGGGGCACGGACCCCGCGAAAGATACAATGGTAGGTCTGCACAGAGAGGTCTTAAATGGAGCAGAGTTAAACAGAGTGGTTTATTTGGGAATTTGGAAAGAGTGGGAATTTGGATAAGAGGGGAAGATTAATTTAAAAATTAAAAATAGGTAAGTGATGTCTCAGAGGCAGCAGACCTGCGTGGGAGCAGCAGCGGGAGTCTCAACAGGCAACATTTGAGAGGGATGTCAGAGTTTAAAAGTGACGTCGGCACAAGGGAAGTAGCTGATTGGTGAGTGTTTTTTTTCTCAGTTAAGTTAGCTAAATCAGCTGATTGCTGAGTAGTTGCTGGGTGTGTTTTGCTAATGTTTAGAGTTTAGTTCTATTTGATAGTTGCGAGTGTAACTAGAGGGTTGGCAGGGCAGCTCAGTCCCGTGGATTGCACATCCTGTGGCATGTGGAAAGTCCTGGATGTTTCAAACAGCTGGGACGACCACGTGTACAGTAGATATCTCCAGCTTCACCAACTCGAGCTCCGTGTTTTAGAGCTTGAGCGGCGGCTGGAGTCACTGCGGTGCATCCGTGAGACTGAGAGCTACGTGGAAAGCACGTTTCTAGAGGCGGTCACCCAGCAGTTTAATAGTGTGCAGGCAGAGAGGGCGTGGGTGACTGCCAGACAGAAGAGGAGGACTAGGCAGGTAGTGCAGGAGACTCCGAGTCTATCTCGCTCTCCAACCAGTACTCTGTTCTGAATACCGGTGAGGGCGATGGTGGCTCTGGGGATTGCAGCCAGAGCCAAGTCTACGGCACCACGGGTGGCTCAGCTGCAGAGGGGAGAAAGAAGAATGGAAGAGCTATAGTGGTAGGGGATTCAATAGTCAGGGGAGCAGACAGGTGTTTCTGCGGCCGCAGACATGACTCCAGGATGGCATGTTGTCTCCCTGGTGCCAGGGCCAAGGATGTCACCGAGCGGCTGCAGGGTATTCTGGGGGGAGAGGGTGAACAGCCAGAGGTCGTGGTCCATATCGGGACCAATGTCATAGGTAGAAAGAAGGATGAGGTCCTATAGGCAGAGTTTGGGGAGTTAGGAGAGAGATTAAAAAGCAGGACCTCAAAAGTAATAATCTCCAGATTACTCCCGGTGCCACGAGCTAGTGAGTACAGAAATAGGAGGATAGAGCAGATGAATGCATGGCTGGAGAGATGGTGCAGGCGGGAGGGCTTTAGATTCCTGAGGCATCGGAATGCTTCTCGGTGAGGTAGGACCTGTACAAGTCAGACGGGTTGCACCTCAACAGAGCCGGGACCAATATCTCTTCGTGCGGGGGGGGGGGAGGGGGGGGGGCCGGGGAGAGTTGCTAGTGCTGTTGGGGAGGTTTTAAACTAGCTTGGCAGGGTGGAGGGAACCTAGATTTAGTAGGGAGGGGAATAAAGCTGGAGTTAGAAAGCAAAAATGCAGAAAGTGAGTTTGAAGGACAAAGGAAACAAGCAGGAAAAAAGGGTAAAAAAACAAATTTAAAAGCTCTTTGTCTAAATGCACGTAGCATTCGTAACAAAATAGATGAGTTGACGGCACAAATTGAGACAAATGGGTATGATCTGATAGCCATTACAGAGATGTGGTTGCAAGGTGACCAGGACTGGGAATTAAATATTCAGGGGTATTTGAAAAACCAGAAGGATAGACAGAAAGGAAAAGGAGGTGGGGTAACTCTGTTATTAAAAGATGGGATCAGTGCGTTAGTGAGAAACGATATTGGCTCAGAGGATCAAGATGTTGGGCTCAATTTTCCACGGTCATTTGTGCCTTTTTTTGGCATGTGCCATTTTTTCTGGCGTATTTATTTTTTTCCCCTTGCGATCTGCGCCGGTGTAACTGATTTAGTTACGATTTTGCTAGGCCAGTTTTTTTTTGATGTCATAGTCTGCGGCAGTTTTTTCAATGGTTCGCAGTTTGGCCAACATTTTTTCCTCTTAGGTCGGCGTATCTGGCCACTCCCGAAAAACCTTCTGGTGAGTTAAGAAAACCAGCGCACATTCACAAATCTGTGCTGACAGGGCTGTGGGCTTCTCCAAGATTGCTGACTTCCCAAAGGTACAGGGCTGCATTGATTGTACCCACATCGCCTTGCGAGCACCTTTGAAGGATACCGAGATGTACAGGAACAGAAAAGGCATCCACTCCATTAATGTGCAGCTCGTGTGTGACGACATGCATCATATCATGTGAATCGATGCAAGAAACCCTGGCAGCACCCATGATGCATTCATCCTACCCGACAGCATTATATCTGCCATGTTTCAGCAGCAGCCAGAAGGGCAGAGCTGTCTACTGGGAGACAAAGGGTACGGCCTCGCCACCTGGCTCACGATGCTCCTATGTGTAACCCGGACGGAAGCTGACCGTCAATACAACATGTCGCACATTGTGACATGCAGCATCATTGAGAGGACCATTGGCATATTGAAACAGCATTTCCGATGCCTGGACCATTCCGGAGGCTATTTGCTGTACACCCCTGAGATTATCGGTCAGTTCACTGTTGTTTGCTGCATGCTGCATAACTTAGCCATCATGAGGCAGCAGCACCTGGTAGTGGAAGACCCAGCTGCGGTGAGAGTGGCTGATGATAATGATGTGGAAGATGCAGGTGACGAGCAGGAGGAGGAGGAGGACGAGAAGGACGAGGTAGTCATGCAAGTGCCTGAGGCCGGAGCACGACGGCGGAGGAGGGCGGGCCATCATGCTCCTTTATCGATTGCTTGAGCCTTGCACCAACAGCTCATCCGTGAACATTTACTGATGCCTGATGGGCTCAGCGACAACTATTCCACATGGACATGTTTACTGTTTGGAGCTGTTCCGTAATGTTGTGTTGTGTTAATGGCACGTGATTCAGTTTTAATGTAAAAAATATTTTATTCAAATGTTTACAAATGGCTTAACTTAACTTTAATAAGATGATTCTTGTATCAAACTTTTCTTTAATATCACTCTTTAAGATCATTTATAAACTTGTAAATTTACATAACTTACAAAAAACTTTTAATTTCAGAACAGTTACAACAGTAACAATAATAACAACAACAGCAGCAGCAGCAAAGAAAGGCTGCATCCATCTCTCCTCCACTTTATTCTCAGACCGTCCGCTGCGCTTGGTCTAGGACTCTCCACTACCCCTGTCCACAGGCGGTGGCACAGTGTTTCTCGGCTTGATACCAAGGTTATTCTTTCCAACATCTTGGGTACTGCACACCTCTTTAGGGTGCGGGGGGGGGGGGGCGCGGGTGGCGGGGGGGGTGTCAGCCTCAGGTGGCAAGTTGGAGGGCCCAGGCGGCAAGTTGGAGGGCCCGGCTTTGGGCTCTTCAGAGGCTGGTGTGGGGATTGGAGTGGGAGTGGCAGTCGATTCTGTCAATGGGCGCGGGGTCTGGGCGTGTTCCCTTATTGCAACAGCTAACTCCAACATGCCGTCCCTCATGCACCCTAACAGTGTCTCAACTACCTGCAACATTCCCTCCCTCATGGTCAGTGACGTGGTTTGCACTACCTCCCACATGGCCACTATTCCCTCACTGATGGTCCCGGATATCGTTCCCATTTCTCATATCATTGCTGTTACTTCTCCTGACAGTCCCACTACCTCATCACGGATGGGGTCCAGGAGTGATTGGGTAAGGTCAATGCTCTCCGCACTCAATGACATAATCTGAACCATATCTGTTAGATCCTGCACCTCAGAAGAGTGCGGTCAAGCTCTCATTCCCTTCCTCCCTACGGGTGTGGCTCAAACCCCACCACCGGGACCCGCAACCTCAGAAGGTGTGAAACCATGGAATGTCCCACCAACATTCAATCTACTAGTCATGGAAGGGACTGTCACCTCCATAAGCGGCACCTCCTCCAAAGTCAGTACAACAGTGGGAGTTTCATCCAGCTCCATCCCCTCCCCCTCACCCCTATGGATGGATTACAAGACGTTCTCCTCTTCAGGCTCGTCCGCGTCTGAATCTTCTTCTGCATCGTCAGGGTTGGCCTCAACTTCTGCAAAATATAACAGAACAGTCAAATGATTAGTAGCAGAGGAGGGGGCAGGATGTGTGGTATGAGTAGGCTCACACATCGCAGACCAGGCAACAGGCTGATTTGAAGAACCACTATGAATTTGCAGGAGTTTCCCTCTCCCTCAAGTGTGGGCCCAGCTTGTGCAGTGGTGATTGCTTTTTTCCAGGTAGGACCCATCAAAGCAGCAACCCTCTCTTCCAAGGGTGTCAGTGGCTGCAGATTTGCCGGGCCTCCTCCTGTTCGAGTTCTTTCCCTTTTATTATGTGTCACCTTCCTCTGCAAAGATGAAAATACAACTTTTTAGAGAGGGTGTCTTTCTGCTGGGTGGAACATATACAGCTGGTCACATTTACAATTGCATTGAATAAAGGAAGATATTACTTACACTAACTACTTGACCATGGTCCTGCCATTTCTTTTTACACTGGCCTCCAGATCTCAGGGTGGTCACCATTGCACAGTAATCTTCTGCAAGTTGGTTCCAACGTTTCTTCATTTCTTTTGGCCGAACTTTTATGTGACCTCTGCTTGTGTCCAGCTTGTGCCATCTGTTCTCAAACACAGTAACTAGTGCTGCAACTTCATCCTGTAAGAAATTCTTGGTCCTTGCACTGCGTTGCATCTTGTATTGCTGCAGCTGCGATTTTTCCAATGTTCTTAACAGCACTCCTTCTCACACACACACCTGGCTCTTTAAAAATGGCCGATTGCCAAATCCCAGCTGTACTGAGCATGCGCGTCCATTGGAACGACGTCAAAAACGTAACTTTTTTTTCCGCGCATGCGCAGAAGGTGCGGCATTGTATTTTGGTGCAGACAGCAGGCTCCACCCCCCCGAGGCCATTGGACACACTGCGCGGCACCAAATTCAAATTATACATTGGAGAAATTTTGGCAAAAGATTTCTGCTGTATTTTTGGCCCAGAAAAACAGGCGAAACTCTGGCAATATGCCAGAAAACGGGCTTGGGGAAAATTGAGCCCGTAGAATCAGTTTGGGTGGAGATAAGTAATAATATGAGGAAGAAGTGACCAGTATGTGTAGTCTATCGGCCCCCTAACAGTAGCTACACTGTTGGACGGAGTATAAATCAAGAAATAATGGATGCTTGTAATAAAGGAACGGCAATAATAATGGGTGATTTTAACCTTCATATTGATTGGACAAATTAAATTGGCCAGGGTAGCCTTGAAGAGGAGTTCATAGAGTGTATCTGGAAAAGTTTCCTTGATCGGTACATTGCGCACCAGGCTATCTTAGATCTGGTACTTTGTAATGAGATAGTAAAAGATCCTCTAGGAATGAGTGATCATAATATGGTTGAATTTCAAATTCAGCTGGAGGGTAAGTAAGTTGATTCTCAAACCAGTGTCCTGAGCTTAAATAAAGGAGACTACAAAGGTATGAAGGCAGAGTTGGCTAAAGTGGACTGGGGAAATAGATTAAAGTGTGGGACGGTTGATGAGCAGTGGCAGACATTAAAAGAGATATTTCGTAAGTCGCAACAAAAATATATCCCAATGATAAGGAAAGGCTGTAAGAGAAGGGATAACCATCCGTGGCTAACTAAGGAAATAAGGGATAGTATCAAATTGAAAACAAAGACATACAATGTGGCCAACACTAGTGGGAGGCCAGAGGATTGGGAATTTTTTTAAAGCCAGCTGAGAACGATTAAAAAAATGATTAAGAGAGGGAAGGTAGATTATGAAAGTAAACCAGCCATGAACATATTGAATGGTGGTGCAGGCTTGAAGGGCCGAACGGCCTACTCCTGCACCTATTTTCTATGTTTCTATGTAGCACGAAATATAAAAACAGATAGTAAGAATTTCTTTAGGTACATAAAAAGGAAAAGAGTGGCGAAAGTAAATGTTGGTCCCCTAGACGATGAGACTGGGGAATTAATAATGGAGAACAGGGAAATGGCACAGACGTTGAACAAATATTTTTTATCGGCATTCATGGTAGAAGACACTAAAAACATCCCAATAGTGGATAATCAAGGGATCAAGGGGCTATAGGGAGGGAGGAACTTAATACAATCACTATCACTAATGAAGAAGTACTCAGTAAAATAATGGTTCGAAAGGTGGACAAGTCCCCTGGACCTGATGCCTTACATCCTAGGGTCATAAAAGAAGTGGCTGCATGATAGTGGATGGATTGGTTGTAATTTACCAAAATTCCCTGGTTTCTGGGGCGGTCCCAACGGATTGGAAAACCTCAAACATAATGCCCCATTTTTAAAAAAAGGCAGACAAAAAGCAGGAAACTATAGACCAGTTAGACTAACATCTGTCATTGGGAAAATGTTGGAGTCCATTATTAAGGAAGCAGTAGCGGGACATTTGGAAAAGCATAATTCAATCAAGCAGAGTCAGCATGGTTTTATGAAAGGGAAATCATGTTTGACAAATTTGGTGGAATTCTTTGAGGATGTAACAAGCAGGGTGGATAAAGGGGAACCAGTGGATGTGGTATATTTGGATTTCTGGAAGGCATTCAATAAAGTGCCACATAAAAGGTTACTGCACAAGATAAAAGTTGGGTGTAATATATTAGCATGGATAGAGGATTGGCTAACTAGCAGAAAACAGAGAGTTGGGATAAATGGGTAATTTTCTGGTTGGCAAACAGTGACTAGTGGGTTTCTACAGGGATCAGTGCTGGGTCCTCAATTATTTACACTCTATATTAATGACTTGGATGAAGGGACCGAATGTAATGTAGCTAAGTTTGCTGATGACACAAAGATGGGTGGAAAAGCAAATTGTGAGGAGGACACAAAAAGTCTGCAAAGGTATATAGACAGGCTAAGTGAGTGGGCAAATATTTGGCAGATGGAATATAATGTGGGAAAATGGGAAGTTATCCACTTTGGCAGACATAATAGAAAAGCAAATTATAATTTAAATGGAGAAAAATTGCAAAGTGCTGCAGTACAGAGAGACCTGGGGGTTCTTGTGCATGAAACACAAGTTAGTATGCAGGTACAGCAAGTAATCAGGAAAGCAAATGGAATGTTGGCCTTTATTGCAAGGGAGATAGAGTATAAAAGCAGAGAAGTTCTGCTACAACTGTACCGGGTATTGGTGAGGCCACACCTAGATTACTGCGTACAGTTTTGGTCTCTGTATTTAAGGAAGGATATACTTGCATTGGAGACTGCTCAGAGAAGGTTCACTAGGTTAATTCTGGGGATGAGGGGGTTGACCTATAAAGATAGGTTGAGTAGGTAGGGCCTATACACATTGGAGTTCAGAAGAACGAGAGGTGATCTTAGTGAAACTTTTCAGATAATGAGGGGGCTCGACAAGGTGGACACAGAGGGGATATTTCCTCTCAGAGGGGAAACGAAAACTAGGGGACATTGTCTTAGAATAAGGCGCTGCCCATTTAAAACTGAGATGAGGAGTAACTTCTTCTCTCAGAGGGTTGTAAATCTGTGGAATTCTCTGCCTCAGAGAGCTGTGGAGGCTGGGTCATTGAATATATTTAAGGTAGAGATAGACAGATTTTTGACAAGGGAATAAAGGGTTATGGGGAGCGGGCAGGGAAGTGGAACTGAGTCCATGAATAGATCAGTATGATTTTATTGAATGGTGGAGCAGACTGGAGGGGCCAACTGGCCAAATGGCCTACTCCTGCTCCTGTTTCTTATGTTCTTATATGTTCTTATGTAGGTCGGCTGAGAGGACAAAATGGCGCAACTCCGCTTTAAGTTTCGCCCCGCGAGTGGAGTGCGGCCCGGTTCGGGACCCGCGAGGCCGGCGCTGATATCGCCTCACAGCGACTTCACGCGGCGCCGTCCAATTTCCACTTCGGAGTGAAAACGAGTGGCTGCGCATGGCGATGACATCATCATGATCATCGGAACAGCGGTCCGGCGAGCTACCGGCGGGAGCGGGGCACTGCCGGTCTTGTGCCTCCGCAAACAATGCGAATTCCTCCCCCAGTGAGTCTTTGAGAATGATCTAGTTTTTCAATCCGTTCTTTCAGGTAACTCCAACAAGAGCAGAAGAACAATGTCATTATAACTCCCCGAAACAGGAGCTCACAGATATCCAGTTCCCACAGATCATTCCCGATACTCTGAAAGCTATAATTCCCAGCATGGACAGAAATTCTATCTCAATCCAGCCCAGTTAATCTCACCCTAAAAATACCGCATAGTTCCCACCACTCTGCTTACCCTAAGCATCAAGTCGGGACTGAGAAGCCCCGCCCTATTCCCCCTCCCCATTATTCAGATAATTTACCCCTAGGAATGGAACAACCCCAATGCCCCATTGTGCAGAAATTCAGGGGGGGGGGGGGGCGGGGGCTAGAGTAGGACACAGGTATCCTGTCACCCCTCCCCTATTAAGCTGGAAATCGGGCCCTGGGAACACAGAAAACTGGTCCTCACTGGAAAGAAAATCCAGGCTTGACACATCCTCCTCAACAACACAGCCCCTCAAAGAGTGTTTGCTGCCTGCTATCTTGTACCCAATCGCTTCCCTCCCCATTCCCCCCTCACCAACCGTCCCTATTCCCCATTCTTCACCTAGTATTCCTTTTCCTGGCCTTCCACTTCCATTACCAAGG
Source organism: Pristiophorus japonicus (assembly GCF_044704955.1). NCBI lineage: Eukaryota > Metazoa > Chordata > Chondrichthyes > Pristiophoridae > Pristiophorus > Pristiophorus japonicus. Next base: position 65,297,378 of record NC_091982.1, on the reverse strand, counting down.
ACTCTCCCCCTTTCCCCCATTTTTCTCCTGCCCTCCTCCCATTCCCTGCATCTCTACCCTCCACCTCTTCGCTTGGATCCAATTTTCCCCTTTGCCTTCTCACTCTGCTCCACCTGAATATTTATCAGTCACAGCAGATCTGCAACTCACGGTTAATTCCCAAACGCAGTGGTGTTGAGATGGTTGCTGGCACTTCTTCTGCTGGCTTCAACTCAATGACCTCCACTTCAGGTTTTTGCAAGTATTTTTCTGAATGGACAAAACAAAAATATCTCTGTTAACAAAATCATCCACTTGCTCTCGGGGGCAGGATCACAGCGGTGAGCCCATGAATTTTCCAGCGCTACGCGGCCTCTCCCTGCAGTGCCGGCTCGAGCACAGGGCCCTCCCCTTCCATTAAAGGGGAACAAATGCTGCGAGCTCTGCAGTGGGGCGAAGGGCCTCCACTACACCCCTGGGGATGCGGGAAGCGGAGTGCCTAGCTGCACCATTGGGGCATGGACCCCGTGAAAAACACAACGGTACGCTGGACTGGTGGGTCGGCCGAGATCGCAAAATGGCAGTGTGCAACTCCCATTTAAATTTCACCCCAAACTGAACACAACCCCCCGAAGAGTGTTTTCTGCCCATTTTCCTCTACCCAATCCATTCTCTCCCCATTCCCCCTTCACCAACCTTCCCTATTCCCCATTCTTCAGCTAGCATTCCCTTTCCACACTTGTATTCATCTCTTCCACACTTGTATTCACCTCTTCCACCTCCATTCCCAAGGCCTCTCCACTTCCCCCCACTTCCCTCCTGCCCTCCTCCCATCCCCTGCCTCTCTACCCTCCCCCTCTTCGCTTGGGTCCAATTTTCACCTTTGCCTTCTCACCCTGCTTCACCTGAATATTGCTCAGTTGCAGCAGATCCGCAACTCACGGTTAATTCCCGAACCCAACGGTGTTGGGCTGGATGCTTACCTTCCGCTGCATGTGTTGGCTTTGGCTCAAGCACCTTTACTACAGGTATTTGCGAGTGGTTTTCTGAATGGACAAAACCAAAATATCTCAATTAACAAATGTTGTGTATCTGTAAAGCATGCACTCCCATGTTCCGCCACCAGAGAGCGCATCCCCTGAAGTCCCAAGGGATCCCAGCATCCCTTGGGAGCACTGTACATAAGCCGGCCTCGAATGACTGTTCCTGACTCTGGAGTGTCTTAATAAAGACTGAGGTCACTGTTACTTTAATCTCCCTGTGTGCAGCCTCATCTGTGTTAGGAACACAACAACTGGTGACGAGTATACGAATCCAACGCAAAGATGCAGCAAACTGTGGGCATCCTGGAGAAGTTCTCGGAGGGTGTGGACTGGGAAGCTTACTGGTTAGACCAGTACTTTGTAGCCAACGAACTGGACAGAGAATGAAGCGCTACAAAAAGGAGAGCGGTCCTCCTCACGGTCTGCAGGGTACCGACCTACAGCTTCATGAAGAATCTTCTGGCTCCGGTGAACCCCACAGATAAGTCGTATAAGGAGCTGTGTACATTGGTTCGGGAGCATCTTAACCCGAGGGGGAGCGTGCTGATGGCGAGGTATCTGTTCTATACATACCAGCGATCTGAAGGTCAGGAAGTGTCGAGCTACGTTGCCGAGCTAAGGCGACTTGCAGGACAATGTGAGTTTGATGGCTACCTGGAGCAAATGCTCAGAGACTTTTTTGTACGAGGCATTGGCCACGAGACCATCGTATGAAAACCTTTGACTGTAGAGACGCCGATCCTCAGCAAGGCCATTGCGATAGCACAGGCGTTTTTGTCCACCAGTGATAACACTAAACAAATCTCAGCACACAAGTGCTAGCAATGTTCATAAATTAACTGGAACTGTGTTTGCGAACAGAAATGTAAAGGGCAGAAACCACGAGTCTGCAACTGCCAGCAGGCCTCAGGTGACCCAGATGACTCAGAGTCCACAACAAAGGATGAATGCAAGGCAATTCACACCTTGTTGGCATTGTGGAGGCTTCCATTCAGCCCATTCATGCTGCTTCAAAGGGTATGTTTGCAAGAGCTGTGGAACGATGGGGCACCTCCAACGAGCTTGCAGATGAGCTGCAAGCTCTGCAAAACCTGCTAACCACCAAGTGGCAGTGGAAGATCGGTCCATGGTGAACCAAAGCAATTTCGAGCCTCAGAGAGAGGAGGCAGATGCTGAAGTACACGGGATGCACACATTTTTGATGAAATGTCCACCTATAATTCTAAATGTAAAACTGAATGGCTTACCCGTAGCCATGGAACTGGACACTGGCGCTAGCCAATCCACCATGAGTAAAAAGATGTTTGAGAGGCTGTCGTGCAACAAGGCACTCAGACCAGCCCTGAGCCCCATCCACACGAAACTGGGAATGTACACCAAAGAGGTTATCACTGTCCTGGGCAGCGCCATGGTCAAGGTCATGGTGCACGAAATGCCACTCTGGATTGTTCCGGGCGATGGCCCCACACTGCTTGGAAATAGCTGGTTGGGCAAAATCCGCTGGAACTGTGATGACATCCGAGCGCTATCACATGTCGATGAGGCCTCATGTACCCAAGTTCTAAATAAATGTCCTTCCCTTTTTGAGCCAATCATTGAAAACTTTTCCGGGGTGAAGGTGCGGATCCACTTGGTCCCAGAGGCACGATCCATTCACCAGAAGGCGCGAGCGGTACCTCACATGATGAGGGAGAGAGTGGAAATTGAGCTGGACAGGCTGCAACGCGAAGGCATCATCTCCCCAGTGGAATTCAGTGAGTGGGCCAGTACTCAAAAGTGATGGCACGGTCAGGATTTGTGACGATTATAAAGTAACTATTAATCATTTCTCGCTGTAGGACCAATACCCGCTACCTAAGGTAGACGACCCATTTGCGACGCTGGCAGGAGGCAAAACGTTTACCAAGCTCGACCTGACTTCAGCCTACATGATGCAGGAGCTGGAGGGGTCTTCGAAGGGCCTCACCTGTATCAACACGCACGAGGGACTGTTCATCTACAACAGATACCCATTTGGAATTCGGTCAGCTGCAGCGATCTTCCAGAGAAACATGGAGAGCCTACTCAAGTCGGTACCACGCAAGGTGGTTTTTCAGGAGGACATATTGGTCATGGGTTGGGACACCATCGAGCACCTACAAAACCTGGAGGAGGTCCTTCAGCGACTGGATCGCGTAGGGCTGCGGCTGAAGAGGTCGAAATGCGTCTTCATGGCAACAGAAGTGGAGCTTTTGCGGAAAAAGATCATGGCAGATGGCATTCGGCCCACTGATGCCAAGACAGAGGCTATCAGGAACGCGCCCAGGCCACAGAAAGTCACGGAGCTGCGGTCATTCCTGGGAGTCCTCAACTATTTTGGTAACTTCCTACCGGGGTTAAGCACCCTCTTAGAGCCCCGACATGTATTATTGTGTAAAGGTGAGAACTGGGTATGGGGAAAAAAACAAGTAATTGCTTTTCAGAAAGCCAGAAACATTTTATGCTCCAACAAGCTGCTTGTATTGTATAACCCGTGTAAAAGACTTGTGCTAGCATGTGATGCGTCGTCGTACGGAGTCGGGTGTATATTACAACAAGCTAACATTGCGGAGAAGTTGCAACCTGTTGCCTATGCTTCCAGGAGCTTGTCTAAGGCCGAGAGGACCTACAGCATGATTGAGAAAGCGGCATTAGCATGTGTGTTCGGGGTAAAGAAAATGCATCAGTACCTGTTTGGCCTCAAATTTGAACTGGAAACCGATCACAAGCCTCTCATATCCCTGTTCGCTGAAAACAAGGGGATAAATACTAATGTCTCAGCCAGCATACAAAGGTGGGCACTCGCGCTATCAGCGTATAACTATAGCATCCGCCACAGGCCAGGCACCGAGAACTGTGCGGATGCTCTCAGTCGGCTACCATTGCTCACCACGGGGGTGGAAATGGCGCAGCCTGCAAACTTGTTGATGGTGGCGCAGCCCGCAGACTTGTTGATGGTCATGGAAGCATTTGAAAATGATAAATCACCTGTCATGGCCTGCCAGATTAGGACTTGGACCAGCCAAGATCCTCTGCTCTTCCTCGTAAAAAACTGTGTACTGCATGGGAGCTGGGCCAGCATCCCCGTTGAAATGCAAGAGCCAATCAAGCCGTTCCAGCATCGAAAGCACGAGCTGTCCATTCAGGCAGACTGCCTGTTGTGGAGTAACTGCGTAGTGCTACCCAAAAAGGGCAGGGAGATGTTCATCTCGGATCTCCACAGCACACACCCGGGTAGAGTAATGATGAAAGCGATAGCCAGATTCCACGTGTGGTGGCCCGGTATCGACTCTGAATTAGAGTCCTGTGTACGGCAATGCAGTGTGTGTGCTCAGTTGAGCAATGCGCCCAGAGAGGCACCACTAAGTTTGTGGTCCTAGCCCTCCAGACCATGGTGGAGGATCCATGTCGACTATGTGGGCCCGTTTCTCGGTAAAATGTTCCTGGTGGTGATGGAAGCTTTTTCAAAATGGATTGAATGTGAAATAATGTCGGGAAGCACTGCCACCGCCACCATTGAAAGCGTGAGGACTATGTTTGCCACCTACGGCCTGCCTGACACACTGGTCAGTGACAACGGGCCATGTTTCACCAGTGCCGAATTTAAAGAATTCATGACCCGCAATGGGATCAAACATGTCACCTCGGCCCCGTTTAAACCAGCCTCCAATGGGCAGGCAGAGCGGGCAGTACAAACAATCAAACAGAGCCTCAAATGAGTCACAGAAGGCTCACTCTGAACCCGCCTGTCCCGAGTACTGCTCAGCTACCGCATGAGACCCCACTCGCTCACAAAGGTGCCCCCGGCTGAGCTACTCATGAAAAGGACACTTAAAACCAGACTCTCGCTGGTTCACCCCAACCTGCATGATCAGATAGAGAGTAGGCGGCAACAACAAAATGTAAAGGATGGTCGCGCCACTGTGTCACGGGAAATTGATCTGAATGACCCTGTGGATGTGCTAAACAATGGACATGGTCCCAAGTGGATCGCGGGCACGGTGATAGCTAATGAAGGGAGTAGGGTGTTTGTAGTCAAACTTGACAATGGAGAAATTTGCAGAAAGCACCTGGACCAAACGAGGCTGCGGTTCACAGACTGCCCTGAACAACCCACAGCAGACACCACCTTTGTCGAGCCCACAACACACACCCAAAGGATCAACGACACCACACGGACCAGGAAATCAAACCCATCATGCCCAACAGCCCAGCAAGGCCAGGCTCACCTAGCAGCCCTGCAGGGTCAACAACACGCCAGCCCAGCGAGGGCACAGCCAGCACCCCAGAACAGACATTTGTACCGAGGTGGTCCACCAGGGAAAGAAAGGCTCCCGACCGCCTCACCTTGTAAATAGTTTTCACTTTGACTTTGGTGTGGGGTGTGATGTTGTGTATCTGTAAAGCATGCACTCCCATGTTCCGCCACCAGGGAGCGCATCCCCTGGAGTCCCAAGGGATCCCAGCATCCCTTGGAAGCACTGTACATAAGCCGGCATCTAAGGCATGTTACTCAATCTGGAGTATCTTGATAAAGACTGAGGTCACTGTTACTTTAACCTCCCTGTGTGCAGTCTCATCTGTGTTAGGAACACAACAACAAAATCACCTGCTATTCTATTATAAAGGACAAATGCTGTGTGTGTTACACCTTCCCATCTCAAATTGCACTGAAACCCCCCATAGTCAGGCTCTGTCAATGGGAAACCTTCTTTTAACAGTGTCCACATTTATCTGCTATATCTGTAGGTGGCCCCGTGCTTGGCATTTACAGGGTTCAGTGCCTGTTACATAACTTTAAGTGCAAAGCCCGTCGATGGCACGGTGTTGTGGCAACGAGACCCGGCATTAAACTCCAGTGTAAAGACTTTGGGTTGGATTCCCGGCTCTTAGCATTTCTGCGCGCAAATCATGGCAGAGCGCAAGATGTTTGCACCTAGAAATAGTTTATGCCCTCGTCATGGCTTTTCTGACAAAAAGTCATCTGGAGGAGCGTTGGAGTAAGGTTAGACTTTTGCGCCGGTGCCGAGACTTTCGGCGGTGAAGGAAGCGGCCATTTTGCGCATGCGCATTTAATTTTTTTTTTTCCCTTTTGCTTTCTTTTCTGGTCGCAAATGCAAATGCAGGCCGCGCCAACTTCCCGTGCGCATGTGCATTTAAACCAGCCCACTTCAGCCACTTCTGCTGGGATGGAGGAGCAGGAGGGAAGGCAGCGTGCCAGGCGCTTCAGCCGGGTGGCGAGTGATGCCTTAGTGAGTGCGGTGGAGAGGAGGTGGGCCTCACTCCATCTTGCAGGAGGATTCATTTGCCGGTGGGGCGTTGGGAGCTGGCCTCCTGCCCGGAATTCATTTCCTCAGCCATTACTGCCTCTCTGCAGCGTGAACAGAGGCAGAAACATAACGGAAATCCAGCCCATTTAATTTTAGATGACGCTGTGGTTTTTCAATTCGTTCTTTCAGGTAACTGCAATATTGGAAAAGGAAAATGTCATTCTAACTTCCCGAAACAGGAAGTCAGCCATTAAGTGGGCAAATTTGGTCGCCGCCCATTTTTCGGCGGCACCCGGCGGCACCTACCTTTTTGCCGCCGGATCCTGTCGGGAACTACTTTCGGCTCCGTTGTATGGGCATTAGCGGCAGGCAGCGGCAGTTGCCGGGCGGGGAAGGGAGTGAGCGGGCGGGGTTGGGAGTGAGCTGGGGTGAGCGAGAGTGAGCGGGCGGGGGCGGGAGTGAGCGGGCGGGGATGGGAGTGAGTGGCCAGCGTCATCAGTGTTCGGCAGTTGGAGGCCTCTCCACTCGGGGATCTTCAGAGGGCCTCAAATGCGTATGCGCGAGACGTTGTTTCTTTTGTAGTTTTTGTCTACCGACGTGTTGTCATGTCTGGGCTGTTTGAGGCTGATTTCTGTACTGCACATGTGCAGAAAGGCACATCCATTTATTGCATCTGTGAGTGTGAGAGGGGAGATGAGAGAGTTGGCATTTGAGAGTTGGAAGTTGGAGAGGGCAGAGTTGGAGGTTGGAGAGGACAAAGTTGGAGGTTGGAGAGGACAGAGTTGGAGGTTGGAGAGGACAGAGTTGGAGGTTGGAGAGGACAGAGTTGCAGGTTGCAGAGGACAGAGTTGGAGGTTGCAGAGGACAGAGTTGGAGGTTGGAGAGGGAGCAGTCTGAGTTGCAGAGGGGGCAGTCGGAGGAATTGAGACCCATAAACTGTTGAGCACCCATTCGTTTCATCATTGATGATGAGTGACGAGAAACCAGCAATGAAGACCGGCCAAACCAGGCCCAGAGCTCCCTGGTTTAATGAGGAGGAATTGGAGAAGCTCGTGATGGAGATGGAGCGCAGGTACAAAGATCTCACCTGGGATGGTCGTGGCAAGCGTCCACCATCCCAATACCGATGCATTTGGAGGGCGATCGCTGAGATCGTGTCCGCAATGGGCAACGCTGAGTGGGATGGGGACCAATGCCGGAAACGTTGGGACGACTTGGTGGCGGCAGCAAGAGTGAGTACAAATGTATTTGCTCCCTCCTGTCCAACACCAGAAGAGTTGTGTGCCAGATGTGTGTGGGAGTGTGTGTGTTTGTGGGATTGTGTGTGGGAGTGTGTGTGAGGGACCTCAGGTCATCTGCTATATCAGGAATATCTCCCCATCCACATATGACTGAAGTGCATAATGGGTAGGGTCATCAGGACATCACAACATGCTTTATGTGCTGTGAGAGTTATTCGATGTGTCAGATTAATTATATCTCTCTAAATAGATTATGTCCATCACCATAACAAGGCACGCTGGGTACAGGTCTTTTGTGATGAATCAGAACAGATTTTATGAAGTACTTTCCTTGCAGTACAAAGAAAGACACATGAACAAGGCGATAGTGACAGTCAAGTCATTGAAACCTCAACGGTAGGCCACTGAGTCACCCCGGCACTTGTCCCTTGCTGTGTTCTATTGACCGTTGTCCTTCCTCAGTGTCATGTATGTACATTCTGTTTGTAGCCACCAGATGGCGTCATTGTTGGAGGCCACTGAGCAGCACTCATATGGTGCCGCTCTGGTATAAAAGGCCAGCCATTTTGAGAGTCAGGTACTTTGGGGCTAAATAAAGCAGAGCAAGGTTGTACCTTGCTTAATTAAACAGTACTCAGTTTGAACCTTCATTGCATACAGAACATTCAGTCTGGTCTGCAATCGACTGTAAAGTCGAATAGCTGTAACTTTATACCCTTTTCCTCCCAGACAAATGTTGTCAGAGTCTGCGGCTGTCTCAGGCTTACAATAGATCATTTTAACCCTAATCCTCTCAACCTCTCTGTGATATGTAGTGCTTCCCTGAAAACTTCTTGAAGGACTGTGTCACAGAATTAATCAGCTTGGATGGACAAAATATGACTTTACACATTCATAATTATTTTGCCTTCGCCATTGGGCTTCTCAATGAAGGTCTTTCAGCAAGGTCAAAGAGAAAAGTTTCCATCAGCCGAGACACATTTCAGTCGCTTTTATCACATCCAAATTAAACCTGACCATCAGCAATAAAATAAAGCACCTAACTTTTCCCAGCAGTCCCACTCCTGACGGTCGAGCATCTGCACCATAGCCACGGTGGGCAGCGCTCCGGCACTCGGAGCCCTTCTCCCTGCCACCCGACTCACGGCCAGCTCACACCGGCTTTATGCCAGCGGTCCTTCTGGTGGGCAGCAGGTCAATCTGAGGCCAGCGTCCCTGACCAAAATGGTCGATTTGCAGCCTCCGGCACGGGCAGGTAACATGACATCACGCCGGCAGATCCCTCCGCGACCAATCTCCTGCCGAGCGGAACCTGGACGACAGATGGGCGGTTCCGGAGGAATCTCCCAGAACACATACATTTCCAGTGGATCCTTGGCGGCTGCAGGCACAAGCTGCACCAAAGTTTCCATCAGCCTAAACACATTTCAATCACTTTTATCACATCCAAATTAAACCTGACCATCAGCAATAAACACGGGCATGTGTTATGCTCCTCCTGTACTATGTGGGAAGTCAGGGATGCTTCTGGTGTCCCTGACAACTACGTGTGCGGGAAGTGCATCCGCCTGCAGCTCCTGACAGACTGCATTGCGGCACTGGAGCTGCGGGTGGATTCACTCTGGAGCATCCACGATGCTGAGAATGACGTGAATAGCATGTTTAGTGAGTTGGTCTTACACAGCCAGATAGGAAATGGGTGACCAACAGGAAGAGCAGTGCAAGGAAGGTAGTGCAGGGGTCCCCTGCGGTCATCCCCCTACAAAACAGATACACTTTTGGTACTGTTGAGGGGGATAACTCATCAGGGGAGGGCAGCAGCAGCCAAGTTCATGGCACCGTGGGTGGCTCTGCTGCACAGGAGGGCAGGAAAAAGGACGGGAGAGCTCTAGTGATAGGGGATTCAATTTTAAGGGGAATAGATAGACATTCCTGCGGCCGCAACCGAGACTCCAGGATGGTATGTTGCCTCCCTGGTGCAAGGGTCAAGGATGTCTCGGAGCGGGTGCAGGGCATTCTGAAAAGAGAGGATGAACAGCCAGTTGTCGTGGTGCATATAGGTACCAACGACATAGGTAAAAAACGGGATGAGGTCCTACAAGACGAATTTAGGGAGCTAGTAGCTAAATTAAAAAGTAGAATCTCAAAAGTAGCAATCACAGGACTGCTACCAGTGCCACATGCTAGTCAGAGTAGGAATCGCAGGATAGCACAGATGAATACATGGGAGAAGGGAGGGATTCAAATTCCAGGGACATTGGAACCAGTTATGGGGGAGGTGGGACCAGTACAAACCGGACGGTCTGCACCTGGGCAGGACCGGAACCAATGTCTTAGGGGTAGTGTTTGCTAGTGCTGTTGGAGGGAGTTAAACTAATATGGCAGGGGGATGGGAACCTATGCAGGGAGACAGAGGGAAGTAGAGTGGGGGCAGAAGCAAAAGATAGAAAGAAGAAAAGTGAAAGTGGAGGGCAGAGAAACCTAAAGCAAAAAAGCAAAATGGGCCACATTACAGCCAAATTCTAAAGGGGCAAAGTGTGTTAGAAAGACAAGCCTGAAGGCTCTGTGCCTCAATGCGAGGAGTATTCAGAATAAGGTGGACAAATTAACTGCGCAGATAACGGGTATGATATAATTGGCATCACGGAGACATGGCTCCAGGGTGACCAAGGCAGGGAACGCAACATCCAGGGGTATTCAACATTTACAAAGGATAGACAGAAAGGAAAAGGAGGCGGGGTGACATTGTTGGTTAAAGAGGAAATTAATGCCATAGTAAGAAAGGACATTAGCTTGGATGATGTGGAATCGGTATGGGTGGAGCTACGGAGTACCAAGGGGAAGAAAATGCTAGTGGGAGTTGTACAGACCACCAAACAGTAGTAGTAAGGTTGGGGACAGCATCAAACAAGAAATTAGGGATGCATGCAATAAAGCTACAGCAGTTATCATGGGTAACTTTAATCTACATATTGATTGGGCTAACCAAACTGGTAGCAATGCAGTGGAGGAGGATTTCCTGGAGTGTATTAGGGATGGTTTTCTGGACCAATATGTCGAGGAACCAACTAGAGGGCTGGCCATCCTAGACTGGGTGATGTGTAATGAGAAAGGACTAATTAGCAATCTCGTTGTGTGAGGCCCCTTGGGGAAGAGTGACAATAACATGGTAGAATTCTTTATTAAGATGGAGAGTGACACAGTTAATTCAGAAACTAGGGTCCTGAACTTAAGGAAAGCTAACTTCGATGGTTTGAGGCGTGAATTGGCTAGAATAGACTGGCAAATGATACTTAAAGGGTATAGGCAATGGCAAACATTTAAAGATCACATGCATGAACTTCAGCAATTGTACATCCCTGTCTGGAGTAAAAATAAAACGGGGAAGGTGGCTCAACCGTGGCTAACAAGGGAAATTAAGGATACTGTTAAATCCAAGGAAGAGGCATATAAATTGGCCAGAAAAAGCAACAGACCTGAGGACTGGGAGAAATTTAGAATTCAGCAGAGGAGGACAAAGGGTTTAATTAAGAGGGGGAAAATATAGTATGAGAAGAAGCTTGCTGGGAACATAAAAACTGACTGCAAAAGCTTCTATAGATATGTGAAGAGAAAAAGATTAGTGAAGTCAAACGTAGGTCCCTTGCAGTCAGATTCAGGTGAATTTATAATGGGGAATAAAGAAATGGCAGGCCAATCGAACAAATACTTTGGTACTGTCTTCACGAAGGAAGACACAAATAACCTTCTGGAAGTGCTAGGGGACCGAGGGTCGAGTGAGAAAGAGGAACTGAAGGATATCCTTATTAGGCGGGAAATTGTGTTAGGGAAATTGATGGGATTGAAGACCGATAAATCCCCGGGGTCTGATAGTCTGCATCCCAGAGTACTTAAGGAAGTGGCCCTAGAAATAGTGGATGCATTGGTGATCATTTTCCAACAGCCTATCGACTCTGGATCAGTTCCTATGAACTGGAGGGTAGCTAATATAACAGCACTTTTTAAAAAGAGAGGGAGAGAGAAAGCGGGAAATTATAGACCGGTTAGCCTGACATCTATAGTGGGGTAAATGTTGGAATCAATTATTAAGGATGAAATAGCAGCGCATTTGGAAAGCAGTGACAGCATCGGTCCAAGTCAGCATGGATTTATGAAGGAGAAATCATGCTTGACAAATTTTTTGAGGATGTAACTAGTAAGGTGGACAAGGGAGAACCAGTGGATGTGGTGTATTTGACTTTCAAAAGGCTTTTGACAAGGTCCCACACAAGAGATTGGTGTGCAAAATCGAAGCACTTAGTATTGGGGGTAATGTACTGACGTGGATAGAGAACTGGTTGGCAGACAGGAAGCAGAGAGTCGGGGTAAGCGGGTCTTTTTCAGAACGGCAGGAAGTGACTAGTGGAGTGCCACAGGGCTCAGTGCTGGGACCCCAGCTCTTTACAATATACATCAATGATTTCGATGAAGGAATTGAGTGTAATATCTCCAAGTTTGCAGATTACACTAAACTGGGTGGCGGTGTGAGCTGTGAGGGGGACGCGAAGAGGCTGCAGGGTGACTTGGACAGATTAGGTGAGTGGGCAAATGCATGGCAGATGCAGTATAATGTGGATAAATGTGAGGTTATCCACTTTTGGGGCAAAAACACGAAGGCAGAATATTATCTGAATTACAGCAGATTAGGAAAAGGGGAGGTGCAACGAGACCTGGGTGTCATGGTTCATCAGTCATTGAAAGTTGGCATACAGGTACAGCAGTCGGTGAAGAAGGCAAATGGTATGTTGGCCTTCATAGCAAGGGGATTTGAGTAACGGAGCAGCGAGGTCTTACTGCAGCTGTACAGGGCCTTGGTGAGGCCTCACCTGGAAAATTTTGTTCAGTTTTAGTCTCCTGATCTGAGGAAGGACGTTCTTGCTATTGAGGGAGTGCAGCGAAGGTTCACCAGACTGATTCCCGGGATGGCAGAACTGACATATGAGGAGTGACTGGATCAACTGGGCCTTTATATATTGGAGGTTAGAAGGATGAGAGGGGATCTCATAGAAACATATAAAATTCTGATGGGACGGGACAGGTTAGATGCGGGTAGAATGTTCCCGATATTAGAGAAGTCCGGAACCAGGGGACACAGTCTTAGGCGAAGGGGTAGGCCATTTAGGACTGAGATGAGGAGAAACTTCTTCACTCAGAGAGTTGTTAACCTGTGGAATTCCCTGTCACAGAGAGTTGTTGATGCCAGTTCATTGGATATACTCACGAGGGAGTTAGATATGGCCCTTACGGCTAAAGGGATCAAGGGATATGGAGAGAAAGTAGGAAAGGGGTACTGACGGAATGATCTGCCATGATCTTATTGAATGGTGGTGCAGGCTCGAAGGGCCGAATGGCCTGCTCCTGCACCTATTTTCTATGTTTCTATGTCTATGTTTCTATGTAAATTCGGCCCCTCGGATCTGAAGAGATCGCAAAGTCTCTGTTTAAAGAATGGACTCAGTCGAGCATATTTCGTGGACTTTATGGAGATACTTTCTCTGTGATGGGATCATCCTGTGCAGATACATGAAAAGGCTGGTTTGTTAAAACTCCAAAGACCGCATGGCAGTTGGCTGTGACAAAGAACTGTCAGTCATCTGGAATGTACGGGTTCGCCCAACAAAGGGAAAGGTCCTCAGATATCTGAGGCATGCATAAACTATTGGAAAACCACTCTAATATGCAAAGGCACTTCTCACCTCCATCTCAGATGAGAAGCAGAACAATGGAGCCACTAGCCTGGCCAGACCAAGAGGGGCCAGTTCTTCCCTACACAAAAGCCGAGAGATGTCCCAGACCCAGGGCCATCAGTCCAATACAATACACATGAGTCTGATGGCCCATCACCGAGTAAGCACCGGAGTACTTAGAAGCAAAAGGATTCCAAAGATTGGCGGGTGAGATAAGGGCAGCAGGACTCCTTTAAAGATAGGCTCTTTTCCACTATTCTCTAGCATTCTGGAGCATTCGAGCGTTCCCCCTCTTTCTCTCACTCTACCAAGACCGACGTTACATGAAGGACCAGCTGAGCGATCCAGACCAACTGGTGAGCATGGTCGCGAGTGTCCCAAGCTGGGAACCAGAGCACCAGCCGAGCTGTGTGGGGTGTAAAGGGCTCAGTTTTCTTAGAAGTGAAGCTTTTTCAGGCTATTCCGGGGAGGGAGCTTCATGTGACTGGATAATTCGCTGGTCGTGGGGAGTTAGACTCCATCATAGCAACAAGGAAATTACTGCCTGTCACCGGTCCTCAGTGTTGAACTGTATGTTGTTTTAACCTGGATCTTATTCCCCACAGAGACAGTGGTTTTGTTTCATAGTGCATGTTTTAGCCAGTGTATGTTAGACCAAATAAATAAGTGCAATTTTTCACCGAAGCATTCCTATCTGTGGCTTATTCCATTTACACTCTGAATAATAATCCCCGGGTATAGAATTCTCGTAAGGCGGGGGTGATTCAAACCATCCATCTAGCAATTGGACTAGGATCAAAACCACTTACAGACCATTCCTGATACTCTGAAAGCTTCGATTCTCAGCACTGATTGAAATTCCAACTCAATCCAGCCTCGTAAATCTCTTCCCTAAAAATATCCCAGAGTTCCCACCATTCCCCACCATAAGCATCAATTCAGGACTGAGAAGCCCCGCCCTATTCCCCCCTCCCCACTATTCAGATAACTCACCCCTAGGAATGGAACATCCCCAACACCCCACTCTGCAGAAATTCTCTCCAGGTAGAGTAGGGCACAGATACCCCGTCTCCCCTCCCCCATTAAGCTGGAAATCGGGCCTTGGGAACACGTGTAACTGGTCCTTACTGGAAAATAAATCCAGGCTTGACACATTGCCCCTAACTCAACACAATCATCCTACGAGAATGTTCTGCCCCCTTCCCTGTATCCAACCCATGCTCTTCCCATTCCCCCTTCACCAACCTTCTCTATTTCCCCTTCTCCACCTACTCAGGATGTCACTGAACGGCTGCAGGACATTTGGAGGGGGGAGGGTGAACAGCCAGAGGTGGTGGTCCATTATCAGGACCAATGATACAGGTAGAAAGAGGATGAGGTTGTTGCGTATGCAATAGCTCAATAGACTGAATACTGTAAACTCCGAACAGGTACAAACCTGGCTCTACTTTATTAGGCCCAAAATGATTACATTACAAGATGGCTTGCCTTTTATACCTGGGCCGTACACACGTGCGCACAGCCCAATGACCTCCGACAGTGGTCCATCTGGTGGCTAGTAAACCCAAGCATACATACATGACAATATCTCCCTTTAAGATATTAGTAAAGGCTTTTTTACAAATTGAGACGGTCCGGGGCTTTCCGTTCCTGAGTTGAACGTCTCAGTTCAACTCCAGCCATGGGCGTGCGTTCTGAGTCTGTTATGACTGGGGGCTGGGTAGCCGATCTGATGGGAGTGGCAATGGCCACGTCAGGGATTGAAAGTCCAGATTTATTTACCATGTCAGTGATTGAAAGTCCAGATTCACTGATGACAGCGGAGTCCTCTGATGACTGAGGGTAGGTTGGTTGGTCACTGATTGAGTATTCCTCAGACTGTTCCGGTTCATCCGTGTGCCGCAGCTTTATCTGATCAACATGTTTCCTGCATGTCTGCCCATTCTTGAGCTTAACAATAAACACTCTGTTACCCTCCTTGGCCGTAGCAGTACCGGTGATCCATTTAGGACCTTGACCATAATTCAGTACATACACAGGATCATTGATAGAACTGTTGTATGACACAGTAGTGCAATCAGGATACTCTTGCTGACTTTGACGTCTGTATTCAACACGACTATTCAAGTCAGGGTGGACAAGAGAGAGCCTGGTTTTGAGACCTCTCTTCTTCAATGGTTCAGCAGGAAAGACCCCGGTAAGCGTATGAGGTGTTGTCCTGTAACTAAGCAATATGCGTGACAAGGTCCCACACAAGAGATTGGTGTGCAAAATTAAAGCACATGGTATTGGGGGTAATGCATTGATGTGGTTAGAGAACTGGTTGGCAGACAGGAAGCACAGAGTAGGAATAAACGGATCCTTTTCAGAAAGGCAGGCAGTGACTACTGGTGTACCGCAAGGTTCAGTGCTGGGACCCCAGCTATTTACAATATACATTAATGATTTAGATGAAGGAATTGAATGTAATATCTCCAAGTTTGCAGATGACACTAAACTGGGTGGCAGTGTGAGCTGTGAGGAGGATGCTAAGAGGCTGCAAAGTGACTTGGACAGGTTAGGTGAGTGGGCAAATGCATGGCTGATGCAGTATAATGTAGATAAATGTGAGGTTATCCACTTTGGTGGCAAAAACAGGAAGGCAAAATATTATCTGAATGGTGACAGATTAGAAAAAGAGGAGATGCAACGAGACCTGGGTGTCATGGTACATCAGTCATTGAAAGTTGGCATGCAGGTGCAACAGGCGGTGAAGAAGGCAAATGGCATGTTGGCCTTCATCGCGATAGGATTTGAGTATAGGAGCAGGGAGTCCTTATTGTAGTTGTACAGGGCCTTGGTGAGGCCATACCTTGAATATTGTGTACAGTTTTGGTCTCTTAATCTGAGGAAGGACATTCTTGCTATTGAGGGAGTGCAGCGAAGGTTCACCAGATTCCCGGGACGGCAGGACTGACAAATGAAAAAATGGATCGACTAGACTTATATTCACTGGAATTTAGAAGAATGAGAGGGGATCTCATATAAACATATAAAATTCTGATGGGACTGGACAGGTTAGAATGTTCCCAATGTTGGGGAAGTCTAGAATCAGGGGTCACAGTCTAAGGATAAGGGGTAAGCCATTTAGGACCAAGATGAGGAGAAACTTATTCACTCAGAGAATTGTGAACCTGTGGGATTGATAGAAATGTCACGTGACACAGTCGCGCGATCATGATACCCTTGCTGACCTCAGAAAGTTGTTTAGGCCAGTACGTTAGATATATTCAAAAGGGAGTTAGATGTGGCCCTTACAGCTAAAGGGATCAAGGGGTATGGAGAGAAAGCAGGAAATGGGTACTAAAGTTGGATGATCAACCATGATCATATTGAATGGTGGTGCTGGCTCGAAGGGCTGAATGGCCTACTCCTGCACCTATTTTCTGTGGTTCTATGTAAGAGAGTTTGCAGTGAACCTTGAGTTATATGTTTCATGCTCTGCATGATGGTTTGGACTGCAAGCTCTGCTTGTCCAATGGTGCTGACCTCTCCTGTTTGATACCATTGAGTTTCACGAATTCTTGAAACTCCATACTGGTGAAGCAAGATCCATTGTCGCTTACAACGATGTCAGACAGACCATGCGTAACAAACCTGACACGAAGGCTCTCAATGGTAGCTGTGGATGTGCTGGATGACATGATTGTACACCCTATCCACTTGGAATAAGCATCCACCACAACTAAGAACACCTTTCCCAGGAGGGGACCTGCAAAGTCGATGTGGATCCTGGATCCATGGTGTGGTGTGGATCCATGGTTTAGAAGGCCACAACCACAGATGCAGCGGCGATTCTACTGGTGCTTTACTAAGCTGCATGCAAGTGTTGCAGTGATGCACACATGATTCCAGATCAGAGTCAATTCCAGGCCACCATACATGAGACCTGGCAATGGCTTTCATCATGACAATACCAGGATGTGTGCTATGTAGATCATGCACAAATTCTCTCTGCCTTTCTTGGACATGATAACACGATTACCCTACAGTATATAATCTGTTGAATGGATAGTTCATCTTTGCGATGGATGTAAAGTTTGGTCTCCTCAAACATTTGCTTGGGCAGACCAATCACCACTAAGGATACAACGTTGCACAACCGATAATATCGGGCCCTGGCTGATCCAGGTCTTAACTTGTTGGGCGGCCCAGGGGTTCCTTCACTTTCAAAAGCATCCATGACTAACAGTAGGTCTGCCGGTTGTGGCGTCTCCACCTCCGGTGTGGGCAACGACAGGCGGCTCAATGCATCGGCACAATTCTCAGTGCCGGGTCTATGGCGAATGACATAATCATCGGCAGATAATGTCAGCGCCCACCTCTGGATTCGGGACGATGCATTGCTATTGATACCTTTGTTTTCCGAAAACAATGAAATGAGTGGCTTCTGATCTGTTTCCAGTTCAACCCAAAGATCAAACAGATACTGATGCATCTTTTTAACCCCATACACACAGGCTAATGATTCTTTTTCTACCAGCTGTAGGCTCTTTCTGCCTTTGACAAACTTTTTGAAGCATATGCAACAGGTTGTAATTTGCCCACTCATTAGCTTGTTGGAGCACGCAACCAACTCCATATGACGAAGTATTACAGGCTAATACTAGATTCTTACACAGATCATAATGTACCAGCAGCTTGTTAGAGCAAAGTAGATTAGTAACTTTCTCAAAAGCTCTATCTTGAAACGCACCCCAAACCCAGTTGTCGCCTTTTCTTCGCAGCATGTGCAATGGCTCTAATAAGGTGCTCAACCTAGGTAAGAAATTACCAAAGTAGTTGAGTAGACCAAGGAACGAATGCAGCTCCGTCACGTTGTGAGGCTTGGGTGCATTTTTGATGGCCTTGGTTTTCAAGTCCCTAGGCCTGATACCATCAGCAGCAATTTTCCTCCCCAGGAATTCGACTTCCGGTGCCGTGAAGATGCACTTCAAGTGTTTCAGTCTGAGTCCAGATGATATAGAACCTCTTCCAGGTTGTTCAGATGTTCAGCAGAGTCATGACCTGTGACTAGTATGTCACCTTGGAACACGACGGTTCTGGGGATGGACTTCAGTAGACTCTCCATGTTCCTCTGAAATATGGCTGCAGCCGAGCGAATTCCGAAAGGACAGCTGTTGCAGATAAACAGTCCTTTTTGAGTGTTGATGCACGTAAGTTTCTGCGACGTGTCGACCAGCTCCTGTGTCATGTAGCCGACGTTAGATCCAGTTTTGTGAACCATTTCCCCCCGGCTAGCGTTGCAAACAGGTCATCAGTCTTCGGTAATGGGTAATGATTTTGTTTCAAAACTCGGTTGAAACCTTGTAGTTTCCACAAGTCCTGAGTGCCATCACTTTTCAACATGGGAACAATGGGGCTGGCCCATTCGTTAAATTCAACCGGTGATATGATCCCTTCACACTGGAGTCTGTCCAGTTCGATTTCGATCTTCTCCCTCAGCATGTACAGAACTGCCCGAGCTTTATGATGGATGGGTCTTGCATCCGAGTCCACGTGGATCTGCACCTTGGCTCCCGTGAAAATGCCGATGCCTGGTTCAAACAGCGAGGGGAACTTGCTCAGCACTTGAGCACATGGAGTATCCTCCACCGACGTCAACGCTTTGATCTCATTCCAGTTCCATTTGATTTTTTCTAACCAGTTCCTGCCGAACAGCGTTGGACCATTGCCTGGAACAATCCATGACGGTAAATCGTGAACCGCACCATTATACAACACCTTGACTACTGCACTGCCAATCACCGTTATGAGTTCTTTAGTATACATATGCAACTTATTGACTGGACTCAGCTTAGGCCTCACAGACTTAGTATCCCACAGCCTGTCGAATGTCCTCTGGCTCATTATTGATTGACTTGCACCCATGTCTAATTCCATCGATACCGGCACACCATTAAGTTTTACATTAATCGTTATTGGTTGGCTCTTTGTTAGGAATGAATACAGTCCATACACTTCCTCATCTGGTATCTCGGATTGCATATCCGGATCCATGCTAGACTGGTGTGTCGCAGCACACTTGCGCAGTTGCGGGCACATGCGCTGGAGATGCCCTACTCTTGAACAGCCTTTACAAATATACCCTTTAAACCAACACTGATGATGCTGATGATTTCCCCCACAATGCCAACACGGTGATATCGGATTCATTCCCGTTGGTGGACTTTGGGCAGCCACAGGTTTCACGTACGCAGTCAGGTAGGCCCTGGCATATGCAGCTCTGCCAAACGACGATACTATCTTGTTTACAGTACTTGCTGAGTTCAGATTTTTCAATGATATCTGCTTTAAGCTTTTGTCCGTTGTCATGCATTATTGGGCAATCGTGATGGCCTTGCTCAAATCCAGCGTCTCCGCCACCAGTAGCTTACGCAGGATCACCTCGTGGTTGCTGCCAATTACAAAGAAGTCCCGCAGCATGTCTGCTAACGCAGTTTCGAACTTACACGGTCCAGCTAGACGTTTTAGGTCGGCAACGATGCCTTCATCTGATTTGAGATAGTCACATACCAGAAATCACAGTTTTTCATAGTCCTTCTCTGTTGGACTTAAGGGCGAGAGGAGATTCTTTATGAGTCCATAGATTTTCGGACCACAAACCGTGAGGAGAACTGCCCGGTGCCGAACTGCGTCTGCCTCTTTCTCCATTTTGTTGGCCACGAAGTACTGGTTCAAGCGGGCTACAAAGTCTTCCCAATCTTCTCACTCCACGAATCGCTCCAGAATTCCAATTGTGTTCATTTTTGCATGCGAAGGTTCTTGTTACCTCGTCGCCAAATGTTGTGTATGCATTAACTCAATAGACTGAATACTGTAAACTCTGAACAGGTACAAACCTGGCTCTACTTTATTAGGGCCCAAAGTGATTACATTACAAGATGTACCTGGGCCGCACACACGTGACCGCTGATAGTGGGGCTACCTCGTGGCTAGTAAACCCAAGCATACATACATGACAAGAGGTCCTGCAACAGAGCTTAGGGAGCTAGGAGAGAGATTAACAAGCAGGACCTTAAAGGTAGAAATCTCTGGATTACTGCCGGTGCCACGTGCTAGTGAGTACAGAAATAGGAGGATAGAGCAGATGAATACATGGCTGGAGAGATGGTGCAGGATGGAGGGCTTTAGATTCCTGAGGCATTGGGAATGATTCTGGGGGAGGTGGGACCTGTAAAGTCCGGACAGGTTGCACCTCAATAGGGTGAGAGCCGATATCCTCGCGGAGGGGTTTGCTAGTGCTCTTAGGGAGGTTTTAAACTAGCTTGGCAGGGGGATGGGAACAGATTTAGATGAGAGTAGATTCAGAAGGGAGAGGAGCAAAGATGGAATTGGAAAACATAAAATTAGAAAGTGAATTTGGAAGATAGAGGAGACAAAGGCTATAAAATAGACAAGTGAGTATGGCAGTGCTAAATCTTATATACTTCAATCCAAGCAGTATAGGGAATAGGGCAAATGAGCTGAGAGCACAGATAGACACTTGGGAGTACGATATTATAGTTATTACTGAGACATGGCTAAAAGAGCAGATATGGCAGCTCAACATTCCTGGTTACAGGGTTTTCAGACGGGATAGTGACGGGGATAAAAAAGGAGGGAGGTCACAGTATTGATTAAAGAAACAATTACAACTGTGAGGAGGGATGATAAGAACATAAGAACACAAGAAATAGGAGCAGGGGTAGGCCATACGGCCCCTCGAGCCTGTTACACCATTCAGTAAAATCATGACTGATTTGATCATGGACTCAGCTCCACTTCCCCGCCTGCTCCCCATAACCCTTATCCCCTTATCATTTAAAAAACTGTCTTAAATTTATTCATTGTCCCAGCTTCCACAGCTCTCTGAAGCAGTGATTTCCACAGATTTACAACCCTCAGAGAAGAAATTTCTCCTCATCGCTGTTTTAAATGGGTGGCCCCTTATTCTAAGATCATGCCCTCTAGTTCTAGTCTCCTCCATCAGTGGAAACATCCTCTCTGCATCCACCTTGTCAAGTCCCCTTATAATCTTATATGTTTCGATAAGGTCACCTCTCATTCTTCTGAATTCCAATGAGTAGAGGCCCAACCTACTCAACCTTTCCTCATAAGTCAACCCCCTCATCCCCGGAATCAACCTAGTGAACCTTCTCTGAAATGCCTTCAAAGCAAGTATCTCCTTTCGTAAATATGGAAACCAAAACTGCACACAGTATTCTAGGTGTGGCCTCACTAATACCTTATATAGCTGGAGCAAGACTTCCCTGCTTTTATACTCCATCCCCTTTGCAATAAAGGCCAAGATACCATTGGCCTTCCTGATCACTTGCTGTACCTGCATAATATCCTTTTGTGTTTCAGGCACAAGTACTCCCAGGTCCCGCTGTACTGTGACACTTTGCAATCTTTCTCCATTTAAATAATAACTTGCTCTTTGATTTTTTTTCTGCCAAAATGCATGACCCTACACTTTCCAACATTATACTCCATCTGCCAAATTTGTTCCCACTCACGTAGCCTGTCTATGTTCCTTTGCAGATTTTTTGTGCCCTCCTCACACATTGCTTTTCCTCCCATCTTTTTTAAAGGATCATCAAATGGGTTGAATTAAAGAACAAAAAAGGGGTGATCACATTGCTGGGAGTGTATTATAGACCTCCCAAACAGTCAGAGGGAGATAGAAGAGCAATTATTTAGGCAATTGTCTGAAAAGTGCAAAAACTATAAGGCAGTAATAGTAGGGGATTTCAACTAACCTGATATTAACTGGGTTAAAATTAGTGTGAAAGATATAGAGGGTGCAGAATTCCTTTAATGCATTCAGGAGACTTTTTTTAGCTGGTATGTAGCAAGCCCAACAAGGGAGGGGGCAGTTCTGGATTTAGTTTCAGGGAATGAAGCTGGGCAGGTGAAAGGGGTATCAGTGGGAACGTATTTTGGTGCTAGTGATCATAATTCAGTTAGATTTGAGGTAGTTATGGAAAAGGACAAAGATAGACCAGGAATAAAAGTTCTCAATTGGAGGAAAGCCAATTTTACCAACCTGAGATGTGATTTAGCCAAAGTGGACTGGAAACAGCTACTTGAAGGTAAATCAGTGTCAGAGCAGTGGGAGGCATTCAAGGAGGAGATCCGGAGGGTTCAGAGCAAGTATGTTCCCTTAAAGCAAAACAGTAGGAATCACAAATCTAGAGCCCCATGGACTTCACGGGGCTGGATAGGGTAGGGTAAAGAAAAAGGGAAGTTTATGACAGATACCGAGGGCTTAATATTGCAGAAAGCTCAGAGGAGTATACAAAGTGCAGGGATGAGACAGAAAGGAAATTAGGAAAGCAAAGAAGGAGCATGAAAAAAGGTTAGCAAGTAAAATCAAGGAAAACCCAAAGATGTTTTATAAATACATTAAAAGCTATAGGATAACTAAAGAAAGAGCGGGGCCTATTAGAGAACATAAAGGTAACTTGTGTGTGGAGGCAGAAGACGTGAGTCTGGTTCTTAATGAATACTTTGGGTCTTGTAATGTCTGTAGCTCCACACTGTGGACTCCTGTGGCACTGCAGCCAGTGCTGTTTATAATAAAGGGACAAGGTCACCTGACTGGTGACTTCTGGAAGATTCTGCCATCTGAAGGCTGTGTGTGCTGTGAGCTCCCTGAAATATCACAATGGTGGCGAAGATGGGATTAAGTGAATAAAACAAAGCTGCAATTTTTGTTGGAGGATTCAGCCAACCAACAGAGAGATTTTGAGAGCTTCTCTGTTTTGATTAACAGCTACAAATCAGAGATAAATTACAAGAACTCTGCACGAGCTGCCTCTTTTTAAACTGTATCTAGGTCAGCCGTTTACAGAACTGGTTTTAACTAGCTGCTAATTGCCTCCTACAGGAGAGTTACCTTGTTTTTCTCTGCCTAAACCTGAAAGATTCCCAACTATTTGTGAGTTTGGTAAGTGAGTGAGTTCGGGCAAGCGAGGGTGGCAGGTGCTGTTTTGCCTTGTTTTTCCTACCAGTGCTGACATGAGAGCAGCTGATAAGGAGTGCGAGAGTAGGAGATGGAGGCCCAGAGACCAGCCCAACCAGTTGCAGACAAAGATAGAGGGGTGCGAAATTGAGAGGTGATGTCACAGCCAAGCTGGTAAGTGGTTGGCTATTCGACTGGTAAGTATAACTCTCTTTTAGACCGACTTTTAGATTGGTTTAATTGGCAGCCAGCCAATAAGTAGCTGTTTGGTGTTTAAGTAAATTTTAGTAAGTAAATTAATTTAAGGGTTAAGTCATGGCAGGAGAGCTCGGACCCATGTCATGCTCCTCCTGCGCTATGTGGGAAGTCAGGGGCGTTTCCAGTGTCCCTGACTACTATGTGCGCGGGAAGTGTGTCCAGCTGCAGCTCCTGACAGACCGCATGACGGCACTGGAGCTGCGGATGGACTCACTCTGGAGCATGTGCGATGCTGAGAATGTTGTGGATAGCACATTTAGTGAGTTGGTCACAGCGCAGGTAAGGGTTAGGACTGATAGTGAATGGGTGACCAAGAGACAAGGCAAGAGCAGGAAGGTAGTGCAGGAGTCCCCTGCGGTCATCTCCCTCCAAAACAGATATACCGTTTTGGATACTGTTGGGGAGATGACTTACCAGGGGAAGGCACCAGCAGCCAGGTTCATGGCACCATGGGTGGCTCTTCTGCACAGAATGGTGGGGAAAAGAGTGGGAGAGCTATAGTGATAGGGACTCTATTGTAAGGGGAATAGATAGGAGCTTCTGCGGCCGCAACCGAGACTCCAGGATGGTATGTTGCCTCCCTGGTGCAAGGGTCAAGAATGTCTCAGAGCGGCTGCAGAGCATTCTGGAGAGGGAGGGTGAACAGCCAGTTGTTGTGGTACATGTAGGTACCAACGATATAGGTAAGAAGCGGGAAGAGGTCCTACAAGCTGAATTTAGGGAGCTAGGAGTTAAATTAAAAAGTAGGACCTCAAAGGTAGTAATCTCTGGATTGCTACCAGTGCCACGTGCTAATCAGAGTAGTGGGAACAGGATAGTTAGAATAAATACGTGGCTTGAGCAGTGGTGCAAGAGGGAGGGATTCAAATTCCTGGGACATTGGAACCAGTTCTGGGGGAAGTGGGACCTGTACAAAAGGGACGGTCTGCACTTGGGCAGGACTGGAACTGATGTCCTAGGGGTAACATTTGCTAATGCAGTTCGGTAGTGTTTAAACTAATATGGCAGGGGGATGGGAACCTATGCAGTGAGATAGGGCAAAGTAATATGGAGTCAGAAACAGATGGTAGAAAGGTAAAAAGCAGTAGTGGAAAGCCGAGTAAACAAAGGCAAGAAACAAAAAGGGCCACACTACATCATAATTCTAAAAGGACAAAGGATGTTAAAAAAAAACAAGCCTGAAGGCTTTGTGTCTTAATGCAAGGAGTATCCGTAATAAGGTGGATGAATTAACTGTGCAAATAGATGTTAATAGATATGATGTGATTGGGATTACAGAGGCGTGGCTCCAGGATGATCAGGGCTGGGAACTCAACATCCATGGGTATTCAACATTCAGGAAGGATAGAATAAAAGGAAAAGGAGGTGGGGTAGCATTGCTGGTTAAAGAGGCGATTAATGCAATAGTTAGGAAGGACATTAGCTTGGATGATGTGGAATCTATATGGGTAGAGCTGTAGAAAATCAAAGGGCAAAAAACATTAGTGGGAGTCTTGTACAGACCTCCAAACAATAGTAGTGATGTTGGGGAGGGCATCAAACAGGAAATTAGGGGTGCATGCAATAAAGGTGCAGCAGTTATCATGGGTGACTTTAATATGTATATAGATTGGGCTAACCAAACTGGAAGCAATATGGTGGTGGAGGATTTCCTGGAGTGCATAAGGGATGGTTTTCTAGACCAATATGTCGAGGAACCAACTAGGGAGGAGGACATCTTAGACTGGGTGTTGTGTAATGAGAGAGGATTAATTAGCAATCTCATTGTGCGACGCCCTTTGGGTAAGAGTGACCATAATATGGTGGAATTCTACATTAGGATGGAGAATGAAACAGTTAATTCAGAGACCATGGTCCAGAACTTAAAGAAGGTTAACTTTGAAGGTATGAGGTGTGAATTGGCTAGGATAGATTGGCGAATGATACTTAAGGGGTTGACTGTGAATGGGCAATGGCAGACATTTAGAGACCTCATGGATGAATTACAACAATTGTACATCCCTGTCTGGCGTAAAAATAAAAAAGGGAAGTTGGCTTGATAGCCACGGTGGCTCAACCGTGGCTATCAAGGGAAATCAGGGATAGTATTAAAGCCAAGGAAGTGGCATACAAATTGGCCAGAAATAGCAGTGAACCCAGGGACTGGGAGAAATTCAGAACTCATTGAATGGCGGTGCAGGCTTAAAGGGCTGAATGGCCTACTCCTGCACCTATTTTCTATGTTTCTATGTTTCTATGTTTGAACTGCCAGAGTCTAGATGGCCGCGCCTATCGGGGTAATAGGGCGTTTGGGGGAATTTCAACATGACCGTGAAAGTTTCAGAGCATATGTGAAGCGGCTAGAAATATTTTTCACCACAAATAATATCGAAGTCCCCGATCATGAAAACCATAACCGGGTGGTGTTGGAATGACAAAGGGTTATTTTCTTAACTGAAGCAGGGCCCGAGGTGCAAGAAACCTTGGAAAATCTGCTTGCGCCTGACAAGCCAAAGGATACCACTCTTAAGCAGAGTCTAACTAAGTAAGAACAGCACTACAGCCCGTTGCCCATAGAAATTGCTGAAAGTTATCGTTTCGGAATACGAGATCAGTTAACCAAAGAAAATATCAGTAAGTATATTGTCACATTAAAAAAGCTATTTGTTCAGTGTAGTTTCGGAAACTTTCAGGATCGAGCATTGCGTGACTGCTTTGTTTGTGGGAGTAAAAATGATGCGATGAGGAAAAAGTTATTGACAATGTCGAACTTCACTTTTAATTTAGCGTGTCAGACAGCTATGTCAATCAATATGGCCGACCAATATTCCCGAGAAATTCATACTATTTTCAGTCGTCAGACAACCGAGGTGAATCGTTGCAGGTTAAAAGTAAAAGGCGGTTGGGCCCCAAAGTCTCAGAAACTAGCAATGGTAACAGAGCATTGAAGTCCTGCCATCAGTGCCTGGGACAACACATTGTTCAAAGTTATCCATATGTGAAGGCAGAGTGTTTCTTCTGCAGGAAAACTAGGTATCTCCCGAAGGCATGCCAGCTGAAGGGTAAACCAGCTTTCAAAGCTATGAGTAAAAATTCCCAGAGACTACATAGCATGGAAGAAAAACAATAGGACGAGGAGATGTTGGAGCTAAACATCATCAGGAGCACGAGGTTAACTAACAGTGATTCGAAAAGTATCATAACCCACATACATATTGCAGGAATCAAGATACCCATGGAAATCGACACTGATGCATCCGTGAGTGTAGTACCGGAGTTGCTATACCTCAACAAATTGCATCATTTCCCATTGGAGAAATCCAAGATGTAGCTGCGAGGTTACTCGGGAGAGAACATTCCTGTGGTAGGTCTTATTACTGTACCGGTGAAATACAAGGATCAATTTCTGAGCTTGCCTCTAATAGTAGTTGCAGGAGACAAGCCTGCCTTACCAGGAAGAAATTGGTTGGGATCACTGAAGCTGGATTGGAGTGAGATTTTTTGTGTTGAAATGAGATTTGCATCAAAGGATGATGTCATCAAGAATTATCCATAGGTGTTCTGCAAAACAGACAGTCCGATTCAAGGCTTCAAGTCGAGTGTCAGGGTACAGAAGGACGCTAGATTGGTTTACTATAAGCCATGTTCCATACCATATGCACTCAAGGAGAAAGTTGAGCAAGAACTCAAAAGACTTGAGACTGAGAACATTATTTGTCAAATAGATCGATGTAATTGGGCTACACCCATTGTTGTTGTACCCAAGTCCGATGGTAAGGTAAGATTGTGTGTTGAATATAAAGTTACTTAAACCAGGTCTAGAGGGTAATGCCCCCAATACATTGTCAAATATAGAAGATTTGTTCACAACACTGACAGGTGGTCAGATCTTCTCAAAGTTGGATCTTACAAATTCCTACTTACAGCTTGTTCTAGATGAGGAGTCCAAATCATGCTTGACGAGAAATACTCATGTAGACCTATATCAATTTAATAGGCTACTATTTGGAGTGTCTTCCGCCCCTGCCACATTCCAAAGGGTGATGAACCAGATTTTGCAAGGTATTGAAGGGGTAGTATGTTATTTAGATGACATACTAATTTCAGCACCAAATAGGGAAATTCATAATAACATATTGAATGAAGTCCTCAAACGGCTAGTGAAGCACAGAGTACGAGTGTCTGCTCGCAAGTGTGAGTTATTTCAAAACTCAGTGGAGTACTTAGGGTACAGAGTAGAAAAAGGTGGTTTACATCCAACCAAGAGAAAGTTAGATGCAATCAGAAATGCACCCAATCCCAAGAATGTCACTGAACTGGGATCATTTTTGGGTCTTTTGAACTATTCTGGGAAGTTCCGACCAAATTTGCCTACAGTATTACATCCACTGAATGAACTTTTGAAAAAACAGGTCCATTCGAAGTGGTCAAAAGAATGCAATACAGCATTCAAGGAGTGTAAAAGCAAATTGGTGGAGAGCACCATGTTAGTTCACTATGACATGTCGAAGGAGATCAAGCTAGCATGTGATGCCCCTCCGAATGGAGCTGGGGCAGTGATATCTCAAGTTTTACTACAGCGATATAAGGTATTGGTGAGGCCACACCTGGAATACTGCAAGCAGTTTTGGTTTCCATATTTACGAAAGGATATAATTGCTTTGGAGGCAGTTCAGAGAAGGTTCACTAGGTTGATTCTGGGAGTGAGGGGGTTGACTGACGAGGAAAGGTTGAGTAGGTTGCGTCTCTACTCATTGGAATTCAGAAGAAGGAGAGGTGATCTTATCGGAACGTATAAGATTATGAGGGGGCTTGACGAGGTGGATGCAGATAGAATGTTTTCACTGATGGGACAGACTAGAACAAGAGGGCACGATCTTTGAATAAGGGGCTGCCCATTTAAGACAGAGATGAGGAGAAATTTCTTCTCTCAGACGGTTATAAATCTATGGAATTCGCTGCCTCAGAGAGCTGTGGAAGCTGGGACATTGAATAAATTTAAGACAGAAATAGACAGTGTCTTAAATGATAAGGGGATAGAAACATAGAAACATAGAAAATAGTTGCAGGAGTAGACCATTCGGCCCTTCGAGCCTGCACCACCATTCAATAAGATCATGACTGATCATTCACTTCAGTATCCCTTTCCTGCTTTCTCTCCATACCCCTCGATCCCTTTAGCCATAAGGACCATATCTAACTCCCTCTTGAATATATCCAATGAACTGGCATCAACAACTCTCTGCAGTAGGGAATTCCATAGGTTAACAACTCGATAGTGAAGAATGAGTGAAGAAGTTCTTCCTCATCTCAGTCCTAAATGGCTTACCCCTTATCCTTAGACTATGTCCCCTGGTTCTGGAATTCCCCATCATCGGGAACATTCTTCCTGCAACTAACCTGTCCAGTCCCGTCAGAATTTTATATGTTTCTATGAGATCCCCTCTCATTCTTCTAAACTCCAGTGAATACAGGCCCAGTTGATCCAGTCTCTCCTCATATGCCAGTCCTGCCATCCCAGGAATCAGTCTGGAGAACCTTCGCTACATCCCTCAATAGCAAGAACGTCCTTCCTCAGGCTAGGAGACCAAAACTGAACACAATATTCCAGGTGAGGCCTCACTAAAGCCCTGTACAACTGCAGTAAGACCTCCCTGCTCCTTTACTCAAATCCCCTAGCTATGAAGGCCAACATACCATTTGCCCTCTTCACCACCTGTTGTACCTGCATGACAACTTTCAATGACTGATGTACCATGACACCCAGGTCTCGTTGCACCTCCCCTTTTCCTAATCTGCCGCCATTCAGATAATATTCTGCCTTCGTGTTTTTGCCACCAAAGCGGATAACCTCACATTTATCCACATTATACTGCATCTGCCATGCATTTGCCCATGCAGCTAACCTGTCCAAGTCACCCTGCAGCTTCTTAGCGTCCTCGTCAGAGTTCACACCACCACCCAGTTTAGTGTCATCTGCAAACTTGGAGATATTACATTCAATTCCTTCATCTAAATCATTAATGTATATTGTAAATAGCTGGGGTCCCAGCACTGAGTCCTGCGACACCCCGCTAGTCACTGCCTGCCATTCTGAAAAGAACCCGTTTATCCTGACTCTCTGCTTCCTGTCTGCCAACCAGTTCTCTATCTACGTCAGTACATTACCCCCAATACCATGTGCTTTAATTTTGCACACCAATCTCTTGTGTGGGACCTTGTCAAAAGCCTTTTGAAAGTCCAAATATACCACATCCACTGGTTCTCCCTTGTCCACTCTACCAGTTACATCCTCAAAAAATTCTAGAAGATTTGTCAGGCAGGATTTCCCTTTCATAAATCCATGCTGACTTGGACCGATCCTGTCACTGCTTTCCAAATGCGCTGCTATTTCATCTTTAATAATCGATTCCAACATTTTCCCCACTACTGATGTCAGGCTAATCGGTCTATAATTACCCATTTTCTCTCTCCCTCCTTTCTTAAAAACTGGTGTTACATTGGCTACCCTCCAGTCCATAGGAACTGCTCCAGAGTCGATAGACTGTTGGAAAATGATCAGCAATGCATCCACTATTTCCAGGGCTACTTCCTTAAGTACTCTGGGATGCAGACTATCAGGCCCGGGGATTTATCCTCCTTCAATCCCATCAATTTCCCGAACACAATTTCCCACCTAATAAGGATTTCCTTCAGTTCCTCCTTCTCACTAGACCCTCGGCCCCCTAGTATTTCTGCAAGGTTATTTGTGTTTTCCTTCGTGAAGCCAGAACCAAAGTATTTGTTTAATTGGGCCACCATTTCTTTGTTCCCCATTATAAAATTCACCTGAATCTGACTGCAAGCGACCTACGTTTGTTTTCACTATTCTTTTTCTCTTCACATATCTATAGAACCTTTTGCAGTCAGTTTTTATGTTCCCAGCAAGCTTCCTCTCATACTCTATTTTCTCACTCTTAATTAAACCCTTTGTCTTCCTTTGCTGTATTATAAAATGCTCCCAGTCCTCAGATTTTCTGCTTTTTCTGGCCAATGTATATGCCTCTTCCTTGGATTTAACACTATCCTTCATTTCTCTTGTTAGCCGCGGTTGAGCCACCTTCCCCGTTTCATTTTACTCCAGACAGGGATGTGCAATTGTTGAAGTTGATACATGTGATCTTTGAATGTTTGCCATTGCCAATCCACCGTCAACTCTTTAAGTATCACTCGCCAGTGTATTCTAGCCAATTCACGTCTCATACCATCGAAGTTACCTTTTCTTAAGTTCAGGACCCTAGTCTCTGAATTAACTGTGTCACTCCCCATCTGAATAAAGAATTCTACCATATTATGGTCACTCTTCCCGAAAGGGCCTCTCACAAGATTGCTAATTAGTCCTTTCTCATTACACATCACCCAATCTAGGATGGCCAGCCCTCTAGTTGGTTCCTCGACATTTTGGTCTTGAAAACCATCCCTAATACACTCCAGGAAATCCTGCTCCACCGCATTGCTATAGTTTGGTTAGCCCAATCAATATGTAGATTAAAGTCGTCCATGATAACTGCTGTACCTTTATTGCACGCATCTCTAATTTCTTGTTTGATGCTGTCCCCAACCTCACTACTACTGTTTGGTGGTCTGTACACAACTCCCACTAGCCCTTTGGTATTCTGTAGCTCCACCAATACCAATTCCACATCATCCAAGCTAATGTCCTTCCTTACTATTGCATTAATTTCCTCTTTAACCAGCAACGCCACCCCATCTCCTGTTCCTTTCTGTCTATTCTTCCTGAATGTTGAATACCCGTGGATGTAGAGTTCCCAGCCATGTCTCCATGATGCCAATAAGGGGTTATGGGGAGCGGGCGGGTAAGTGGAGCTGAGTCCATGATCAGATCAGCCATGATGTTATTGAATGATGGAGCAGGCTTGAGGGGCCTTATGGCCTACTCCTGTTCCTATGTAATTATGTTCTTATGTATTACGTAGTGGGGAGGCAAGACCAATTGCTTTTGTTTCAGGCACTCTCAGTGCCAGTGAGCGTAATTATGCACAATTAGAAAGGGAAGCTTTGGCATTAATTTTTGGGGTCAAGAAGTTCCACAAATACTTGTATGGTCATAAGTTTACCATCGTTATGGACCATAAGCCCCTGACAGCAATCCTCCATCCAAAGTCCCCAGTACCAACATTAGCTGCAGCCCGAATGCAGAGATGGGCTTTGATTTTGTCAGCATATATATATGATATTGAATACAGATGATCAGCTGATCACAATAATGCTGATGCCATGTCTAGATTGCCTTCCCCATCACAAGTTACACCCGATGGGGAAGAAGTGTTCTATTTTTCATAACTTGATGAACTTCCAGTCACAGCTGAAGAGATTGATAGAGCAACCAAACATGACCCAATGATGTCAAAGGTGTATGATTATATTGCAAATGGATGGCCAAACCAGGTAATAGACAAATATATTCATCCATTCTTCATTTGAGGGAATGAATTATCAGTCGATATAGATTTATCAAGTGGGGTGCAAGATTAGTCAGATCAAATAAATTCAGGTCCAAATTATTAGGAGACCTCCATGACCAGCACCTGGGAATGTGCTTGACCAAGAGTTTTGCACGCAGTTACTTATGGTGGCCATGTCTTGATAAAGATATAGAGTACATCATTAATCACTGTACGACATGTCAATCAGTAAGCAAGCAACACCATCAGTACCATTACAGCTATGGAAATGACCTCCCAGGATGTGGCAAAGGCTACATATCGAAGTTTACGAAGTTTATTTTCTTCATTTGGCCTCCCAGAAAAATAGTTTCTGATAATGGACCACAATTTCATTCAGAATTTGCACAGTTCACGAGCAAAAATACTGTGAAACATACCAAGGTTCCACCGTACCACCCTGCTTCAAATGGTGCAGCAGAGCGCACTGTACAAATTGTAAAATGTGCCCTCATCAAACAGATGTTGGATCCAAATCCAAGGAAACGACAGTTGTCCTTGAACCACAAATTGGCTAATTTCCTAATTACGTATCGTAATACTCGTCACACAACTACTGGTAGAACACCAGCAGAGTTGTTTCTCAAAAGACAGCCACAAACCAGATTCTCGTTGTTAAAACCAAACTTGGCACAGTCCGTAGAAGAGAAACAATTAAGATAGAAAGAGAATCATGATAGAGGTAGAAGTGTGAAATTAAATCAGAAGGTGAGAGTGAAGAACCATCAACATAAATGGTTAAAGTGGTTACAAGGAAGAGTGGTGAAGATATGTGGTCCTCGCACATATTTGGTCAAGATGTTTGATCATGGACAGGATAGGTTTATTCACATTGATCATATTTTACCTACAGATGTGGAAGTAGTTGAAGGTGGGAATGATTCAATTATTTCTGACTCATCAGATAGTTTTGATATACAAGTAGCATATCCTACATCCAATGTACTAGAAACAAATCTAAGAGAAAGTCAGAATTTAAGTCTGAGTCTGAGTCAGGCAAACAAACAGTCTGAAGTTAGATAGAATTCAATTGGAAATCAAGGGCATACCTTGGAGGAAAATTTCCCTCAGGATCAGCTTCGAATGAGTTTAAATTCGACACCATGTGTGGAAGGTTCTGTTCGAGAGCAAAACGGTATCCTCTTCGAAACAGAAATCAATTTGTTAAGCTTGATTTGTAAATATGGCAAAACAGTCCATATCTTTTGTTATGTATAACCATGCAAGTTATGTATGATGATTGTTTGTTAGAATTACTTCTTCATTAAGGAGGGAGAAGTGTAATGTCTGTTGCTCCACACTGTGGACTCCTGTGGCACTGCAGCCAGTGCTGTTTATAATAAAGGGACCAGGTCACCTGACTGGTGACTTCTGGAAGATTCTGCCATCTTCAGGCTATGAGTGCTGTGAGCTCCCTGAAATACCACAGATCTGTTTTCACAAAAGTGAGGGGTGATGCAGACATTGCAATCAGGGAGGAGGAATGTGAAATATTAGATGAAATAAACATAGTGAGAGAGGAAGTATTAAGGAGCTTAGCCATAAAAATGGATAAATCCCCAGGCCTGGTTAAATGTATCCCAGGCTGTTAAGAGAGGCAAAAGAGGAAGTAGCAGAGGCTCTGACCATCATTTTCCAATCCTCTCTGGCTACAAGTGTGGTGCTGGAGGACCGGAGGACAGCTAAAGTTGTAGCTTTGTGTAAAAGTGGAGAAAGGGATAGTCCGAGTAATTACAGGCCAGTCAGCTTAACCTTGGTGGTGGAAAAATTATTAGAGAAAATTCTGAGGGACAGGATAAATCTTCATTTGGAAAGATACTGAATAATGATGGACAGTCAGCACGGATTTGTTAAGGGAAGGTCATATCTGACTAACTTGATTGAATTTTTCGAGAAGGTAACAAGGAGCGTCGATGAGGGTAGTGCGTTTGATGTAGTGTAAATGGATTTTAGCAAAGCTTTTGATAAGGTGCCACATGGCAGAATTGTCATGAATGTAAAAGCCCATGGGATCCAGGGTAAAGTGGCAAGTTGGATCTAAAATTGGCTCAGAGGTAGGAAGCAAAGGGTAATGGTTGATGGGTGTTTTAGTGACTGGAAGGCTATTTTCAGTGGGGTTCTGCAGGGCTCAGTACTGGGTCCCTTGTTTTTTGTGATATATATCAATGATTTAGACTTGAATATAGGGGGTATGATAAAGAAGTTTGCAGATGATACAAAAATTGGCTGTGTGCTGGATAATGAAGAAGAAATCTTTAGACTGCAGGAATTCAGAAGGGCTAACAAGGAAAGGGTATACACATTGAATGGTAGGACACTGAGAAGTGTACAGGAACAAAGGGACCTTGGAGTGCAGGTCCACAGATCCCTGAAGGTAGCAAGCCAGGTAGATAAGATGGTTAAGAAGGCTTACTGAATACTTGTCTTTATTAGCCGAGGCAGAGAATATAAGAGCAGGGAGGTTATGCTTGAACTGTATAAAACACGGGTGAGGCCACAGCTGGAGTACTGCATGCAGTTCTGCTCACCTCATTGCAGGAAGGATGTGATTGCACTGGAGAGGGTGCAGAGGAGATTTACGATGATGTTGACTGGACTGGAGAATTTTAGCTATAAAGAAAGGTTGGATAGGCTGGGATTGTTTTCTTTGGAACAGAGGAGGCTAAGGGGAGATCTTGAGCTGGATTTTCGGTTTTGCCGTTTTCGGGGCGAAAACGGAGGCAGGGCGGGAAAATTACCGCCTGGTAATGTTTGCGCTGTGTGCAGAGATTTTTGTCAGGGACGCTGCACAAAAGGAGGCGTTGTACAACCTTCGCTGTGCAAAAATGGGAACCTCGCCAAATGATGTGCGGGGCCAGGATCGCTCTGGGAGAGGCCTTGGAGAGGAGAAACCCCCTCCCCCCAAAAATCACCAAAACATTCCAAAAACATTGCCCACACCACCACAACACAAATGGCTACAGAAAAATAAAAGAATAAACACTCGAACTTAACTTTTTTGCAGTTTATCCACCTCACCGCCGCTGGCAGGACTGGACTGCTGTGTTTTTCCTGGCGGTCATCGCGAGGCGCATTTCAGGGCTTACGGGTCGGGTGCGAGTCGAAACTCGCGCCAGTGTCGCAACGTGAGGCGCAGCTCTTCCTGGTGGTACTACTAAGCACCACCGCCAAACAGGACCGAAGGATCGCGACGGGGCGCAGAAGACTTTGCCGCCCCATTTCTCGCAGCTCCGGGGCAAAACCCGGAGTGCAAAGGTAGGGAAAATCCAGCCGCTTATTGAGGTGTATAAAATTATGAGAGGCCTGGATAGAGTGGATAGAAAAGACCTGCTTCCCTTGGCAGAGGGGTCAACAACAAGGGGGCATAGATTTAAAGTAATTGGGGGGAGGTTTAGAGGAGATTTGAGGGGCATTTCTTTCACGCAGAGGGTGTTGGGGGTCTGGAACTCACTGCCTGAAAGGGTGGTAGAGGTAGAAACCCTAACCACATTTAAAAAGTACTTGGATGTGCACTTGAAGTGCTGACCTACAGGGCTACGGACCAAGAGCTAGAAAGTTCGATTAGGCTGGATAGCTTTTGGTCGGCCGGCGCAGGAACGATGGTCCGAAATGGCCTCCTTCCGTGCTGTGAACTTTTATGATTCTGTGATACCCTCCCCCTTCCACACTCCTAATCACAAGTTACATATGCCTTCCCCAAGTCCCCTCCATATGTCCATCTTGCTTACCCGCCTTGCCCCATTCCCCCACTTCTGCCCTGCGCTCAATGTTGAGCTGGACGTTTACCTGGCGTTGCACGTGTGGGCTTCTTCTTATTCACCTTCGCTTTATTCCTTGACACGTGTGTTTCTGCAAAATAAACACACGTGACAAGCAATGTAAGGAAAATATCTTGATTAAGAAAATCATCCGCTTTTCAATATAGTCAATTATAGATTACAATGGCTGTGTGTGTTGCAACTTTCCATCTCAAATTGCACTGAAACGCGCCCTAACTCAACACAAACTCCCCTAACTCAACACAACTCCCCCCCCTAACTCAACACAACCCCCCCCCAACTCAACACAACTCCCCCTTAACTCAACACAAACCCCCCTAACTCAACCCAACGCCCCCTTAACTCAACACAACCCCCCCTAACTCAACACAACTTCCCCTAACTCAACATCAACCCCCCCTAACTCAACACAACTAAGAGTGTTTGCTGCCCGCTCCCCATCCTATGCCCTCCCCTTGCCCCCTTCGCCAATCTTCCATGTTCCCAATTCTTCACCTAGCATTCTCCTTCCTCGCTCTGATTCACACCTTCCGCCTCCATTCCCAAGTCCTCCCCTCTTCCTCCCACATCTCTGCCAGGATGGTCAGAGGTCAACTTCATGGAAGAAGGAGAGGTCAGAGAGGTTAGAGTGGCCACAGCCATTGTGCACACCATGTGCTCGATAGAGACTCCGCCATTGAGTGGGGCCAGCGGCCGGGGGGAGGCCAGAACGTCGCTGGAGGGATGAAGGCCTGAACGTCGCCGGAGGGATGAAGGCCTGAACGTCGCTGGAGGAAGGAAGGCCCCAACGTCACCGGGGAGAGGAAGGCCCGTGCGTGAGGGTGGAGAGACAAGGTAGGGCCCAAACCTGTGGTCGGAGCAAGTCAGAGGTTCACCGCCGTCGGGGATCGGGTGGAGCGGCTGAGTCGGCCAATGGGGAGCGAGAAGTGAGAGTCCAGTTGGAAGGTCTTGGCAGCAGGGAGGTCGATCTGGAAGGTAAGTCTTGATTGGAGGGTGGGCAGTGGGCCCAGGAAGCTGCACTTGCCGCATGAATTTTAGGGATAAGGGAGATACTTTTGGGGGGGCGGGATATGCACCCACTATTAAGGCCGGGGAAGGGGTTTAAACAGTGGGGGGGGGGGGGGGGGGCGGGGGGATTGAGGGAGAGAAAGGTGGCAGCAGATGGCCAGGGGGAAGTTTGTTTGGGGAGAGCTCCCTAGGGAGCTGCCATCCCATCCGCCATCTTTTTAAATCCTTGGCCCAAGACCGCCCTAAATGGAGGAAGAGCATCCAGGAGGGCTGAGCACCTCGAGTCTCGTCGCCGAGAGCATGCAAAAAACAAGCGCACGCAGCAGAAGGAGCGTGCGGCAAACCAGACTCCCCACGCAGCCTTTCCTTCAACCACTGTCTGTCCCACCTGTGACAGAGACTGTAATTCCCATATTGGACTGTTCAGTCACCTGAGAACTCACTTTTCGAGTGGAAGCAAGTCTTCGATTTCGAGGGACTTCCTATGATGACTTCCCTCCTGCCCTCCCTGCCTCTCTACCCTCCCCCTCTTCGCTTGGGTCCAATTTTCCCCTTTGCCTTCTCACCCTACTTCACCTGAATATTGCTCAGTCGCAGCAGATCCGCAACTCACGGTTAATTCCCGAACCCAACGGTGTTTAGCTGGATGTTTACCTTTCACTTCATGTGCTAGCTTCGGCTTAATCACCTTCACTTCAGGTTTTTGCATGAGTATTTCTGCATGGACAAACCAAAAATATCTCGGTCAACAAAATCATCTGCTGCTCTAACAATCTATTATAAATGACAAATGCTGTGTGTTGCAACTTTCCATCTCAAATTGCATTGAAACCCCCCTTGGTCAGTGTGAATACTCATTTTAACAGTGTCAACATTTACCAGTTGTACTTGTAGGTGGCCTCGTGCTTGGCATTTACAGGGTCTGCGCACACTCAGAGGCCGAACTCCAAGCCATCGTCAATACCTTCACTGAAGCATACGAGAGCATGGGCCTTGCACGAAACATCCGTAAGACAAAAGTTCTCCAAGCTGCCCGCGCCACACAGCACTACCCCCTGGTTATCAAAATCCACGATGAGGCCATGGGCAACGTGAACCATTTTCCATACCTCGGGAGCCAACTGTCAACTAAGGCAGACATCGACGATGAGGTCCAATACAACCATCAGTATGCCAGAAGAGAGATTTTGAAGACCAGGACCTCAAACCCAGCACCAACCTCATGGTCTACAGAGCAGTAGTGAAACCCGCCCTCCTATATGGCGAAGAAACATGGACTATGTACAGCAGGCACCTCAAAACCCTGGAATAGTATCACCAGCGCTGCCTCCGCAAGATCCTGCAAATCCATTGGCAGGTCAGATGCACCAACGTCAGTGTTCCCACCAGGTCAATATCCCCAGCATCGAAGCACTGACCACCCGCGATCAGCTCCGTTAGTCGGGCCACATCTTCCATATGCCTCACACGAGACTCACAAAGCAAGCGCTTCAACACGGCAAGCGAGCCCCAGCTGGGCAGAGGAAACACTTCAAGGACACCCTCAAAGCCTCCTTGAAAAAATGCAACATCCTCACTGACACCTGGGAGTCCCAGCACTAAGACCGCCCAAAGTGGAGGGCACTGAGCATCTCGAGTCTCATCGCTGAGAGCATGCAGCAAACAAGCGCAGGCAACAGAAACATAGAAATTAGGTGCAGGAGCAGGCCATTCATCTCTTCGAGCCTGCACCACCATTCAATAAGATCATGGCTGATCATTCAACCTCAGTACCCGATTCCTGCTTTCTCTCCATACCCCTTGATCCCTTTGGCCGTAAGGGTCATATCTAACTCCCTTTTGAATACATCTAACGAACTGGCCTCAACAACTTTCTGTGGCAGAGAATTCCACAGGTTTACCACTCTCTAAGTGAAGAAGTTTCTCCTCATCTCAGTCCTAAATGGCTTACCTCTTATTCTTAGACTGTGACCCCTGGTTCTGGAACTCCCCAGCAACGGGAACATTCTTCCTGCCTCTAACCTGTCCAATCCTGTCAGAATTTTATATGTTTCTATGAGATCCTCTCTCATTCTTGTAAACTACAGTGGATAAAAGCCCAGTTGATCCAGTCTCTCCTCATATGTCAGTCCTGCCATCCTGGGAATTAATCTGGTGAACCTTCGCTGTACTCCCTCAATAGCAAGAACGTCCTTCCTCAGATTAGGAGACCAAAACTGAACACAATATTCCAGGTGTGGCCTCACCAAGGCCTTGTACAACTGCAGTAAGACCTCCTTGCTCCGATACTCAAATCCTCTAACTATGAAGGCCAACATGCCATTTGCTTTCTTCACCGCCTGCTGTACCTGCATGCCAAACTTCAATGACTGATGTATCATGACACCCAGGTCTCGTTGCACCTCCCCTTTTCCTAATCTGTCACCATTCAGATAATATTGTCTTCCTGTTTTTGCCACCAAGGTGGATAACCTCACATTTATCCACATTATACTGCATCTGTCATGCATTTGCCCACTCACCTAACCTGTCCAAGTCACCCTGCAGCCTCTTAGCATCCTCCTCACAGCTCACACCGCCACCCAGCTTAGTGTCATCTGCAAATTTGGAGATATTACATTCAATTCCTTCATCTAAATCGTTGATATATATTGTAAATAGCTGGAGTCCCAGCACTGAACCCTTCGGCACCCTACTGATCACTGCCTGCCATTCTGAAAAGGACCTGTTTATTCCGACTCTCTGCTTCCTGTCTGCCAACCAGTTCTCTATCCACATCAGTACATTACCCCCAATACCATGTGCTTTAATTTTGCACACTAATCTCTTGTGTGGGACCGTGTCAAAAGCCTTTTGAAAGTCCAAATACACCACATCCACTGGTTCTCCCTTGTCCACTCTGCTAGTTACATCCTCAAAAAATTCTAGGAGATTCGTCAAGCATGATTTCCCCTTCATAAATCCATGCTGACTTGGTCCGATCCTGTCACTGCTTTCCAAATGCGTTGCTATTTCATCCTTAATGATTGATTCCAATATTTTCCCCACTACTGATGTCAGGCTAACCGGTCTATTATTACCCGTTTTCTCTATCCCTCCTTTTTAAAAAAGTGGTGTTACATTAGCTACCCTCCAGTCCATAGGAACTGATCCAGAGTCGATAGACTGTTGGAAAATGATCACCAATGCATCCACTATTTCTAGGGCCACTTCCTTAAGTACTCTGGGATGCAGACTATCAGGCCCTGGGGATTTATCAGCCTTCAATCCCATCAATTTCCCTAACACAATTTCCTGACTAATAAGGCTTTCCTTCAGTTCCTCCTTTTCACTAGACCCTCGAACCCCTAGTATTTCCGGAAGGTTATTTGTGTCTTCCTTAGTGAAGACCGATCCAAAGTATTTGTTCAATTGGTCTGCCATTTCTTTGTTCCCCATTATAAATTCACCTGATTCTGACTGCAAAGGACCTATGTTGGTCTTCACTAATCTTTTTCTCTTCACATATCTATCGAAACTTTTGCAGTCAGTTTTTATGTTCCCTGCAAGCTTCCTCTCATACTCTATTTTCCCCCTCCTAATTAAAACCTGCTGAATTCTAAATTTCTTCCAGTCCTCAGGTTTACTGCTTTGCAGAAGGAGCGTGCGGTAAACCAGACTCCCCACCCACCCTTTCCTCCAACCACTGTCTGTCCCACTTGTGACAGAAACTGTAATTCCCGCATTAGACTGTTCAGTCACCTGAGAACTCATTCTTAGAGTGGAAGCAAGTCACCCTCGATTTCGAGGGACTGTCTATGATGCTGATGACATAACATTCATTGCAAAACCCATCAATGGTATGGTGTTGTGCAGCGAGACCTGGCATTAAGGTCCAGTATATAGACTTTGGAGGAAAAATTCCGGTCATTTGTGCCTCCCGTCAGTGACCCGGGTCGGGGGGCACTAATGGGGTGCGCACGGCTTTTTGCCTGGTGCGGCGTTGCTACTGACTCCTGTCATATTCCACGGGAGTTTAACCGCGGCGCTCTAACCGATAACGCCCCGCTCACGCCCCGGGCCACTGCGCTGACAGAGATGGTGTCACCATTATGTGCAGCAACCCATTTTCGCCCAGGAGCGAGAATCTCCGTTAGCGTCCTGAGGAGCTGCTGCTGGTGACGCACGCGACACCTCCATGGGGCGCGTGCTGGGCTGCAGGCCACTCGTGGGGCGCAAATTAAAAGGAGAGAGCTGCGGTGAAATATCTCAAAATGGTCGACTTACCGGTCGCGGCCTTCTTCACCGCCGATCGTGGGGTCCGTGCCGCCATCTTGCAGCCCGGTACCTTGTTCCCCGATGGTCCACCCGCAGAGTCGGCAGCATGGCCCTCCCTTTGATTGAAGGGGAGGGCCTTGTCTCCCCACCAGCGCGACCTGTCCCTCTGCATAGCTCTGGAAAATCCATGTCCCATTTTGCCCCAGCCCCGCCCCCGACAGGAAGTGCGAGATGTTGCGCTGCAGTTCCAGTCGGGGGGGGGGGGCGGTAAGGCCAATATAACTCACGGGGCGGGACTTCTGCACCGGGCACAGGCTGTCCCGCCTCGCGGCTCTTACCGCCCCGAATTTTCAGCCCACTGAATATTTGAGAATTACCTACTTTCTCCAATTCA
Source organism: Pristiophorus japonicus (assembly GCF_044704955.1). NCBI lineage: Eukaryota > Metazoa > Chordata > Chondrichthyes > Pristiophoridae > Pristiophorus > Pristiophorus japonicus. Next base: position 65,255,934 of record NC_091982.1, on the reverse strand, counting down.
TTCATTGTAGCTAACTGCTCAATAACAGCAGCAGCACAATGGGCCTGAATTCGTGCTCTCCATGGGCGCGTACCGGGTGTGCAGAAGCCTGTGGGGTCCCTGCAAGTTCCGCGAAGTGCATGCGCCTAAACCCGACACCTGCAACCTATCTAAAATTCTGTTGACACATCGCACGCCTGTGAAACTAAAGGGCCTCCGCGGGCGAAGAGTCGGGCCATTTGCCCCACCCCCTGCCAAGCGAATGTTCTTCAAATTCTGGGTAAAAAAGTAGGCTTAAGGCTTGCTTTTATCAGCGTAAGACTTTTAAAGTAAAGAAAAATACATTTTTAAAAAAACATTTAAGCATTTAAAATCCTATTTAATAAGGTAAATTTAATTTTGGACCCTTTAATATATGTAAATTTATATTTCAAAAAAAAAATAATTAATTAAATTCCATTTTTATTCAGTTGAAATATGTGATGTTGTTTTTTTAGTTATTTTCAGTGTTTTTGTGAGTACTCCCATGCATACTTATGGCTGCTCTGTCCATACCGAATTACCATAAGTATAAATGGGGATCCCCCTACTTTGATTGGTTGGGCCAGCCGACGTTGCTGCAAAAATAAAAGTGTTTAGTAATGATAAAATTGAATCTGTGTATATAAATATATAAATGTTAAAAGTGTAGATTATACGAAAAGGCAAGTTTGAAGAGACAAAATGGATATCTTCCCCCAAGTTCATGTCTCCTGGCCGGGCAGAGTTCAAGTTACAAAGGAAGCATGGCTTTGAAACTCAGCAGACTAGAAGAGATGTTAAGTGGAAAGCCATTAACCTAATCAATGAATGGCACTAGGCCTCCAGGCACAAACATGTATGAGGAGCAGCCAATCAGGAACAGCCCTGGGACCTAATCCCAATCCTGAGGCTTTCTGAGAAACTATGGGCTAGATTTTCCACTTTTTTTACATGCTTAACTTCACACTTAACATCCATTTTACTGCGGAAATGACGTATAACGCCCATATATTGCCCATTTAGCCACAAAATGGAAATTGACGGGCATTCTCTACCACAGAATTCTCTACCACAGAGAGTTATTGATGCCAGTTCGTTAGATATATTCAAGAGGGAATTAGATGTGGCCCTTACGGCTAAAGGGATCAAGGGGTATGGAGAGAAAGCAGGAAAGGGGTACTGAGGTGATTGATCAACCAAATGGCCTACTCCTGTACCTATTTTCTATGTTTCTATGTTTCTATTTTATCGCCGAGTGTTACTTTCCCCATGTGCGTAAGGCTGGGAAAAAATAATACCGCCCGCCCAATTTTTTTCGGCGGAATCATCAGAATGGGCGAAATCAACGCCCATAATATCGCCCAGCGTTAGTTCCCGCACGGAATTAATGCTGAGATTCAATATTACTGACCGCCCACTTTTTTTTGTCGTAAAGATCACATTTGCCAAAACTAATGGCCAGGAGATCGCCCAGTGTCACTTTCACCACCTCAAACACATATCGCCCACAATATCGCTCACCCAAAAAAACACCCGGAAAAAGTGGAACTAACCAGTTATGGATGCCATGTTCTACATCACATGTCGCATCATTTAAAAGGCTGCTCTGCTTCAACCTCGGGGGAGTTCAGATGTACTCTGGAGGTCTTTGGAGGTGATGTGAACATCTGTACAACATCTTTATCATACTGTGAATGATTGGAAATTAATAGGTGTCTTCGTTGGATCATTCATTCTTTGTGACCAATCGGTAGAAAACAGAGAGCTATTGCAATGGGGCCTGTCCTTTCTCACTCTCTCCTGATGACCAATTACAAGCTGCAGACTCAAGATGCCCTAAGTACGCTCCACAGCATTATGTGCCCAATGTAAGACGTGCCAGACTGATGAGGAGGACCATACATTACACCCCCCACAAGTACAGGGAGAAGCATTCTTACCTCGACTTGCCCGACACCACCTGCCTTCGGAGACTGCACTTCCACAAAGAGATTATCACTGAGGGAGATCTGCAGCCTGCCAGCACCATCAGTACTACACTGTCCGTTGAGGTCAAAGTCACCGCGGCACTGTCGTTCTACGCATCAGGTTCTTTTCAGGCCTCAGCTGGTGACATTTGGGGTCTGTCTCAGCATGCCACACATTGCTGCATTGACAGGTCACTGAAGTCCTGTATGCATGCAGGAGGGACTTGATTAGCTTCCCTATGACCAGGGAGGCACAGACTGAGAGGGTTCGAGGATTCTCCAGAATTGCAAACTTCCCCAAGGTGCAGGGAGCAATAGACTGTATGCACATCACGATGTGGCACTTTTTCAGGAACCACAAGGGATTCCACTCCCTGAATGTCCAACTCGTTGTCGACCACCAGCAAATTATACTGGCAGTGAATGCTCAATTTCCGGGCAGCTTCCATAATGCTCACATCCTGCGTGAGAGCACTGTATCTGGCTTGTTAAACAATCAGTTACAAGGTCAATGCTGGATACTTGGTGACAAAGGATATGGCCTCACCACCTGGCTGATGACCCCCCCGCGTGAAACACCCACACAGAAGCAGAGAGGCGATACAATGAGAGACACAGAGCCACTCGCAATATCGAGGAGAAAAACCATTGGTGCTTAAGCAGCGTTTTAGATGCCTGGACCACTCAGGAGGCGAGCTCCAATACCACCCTGAGCGGGTATCCCAATTCGTGGTGGTGTGCTCCATGCTGCACAACTTGGCTATCAGGAGGGGTCAAGAATTGCCTGAAGAGTCTGACAGTCCATCTCACCAGAGAGAGGAAGAGGAAGACAAGGTGGACGCTGACATCGGCCCAGACAATCAGGCTGATGCAGAAGCCATGCCCCGCCCTCCGTAGACCGCATGAAAGGGCCCGTGGTGGCATGATAGCTGCAAGAGTCTTATGTCAGGAGCTCATCAATGAGCGCTTTGCCTGAAAGAACGTTGGTGGTATTTACAAGGCTGACACACTGCTGGGTGTGCAGGTCTAACATCAATGGTGAGCATCACCTTGGTGAGTGTTAAAAGTTTAAGTTGATTGAAGTTAAGTGTAATTATACCCTTTGATGTTAAGGAATCACCAGCGTGAAATGGTGCAGCTATCTGAGCCAATACGCAAAAAGGTTTTGTTAAATAAAAACATTTAAACTGAACATTTGTCTGAAATCATCAGTATTTCTGTAAAAACCAACCCTCCCCCCCACTTCTCCTCCCCATCTCTACCCCTTCCCCTCCTGACTCCAAGCCGCCTGGCTGAGGAGCTCCTCAGGCATTGCTTCATTGGGGGGGATGATGGCCCAAACGCTGTTTGGAACGATATGGGAGAGGACGGTCCCGAGGTGGGAACGTCCTCCGAGCCAGAAGTAAGATGTTGCTCCTGGCTCTCACGTGTGGTTGGCAATGGGGCTGCGGCACCTTGGGGTGCAGTGCCGCGCTCCAGGCCCACTGGGAGCCTTCTGCCACCAGTGTTCCTGGCTACCAGCTCCAGGGCCTCCTCCATCCCTTCCATGTTATATCTTATTTGTTGGACAAAAACTCAGTGCCAACTATGTTCTTGGTGCTTCGCAGGCTTTTTGCTGCTGGTGAATCTCCCTCGTGCCTCCAACAACAGCCAAGCAATCACACACCACACATGCCTTCAGTCCCTTCAGCTCCTCTCTCTTTGTCTCCTCCTCCACACATGTAATGATGATCCTTGACCTCCTGATTCGCGGAAATCAAGCATTGCCATGCCGTTGCTAAAGACGGCGCGCTTTATGGCAGAAGGTCAGAGAGATTTATCGCTACCCGCCCATTTCATATCGCTCGCGGTAACTCCCAATTTAAAAAATGGAGACTAGATGCTTTCAGAATGTGCGACAAGCCGGCGATCTGAAAACCCATTTTTAACATCCTTTTTGGCCGATCTGCATAAAAGTGTAAAAGCTAGCCCTAAGGCCTTAAGAGGTATAAAAACTCAAGCCAAAGATTGTTGGGTCTCTCTTTTCTTAAGCACATGGAAAAAAGCAGGACCTCCCTCTACATACAAAGGAGCAGGCCGTGTGCTTTGCCAGAGGAAGTAAAGTATACCTTTTTATACCTTTTTTATTGTAAGATCATTGTACCCGTTGTAATTAAGTAGAGTCCGTCGGACACTAATAGATTGCTGTTGTGTTTGATAAGCTATTTGCATGTGTGTGTGTTTAATAAACTTATTCCAAATTGTTTTAAAAGAATTGGTCTTGCTGTCAATTCAATGCCAGAGATTTAGAAATCTTGCACTGCGTACGAAACCCGTACGATCCTGGGATACATGTGCATCTACACTGGTCTTTGCGTAGAGCCCCAAGGACCACAAGCATCCGAACCTCCAGGACCACCAGGTAGAGTCAAAGAAATTTTCCAGGTTGAAGGCATCCAGCCACAGGAAGCCTCCGACCACACTTGCTGGGGCAACGTGATTTTAACTTCCCGAAACAGGAGCTCACAGACCATTCCCGATAATCTGAAAGTTTTGTTTCCCGGCATGGACAGAAATTCCATCTCCCTCCAGCCCTGTAAATCTCTTTCCTAAATATATCCCAGAGTTCCCACCAATCCCCACCCTAAGCACGAAGTCGGGACTGAGAATCCCCGCCCCATTCCCCCCTCCCCACTATTCAGATAACTCACCCCTAGGAATGGAACAACCCCAGCGCCCCACTGTGCAGAAATTCAGGGGGGTAGAGTAGGGCACAGATATCCCTTCACCCCTCCCCCATTAAGCTGGAAATCAGGCTCTGGGAACACAGGGAACTGGTCCTCACTGGAAAGAAAATTCAAGCTTGAAACATCCCCGCCGGCTCAACACAACTAAGAGCGTTTGATGCCCGCTTCTCACCTTATGTCCTCACATTTCCCCCTTCACCAACCTTCACTATTCCCCATTCCTAACCAAGCATTCCCCTTCCTTGCTCCTATTCGCCCCTTCCACCTCCATTCCCAAGACCTCTCCCCCTCCCCCCACTTCCCTCCTGCCCTCCTCCCATTCCCTGCCTCTCTACCCTCCCTCTCTTCGCTTGGGTCCAATTTTCCCCTTTGCCTTCTCACCCTGCTCCACCTGAATATTGCTCAGTCGCAGCAGATCTGCAACTCACAGTTAATTCCCGAACACAGTGGTGCTGAGCTGGATGCTTACCTTCCGCTGCATGTGTGACCTTCGGGTCGAACAACTCCAAATCAGTCCATGGCACGAGTATTTCTGAATGGAGAAAACAAAAATATTTCAGTTAACAAAATCACCTGCTGTTCCAATAATTCATTATAAATGACAAATGCTGTGTGTGTTGCAACTTTCCATCTCAAATTGCATTGAAATCCCCCATAGTCAGGCTCTGTCAATGGGAAAATTTAATTTAACAGTGTTAACGTTTACCTGTAGGTGGCCCCATGCTTGGCATTTACAGGGTTCAGTGCCTGTTACATAATGTTCAGTGCAAAGTCCATCGATGGTACGATGTTGTGTCAGCGAAACTTGGCATTAAGCTCCAGTGTATAGACTTTGGGCGAAAACCATTAGTGGCCCCTGGGGATGCTAACTGGGGGGCAAATTACTTTTCGACCAGGCAAGGTACCGCTACTGACTCCCGCAAAATTCCGCGGGAGGTTAGCAGTGGCGCTAATTGGCTAATTGCACATTAGGGTGGATAAAGGTGAACCAGTGGATGTGGTGTATTTGGACTTCCAGAAGGCATTTGACAAGGTGCCACATAAGAGGTTACTGCAGAAGATAAGATTTCACGGGGTTCGGGGTAACATATTAGCATGGATAGAGGATTGGCTAACTAACAGAAAACAGAGAGTTGGGATAAAAGGTTCATTCTCTGGTTGCCAACCAGTAACTAGTGGGGTGCCGCAGGGATCAGTGCTGGGATCCCAACTATTTACAATCTATATAAACGACTTGGAAGAAGGGACTGGGCGTAACGTAGCCAAGTTTGCTGACGATACAAAGATGGGAGGAAAAGCAATGTGTGAGGAGGACACAAAAAATCTGCAAAAGGACATAGACAAGCTAAGTGAGTGGGCAAAAATTTGGCAGATGGAGTATAATGTTGGAAATTGTGAGGCATTTTGGCAGAAAAAAATCAAGGAGCAAATTATTATTTAAATGGGGAAAGATTGCAAAGTGCCGCAGTACAGCGGGACCTGGGGGTACTTATGCATGAAACACAAAAGATTAGTATGCAGGTACAGCAAGTGATCAGGAAGGCCAATGGTATCTTGACCTTTATTGCAAAGGGGACGGAGTATAAAAGCAGGGAAGTCTTGCTACAGCTATACTGGGTTTTGCTGAAGCCACACCTGGAATACTGCGTGCAGTTTTGGTTTCCATATTTATGAAAGGATATACTTGCTTTGGAGGCAGTTCAGAGAAAGTTCACTAGGTTGATTCTGGGGATGAGGGGGTTGACTTACGAGGAAATGTTGAGTAGGTTGGGCCTCTACTCATTGGAATTCAGAAGAATGAGAGGTGATCTTATCGAAACGTATAAGATTCTGAGGGGGCTTGACAAGGTGGATGCAGAGAGGATGTTTCCACTGATGGGGGAGACTAGAACTAGAGGACATGATCTTAGAATAAGGAGCCGCCCGTTTAAAACAGAGATGAGGAGAAATTTCTTCTCTCAGAGGTTTGTTAATCTGTGGAATTTGCTGCCTCAGAGAGCTGTGGAAGCTGAGACATTGAATAAATTTAAGACAGAAATAGACAGTTTCTTAAACGATAAGGGGATAAGGGGTTATGGGGAGCGGACGGGGAACTGGAGCTGAGTCCATGATCAGATGAGCCATGATTTTATTAAATGGCGGAGCAGGCTCAAGAGGCCATATGACCTACTCCTGCTCCTATTTCTTATGTTCTTATGACTGTGCGCAGTGACCCATTTTTGCACCGGAGCAAAGATTTGGTCGTGCCCCACAGGAAATTGGGTCCTGGGAATTCCAGAACCAGGGGTCACAGTCTAAGGATAAGGGGTAAGCCATTTAGGACCGAGATGAGGAGAAACTTCCTCACTTAGAGAATTGTGAACCTGTAGAATTCTCTACCACAGAAAGTTGTTGAGGCCAGTTCATTAGATATATTCAAAAGGGAGTTAGATGTGGACCTTATGGCTAAAGGGATCAAGGGATATGGAGAGAAAGCAGGAGTGGGGTACTGAAGTTGCATGATCAGCCATGATCATATTGAATGGTGGTGCAGGCTCGAAGGACCAAATGGCCTACTCCTGCACCTACTTTCTATGTTTTCTATGTTTCTATGTTCCGTACGGGAAAGAAAATCCAGGCTTGATGGAGGAAAAAGTAACTCAATACAACACCCCCCCGCCCCCCTCAAGAGTGTTTGCTGCCCACTAGCTACCCTTTGCCCTCTTCTTTCTAACTAAAGCAAGAGTAAGGCCTATTAGAGACCATAAAGGTAAACTGTGTGTGGAGGCAGAAGACGTAGGTATGCTTCTTAATGAATACTTTGCATCTGTATTCACAAAAGAGAGGGGTGAAGCAGACATTGCAATCAGCTGGGAGATGTGGGAAATATGAGCTAAAATAAGCATAGTGAGAGAGGAAGTATTAAGGGGATTAGCATCTTTGAAAATGTATAAATTCCCAGGCCTGGATTAAATGTATCCCAGGTTAGGAGAAGCAAAAGAGTAAATAGCAGAGGCTCTGACCATCATTTTCCAATCCGCTCTGGCTACAGGTGTGGTGCTGGAGGACTGCGAATTTGGTTATGACAAGACCATGTTCTGAGCATTTCGTCAGGAGGAGGATACCATTGGAGTTGGTTTTCCCTACCCTTTCCCTGCCAATCATCCATCTCCAGAGGTCTGTGTCCTTTCCAACTCTGGCATTAGAGTCGCCTAGGAGAATCAGCTTGCCACCCGTTGAGACTGGAGACAGGGATTGTTCAAGTCTTGCTGTGTCAGAAAGACCAGTACAAGGCCTCCTGGCAACACCCTCACTCCAAGCACTGGCATTGGCTAGACTATATCATCGTCTGAGCGAGGGACCGCAAGGACGTCCGAATCACTCGCGCCATGACTGGAACTGATGACTGCTGGACTGACCTCCGCCTAATCCACTCTGTTATCTCCATCAACATAGCCTTAAAACGGCAGGGGCAACAGAAATGCTGCCACAATTAAATCAAAGCTGGAGTACTCAAGGACCCTGCCAAGAAAGCGCGATTCAGCCTGTGATTCACAACCAAAATGACGACTCCCAATGAACCAGAGCCGCAGACTGTCCACAGTGCCTGGTCCTACGAAGAGACTCTTGGTTACTCTACCAGAAAACATCAAGACTGGTTCGATGAGAATGTCCAGGAGATCCAGGAGCTAATAAGCTGCAAACGCAAGGCATTTTCTGAATTGGAAACTCAACTGATCTACAGGCAACTGAAGGCCGAGGTCCAACAAAAAACTTGGATCCTAAAGAACAGATGATGGATGGAAAAAACGCAGGAGATCCAGCAGCTAGCCGACAACCTCAATGGGCGTGGATTTTTTAGCGCAGTCAAGACCACCTGCGGCCCAAGCACTCAAGGTCCTATACCACTGAGAGCCAAGAACGGAGAGGTGCTCATCAAGGACAGAGAGTCAGCCAGTGCCCGCTGGAAGGAGCACTTCGAGGATCTCCTCAACCAAGACTCTATCTTTGACGTGAGTGCCCTTGACTCCATCCCACAGCATGCAACCTGCCACCATCTCAGCACAACCCCAGCCCAGCAAGAGACTGAAAAGGTCATCCGACAACTGAAGAACAACAAGGCCTCAGGAGCAGATGGAATCCCCGCTGTAGTTCTAAAGCAGGGCGGAGAATACTCTGGGTATGAATCCACGACCTAATTTCTCTCATCTGGAAGGAGGAGAGCATGCCAGAGGATCTCAGAGACACTGTAATCGTGACCATCTTCAAGAAATGGGACACGTCTGACTGTGGTAATTACAGAGGAGTTTCCCTGCTGTCTACCACAGGGAAAAATCATCGCAAGAATTTTCCTCAATCGCCTTCTCCCTGTGGCTGAAGAGCTCCTCCCATAGTCGCAATGCAGATTCCGCCCACTAAGGCGCACAGCGGACATGATCTTCACCGCGCGGCAAATCCAAGAAAAATGTAGAGAGCAGCACCAATCTCTGTACATAGCTTTCTTTGACCTCACAAAAGCCTTCGAGTCTGTCAACTGTGAAGGATTATGGAGTGTCCTTCTCAAATTCGGCTGTCTTCAAAAAATTTTCACCTGCTTCACGACAACATGCAAGCCGTGATCCTGACCAACAGATCCATCACAGACCCAATACACGTGCAGACCAGGATCAAGCAAGGCTGTGTCATCGCACCAACGCTTTTCTCAATCTTCTTCGTTGCAATGCTTCATCTCGCCTTTAACCAGCTCCCCGCTGGAGTGGAATTAATCCACAGGACAAACGGGAACTTGTTCAATCTCCGATGCCTGCAGCCCAGATCCAAGGTTGCTCCAACCTCTGTCGTTGAATTACAATGTGCAGATGACACTTGCGTTTGTGCACACTCGGAGTTCGAACTCCAAATCATCATTGACACCGTTACTGAAGTGTACGAGAGTCTGGGCCTTACATTAAACGTCAGTAAGACAAAGGTTCTCTACCACAACACAAAGCAAAATACTGCGGATGCTGGAATCTGAAATAAAAACAGAAATCTCAGTGGGTCGGACAGCAGCTGTGGAGAGGAAGCAGAGTTAACGTTTCGGGTCGACGGCCCTTCGTCAGAACTGGAGGGTGTTCGAAAAGAACAGATTCTTAAGATGCACTGAAAGGGGAAGGGAAAAAGAACAAAAGGGAAGGTCTGTGATAGGGTGGAAGACAGAAGAGATTAGAGAGTCAAAAGGGATGGGCCGAATTGAAATGGTAATGGCAGAAGTAGAAAAAGGTTAATCTGGACAGGGTGTGAATGGAGGAATAATGCCCAGCTGCCATTGAAGTCAAAGAGAAATAAAACATAAGCTTCGGGGGGGGAGGAGGGGGGGAGGAATGTAACCCAAAATGGCCAGAAGTTATGGTCTGCCCCCGTCACACAGTACTGCTCCCCGATTATCACGATCCATGATGAGACCTTGGACAATGTGGATCACTTCCCATTTTGGGAGCCTATTATCGGCAAGGACAGATATCAATGACAAAGTCCAACACTGCCTTCAGTGTGCCAGTGCAGCCTTCAGCCACCTGAGGAAAAGAATGTTCGAAGAACAGGATCTCAAACCCGGCCACCAAGCTCATGGTCTACAGAGTAGGAGTGTCACCCGCCCTCCTATATGCTTCAGAGACGTGGACTATTTACAGTACGCACCTCAAAGTACTGGAGAAGTACCACCAACGCTGCCTCCCCAAAAGCTTGCAAATTCATTGGCAGCATAGGCGCACCAATGTCAGCGTTCTCGCTCAGGCCAACATCCCCAGCAACAAAGCATTGACCACGCTCGATCAGCTTCGATCGTCCGCATGCCCGATACTAGACTCCCGAAAGAAGCATTCTACTCCGAGCTACGTCACGGAAAGCAAGCCCCAGGAGGGCAGAGGAAATGCTTCAAGGACACTCTCAAAGCCTCCTTGAAAAAATGCAACATCCCCTTCGACTCTGGGGAATCCCTAGCCAAAGACCGCTCAAAGTGGAAGAGAAGCATTTGAGAAGGCGCCAAACACCACAAATTTCTTCGCCGGGAGCACACGGATGCGAAGTACAAACAGCGGAAGAAGCGCACGACAAATCAAGCACCTCACCCACCCGTCCCTTCACCCAGCATCTGTCCCACCGGTGACAGAGACTGAAGATCCCGCATTGGCCTCATTAGTCACCTTTGAACTCAGTTTAGTGTGGAAGCAAGTCATCCTCGACTCCAGAGGACTGCCTAAGAAGAACAAGATCCTTGTTTAAAAAGGGAGAAAGGGATATATTCAGTAATTACAGGCCAGTTAGCCTAACTACGGTGGTGGAAAATATTGGAAACAATTCTGAAGGGGAGGATAAATCTTTGTTTAGAAAAACACGGATTAATCAAGGACAGTCAGCATGGATTTGTTAAGGGAAGGTCATGTCTGACTAACCTGATTTAATTTTTTGAGGGGTTATCAAGGAGTATTGATGAGGGTAGTGTTTGATGTAGTGTATATAGATTTTAGCAAGGCAATTCAAAAGGTCCCACATGGCAGACTGGTCACGAAAGTTAAAGCCCATGGGATCCAGGGCAAAGTGGCAAGTTGGATCCAAAATTGGCTCAGAGGCAGGAAGCAAAGGGTAATGGTTGATGGGTGACTTTGTGACTGGAAGGCTGTTTCAGTGGGATTCCGAAGGGTTCAATGCTGGGTCCCTTGCTTTTTGTAATACATATCAACGATTTAGACTTGAATGTAGGGGTTATGATAAAGAAGTTTGCCGATGATATAAAAATTGGCCGTAATTGATAATGAAGAAGAAAGCTGCGGACTGCAGGAAGATATCAATGTACTGATCACGTGGTCAGAACAGTGGCAAATAGAATTCAATCTGGAGAAGTGTGAGGTAACGCACTTGGGGAGGGCTAACAAGGCAAGGGAATACACATTAAATGTTAGGATACTGAGAAGTGTAGAGTGACCTTGGAGTGGATGTCCACAGATCCCTGAAGGTAGCAGGCCAGGTAGATAAGGTGGTTAAGAATGCATATGGAATACTTGCCTTTATTATCTGAGGCATACAATACGTGAGCTGGGGATTATGCTTGAACTGTGTAAAACACCAGTTAGGCCAGAGCTAGAGTACTGCGTGCAGTTCTGATCACTGCATTACAGGAAAGATGTGATTGCACTAGAGAGGATACAGAGGAGATTTATACAACCCCCTCCCCCCCCAAGAGTGTTTGCTGCCCGCTTCCCTATACCCACCCCATTCTCTTCCCATTTCCCCTTCACCAACCTTCCATGTTCCCCCTCCTCCATCTATCCTCCTTCTTCCTCTCCTTGTCACATGCTTATATTGACAACAGCACCTTGGGCTTCCCGCACTTTCAAACATCGCAGCAACACACCTACGCCGTGAATATATAGTCTCCAGAGAATGCAATTGCTGATTCAGGCTGAAATGACCAACCTACCACCAACCCGTCTCAAATACAAGAGGCCATTTTGACCCTCGCCAAAGCCCTTTAGCGACCTCCCCTCAGCCTCAATGACCGATGGCGAAATGCTTGGAAGAACTGCGACATACGGAATGGATTCCTCCTTTTAGAGGACCCCACAGTACCACCTGAAGAATCAAACCTTCCTCGCAAACAGTGGACAACCATCAACCGCCTCAGAACCGGTCACGGTCGATGCTGCCACCTTCTCCATAGATGAAAGATTAAAGCTTCCCCATAATGTGACTGTGGAGCTCCTAATCAGACCCTGGAGCACATCATCGAGCACTGCCCTCAGAGGGAATTCACAGGCAGCCTACAAGATATCCATGCTGTTACACCGGAAGCTTTAGCCTAGATATCTGACTTAGATATTGACGTTTGATTTGTTTTTGTTCCTATACCTACTACCATGTGAAAGGAATAGAAAACGTCAGACCTTTCACATCTCTCCCCCAAGTCCCCTCTCCTTGTCCATCTTACTTACCCCTCTCCTCCTCCCTCCACTTCCCTCCTGCCCTCCTCCCATTCCCTGCCTCTCTACCCTCCCCCTCTTTGCTTGGGTCCAATTTTCCCCTTTGCCTTCTCACCCTGCTCCACCTGAATATTGCTCAGTCGCAGCAGATCCGCAACTCACGGTTAATTCACAAACCCAACGGTGTTGGGCTGGATGCTTACCTTCCGCTGCATGTGTTGGCTTCGGCTCAATCCCCTCCACTTCAGTCCGTGGCACGTGTCTTTCTGCAGGGGCAAAACAAAACTATCTCGGGTAACGAATCCACACGCTGTTACGTAAGAACATAAGAACTTGAGAAATAGGAGCAGGAGAAGGCCATTTGGCCCCTCGAGGCTGCTCTGTCAAACTCCTTTTAACAGTGTCAACAGTTACCTGCTGTATCTGTCGGTGACCCCGTGCTTGGCATTTACAGGGTTCAGTGCCTGTTACATAACGTTCGGTGAAAAGCCCATCGATGGTTCGGTGTTGTGGCAACGAGACCCGGCATTAAGCCAAAAAAATTCATTATAGCCAGGTTAGAGGCGGAGACACTGCCTGGACGTTAATTCTAGCGCTGGATGATGTTTACTGCCTCCAACTGGGATATTCACTACTAGCGCCCCAGGCGGGGAGTGGAGCGGTAGCACTTTAGGGATAATGAAGTTCTGACACGCGGAAAAGGGCATCCTCGTGCCGAACAGGGAGGTCAATCGGACCACCCGAAACACGAGAGAAATCACAGCGACGTTTAAAGATTTCACACTGAATATCGCCCCGGGAGCCTCCACAGAATGCCGGCTCTCCCTGTCGGTGATGGCACCAGGAGCTGCGGTATGAACCTTCCTGAGATGACGGGGTTGCCATGTGAAGAAAGTTTGAGCAGGTTGGGCCTGTACTCATTGGAGTTTAGAAGAATGAGAGGTGGTCTTATTGAAACAGAATACTGAAGGGGCTTGACAAGGTAGATGCAGAGAGGATGTTTCTCCTCGTGAGGGAATCTAAAATTAGGGGGCATAGTTTTAAAATAAGGGGTCACCCATTTAAGATAGAAATGAGGAGGAATTTCTTCTCTCAGAGGGTGGTGAATCTTTGGAATTCTCTATCTCAGAGAGCTGTGGAGGCTAGGTCATTGAACACATTTAAGGTGGAGTTAAACAGATTTTTGAGTGGTAAGGGAGTGAAGGGTTATGGGGAGCGGGCAGGGAAGTGGAGCTGAGTCCATGATCAGATCAGTCATGATCTTATTGAGTGGCGGAGCAGGCTCGAGGGGCCAAATGGCCTACTCCTGTTCCTATTTCTTATGTTCTCCCCACTATTCAGATAATTGACGCCTAGAAATAGAACAATCGCAACTCCCCACCGAGCAGAAATTCAGGGTCGTAGAGTAGATGTTTACCTGACATTGTATCTGGTGACTCCAACTCAATCAATTCTACTTCAGGGGTTGTATAGTGTATTTCTGCACAGACAGAACAAAAATTTCTCATTTAACAAGATTATCTATTTTAACAGGAATAATCTATTATAAATTACAAATATCGTGGAGTTTGCAATTTTCCATCTCAAATTACATTGAAACCCCCCCTAAGTCTGGCTCTGTCAATGGGAAAACTCACTTTACAAATGTCAATGTTTACCTGTAGGTAGCGCCGTGCTTGGCATTTACAAGGTTCAGTGCCTGTCACATAACATTAGGTGCAAAGCCCAGCAATAGTACAGTGTGGCAGCAAGACTTGGCATTAAGGTCCAGTGTGAAGACTTTGCGGCTGAATTTTAATGGGTGGGTTGCGGGTGGGGCGCTCGGAGGTGGCCGTGAAACTAGGGAGAACCAAGCTGACTAACGGCCGGGCCTGATTTGAATGGGAAGCCTCTGCTTCCCTCCCACAGTCAGCCTGATGGAGAGGCTGGCTGTCCCTGGGCGGGCGGGCCTTCAGCACTCGGCCGCACAGAAGAGGTGGAGTGGGGGGGCCGAGTGGTTGCGGGGGGGTCAAGGACTGAGGGGTCAGGGGCGGAAAGACGAATGAAGGGTCGGGGGGGGGGTCAGGGGCGAGAGAAGATCTGGGGTTGGGGAGATGATCGGGGGTCGGGGGTCGGGGAGAAGATCAGGGGGTGGGGAAGAAGATCAGGGGGTCGGGGGATGGTAGTGTATCGGGAGGTTGGGGGATGGGAGTGCATGGGGGGTCGAGGGAAAGGAGTGGATCGGGGGCGGGGAGTGGATCGGGGGCGGGGAGAAGATCGGGGGGTCGGGGAGAAGATCGGGGGGTCGGGGAGAAGATCGAGGGGTCGGGGAGAAGATCGGGGGATGGGAGAAGATCGGGGGGTCGGGGATGGGAGTGTATCGGGAGGTTGGGGGATGGGAGTGCATGGGGGGTCGAGGGAAAGGAGTGGATCGGGGGCGGGGAGAAGATCGGGGGGTCGGGGAGAAGATCGGGGGGTCGGGGAGAAGATCGGGGGGTCTGGGAGAAGATCGAGGGGTCGGGGAGAAGATCGGGGGATGGGAGAAGATCGGGGGGTCGGGGATGGGAGTGTATCAGGGGGTCGGGGGATGGGAGTAGATCGGGGGGGTCAGGGGATGGGAGTGTATCGGGGGATCGGAGGATGGGAGAAGATCAGGGGGTCGGGGGATGGGAGAAGATCGGGGGGTCAGGGGATGGGAGAAGATCGGGGGGTCGGGGGATGGGAGAAGATCGGGGGGTCAGGGGATGGGAGTGTATCGGGGGGTCGGGGGATGGGAGTGTATTGGGGGGTCGGGGGATGGGAGTGTATCGGGGGGTCGGGGGATGGGAGTGTATCGGGGGGTCGGGGGACGGGAGTGTATCGGGGGGTCGGGGGATGGGAGTGTATCGGGGGGTCGGGGGATGGGAGAAGATCGGGGGGTCGGGGGATGGGAGTGTATCGGGGGGTCGGGGGATGGGAGTGTATCGGGGGGTCGGGGGATGGGAGTGTATCGGGGGGTCGGGGGATGGGAGAAGATCGGGGGTGGCAGTGTATCGGGGGGGTCGGGGGATGGAAGTGTATCGGGGGGTCGGGGGATGGGAGTAGATCGGGGGGTCGGGGGATGGGAGTAGATCGGGGGGGTCAGGGGATGGGAGTGTATCGGGGGGTCGGGGGATGGGAGAAGATCGGGGGGGTCGGAGGATGGGAGTGTATCGGGGGGTCGGGGGATGGGAGAAGATCGGGGGGTCGGGGGATGGGAGAGGATCGGGGGGTCGGGGGATGGGAGTGTATCGGGGGGTCGGGGGATTGGAGAAGATCGGGGGTCAGGGGATGGGAGTGGATTGGGGGCGGGGAGAAGATCGAGGGGTTGGGGGTGGGGAGAAGATCGGGGGGTCGGGGGAATGGGAGTGTATTGGGGGTCAGGGGATGGGAGAAGATCAGGGGGTCGGGTGATGGGAGTGTATCGGGGGGGTCGGGTGATGGGAGTGGATCGAGTGATGGGAATGTCTTGGGGGTCGGGGGATGGGAGAAGATCGAGGGGTCAGGGGATGGGAGAAGATCAGGGGGTCGGGGGATGGGAGTGGATTGCAGGCCGGGAAAAGATTGGGAGGTTGGGGGTGGGGAGAAGATCGGGGGGTCGGGGGAGGATGGGCTTTTGGATGATGGAGGCGGGGTCTGGAGGAGCAGTACGGGAAGGACCGGGGCCGGGAGGATCGAAGGCCTGGGTGTGTGATGCCTCGTCGTGGGTGTGGGTTGGGGGGGCCTCTCCGATTACATGGTGAGTTAGGCAGGGTCCCTGGATCCAGGAGGGGCTGTAAATGCAGGCTACGCCTTGCCTGGGAAACCCGACCAGCTACAGTTACACACAAAGTGGAGGTTAAAGCTGACGCTTCCAGTCTCATTATAATAGTTAAATAGTCCTACCTCCTTAAAACCAGAAGTGGGTGGTTTGCCAGCTGGTTCAGGTCGGGAATCAGATTGTTAAATGTTACCTATGCACATACTCCCAGTCCACCCGTTGTTTTCGGTTAAATTTGCCCCCTTTGAGTTTTTGATAATGATTTACTTTTTTGATCTGTTCTTTCAGGTAACTCCAATAACAGTAGGCGAAGATGAATGTCATTATAACTCCCCGAAACAGGAGCTCACAGACATCCAGTTCCCACAGACCATTCCCCATACTCTGAAAGCTGTCTCTCTACCCTCCCCCTCTTCGCTTGGGTCCAATTTTCCCCTTTGCCTTCTCACCCTGCTCCACCTGAATATTGTCAGTCGCAGCAGATCCGCAACTCACGGTTAATTCCCGAACCCAACGGTGTTGAGCTGGATGCTTACCTGGCATTTCATGTGTTGGCTCCTCCTCAATAAATTCGGTTTCAGGGGATGCAAAGTGTAATTCTGCATGGATGTAACAAAAATAACTCGGTTAAGAAAATCACCTGCTATTCTATTATAAATGACAAATGCCTTGTGTGTTGCATCTTTCCATCTCAAATTGCACTGAGACCGTCCCATAGTCAGGCTCTTTCAATGGGAAAACTCCTTTTAACAGTGTCAACATTTACCTGCTGTATCTGTAGATGGCGCTGTGCTTGGCATTTACAACAACTACAACAAGTTGTATTCATATAGCGCCTTTAAATAGTAAAAGCCCAAGGCGCTTCATGGCAGTGTTATAAGACAAAACAAATAAATATGATACCGAGCCACATAAGAAGAAATGACGGCAGAGTGTAGGTTTTAAGGAGCATCTTAAAGGAGGAAAGAGAGGTAGAGAGGTGGAGAGGTTTAGGGAGGGAGTTCCAGAGCTTGGGCTCCAGGCAACAGAAGGCATGGCCGCCAATGGTTGAGCGATTATAATCAGGGATGCTCAAGAAGGCAGAATTTGAGGAGCGCAGACATCTCAGGGGGATGTGGGGCTGGAAGAGATTACAGAGATAGGGAGGGGACAAGGCCATGGAGGGATTTGAAAACAAAGATGAGAATTTTGAAGTTGAGACGTTGCCAGACCATTAGCCAATGTAGGTCAGCGAGCACAGGGGTGATGGGTGAGCGGGCCTTGATGCGAGTTAGGACACGGGCAGCCGAGTGCAGGGTTGAGTGCCTGTTATGGAGTGGCCCGGAATTTGCCTTCAGTAAACTCTTACCCACAGAAGTTCCATGGGCTATTGCACTGCGACTTTGTGATTAGAAATCCAAAAGAGAGTGGAGCCCTCCGCAGGGGATCAGGGACCTGAACACGGCGAGCATGGGCCTACCCACTTAACCAATCAGACTGAAGAATCATTACCGAGGTGTGCACATGTGACCCAGGATATGTAAGTTAGAATATTTGATTCAATACCAAATAATGTACAGAAAGCAAAACAAAGAAAGGGAACAAAGGAAGCAATTAAGAGAGGGATAAAAGGAACAGAAAGAAAAAGTTAAAAAAAAGATTCTACAAAATCGGCAACAATAATTCAAGTCTGTAGGAATGTGACTCCACACTGTTAAAAGTTAATTTTCCGGGCCAGAGAGGTTGCTTGGCAATAAATAAGACTGATCACGGCATTAAAAATTCACTTCCACTTGAATGGACAATCCCTAATGTTTCCTGGTGTGCTTAGTGGATATCTCCTGGGTAAGTGCCGCAAATTCATGCCTTTCACGTGTTTGATTGCCGAGTCTATCGGTGAGGTATCGGTTTAGCGCGGCTTCTAGAGGAGCACCTCGATCGGCAAATTCCAGATTTCTGTGTTTAACTGCTCCACCTTAACGGGCTCCAGAAGTTGCCGTCCCATTTACACCTTATAACGGTGAGGGCCGACAGCCTCCCCACTAACAGCGAAGGTTCACCAGATTGATTCCCGGGATGGCAGGACTATGAGGATAGACTGGATCAACTGGGCTTGTATCCACTGGAGTTTAGAAGAATGAGAGGAGATCTCATAGAAACATATAAAATTCTGACGGCATTGGACAGGTTAGATGCAGGAAGAATGTTCCCGTTGCTGGGGAGTTCCAGAACCAGGGGACATAGTCTAAGGATAAGCCATTTAGGACTGAGATGAGGAGGAACTTCTTCACTCAGATAGTTGTTAACCTGTGGAATTCCCGACCGCAGAGAGTTGTTGAGGCCAGTTCATTGGATATCTTCAAGAGGGAGTTAGATATGGTCCTTAGGGCTGAAGGGATCGAGGGGTATGGAGAGAAAGCAGGAAAGGGGTACTGAAGTGAATGATCAGCCATGATCTTATTGAATGGTGGTGCAGGCTTGAAGGGCTGAATGGCCTACTCCTGCACCTATTTTCTATGTTTCTATGTTTAATCCTACCTCGAAATCCGGGCCGACTGCATAGTGTGGCGGCAGCGATATATGGCATTAAGCTCCAGTGCCAAGACAGGAAACAAGATACTGTCGTGCCATTGGTGAGCTTTTGCAGACTGAGAGGTGATAATTGAAACGTTCCAGATCATTAACAGGGTACAGCAGCATAGTTATTATGTTAGAGGTCTAGTGAGCCAGAGAACTAGACTGATAATCCTGAGAATGCGAATTCGAGTTCAAATAATGCCGTATTGAGATTTTAAATTTAGTTTTTCAAAAAATGCTGGAAGTAACAAAACAGTTGGTATGAAGCTGTCAGAATGTTGCAAACAAAAAGTTAGTATGCAGGTACAGCAAGTAATCAGGAAAGCAAATGGAATGTTGGCCTTTATGGCAAGTGGGATGGAGTATAAAAGCAGAGAAGTCCTGCTACAACTGTACAGGGTATTGGTGAGGCCACACCTCGAGTACAGTGTACAGTTTTGGTCTCCGTATTTAAGGAAGGATATACTTGCATTGGAGGCTGTTCAGAGAAGGTTCACTAGGTTGATTCCTGAGATGAAGGGGTTGTCATGAAGATAGGTTGAGCAGATCGGTCCTGTACTCATTGGAGTTTAGAAGACTGAGAGGTGATCTTATTGAAACGTGTAAGAATCTGAAGGGGCTTGACAGGGTAGATGCAGAGAGGATGTTTCCCCTCGTGGGGGAATCTAGAACTAGGGGGCATAGTTTCAGAATAAAGGGTCACCCATTTAAAACAGAAATGAGGAGGAATTTCTTCTCTCGGAGGGTCCTGAATCTTTGGAATTCTCTACTGCGGAGAGCTGTGGAGGCTGGTTGAATATCTTTAAGGTGAAGATAGGCAGATTTTTGAGCGATAAGGGAGTCAAGGGTTATGGGGAGTGGGCAGGGAAGTGGAGCTGAGGCTATGATCAGATCAGCCATGATCTTATTGAAAGGCGGAGCAGGCTCGAGGAGCCAAATGGCCTACTCCTGCTCCTAGTTCTTATGTTCTTATAAATACCCAATTGGTTCACTAATGACTTTAGGGAAGGAAACCTGCCGTCCTGACCTGGTTTGGCCTATATGTGACTCCAGTCCATACCAAGATGGTTGATTCTTATCTGCCCTCTGGTGTGGTCGAGCAAACCACTCCGTTATATCAGACTGCCAGCGGTTCAAGAAAGCGGCTCACCACCATCTTCTCGAGGACAATCAGGGATGGGCAATAAATGCCGGCCTTGCCAGCGCCAGGATTGGACAAAGGCAATAAAAAAAAATAAAGACTCGCATTTATATTGCACCTTTCACAACCACCGGACATCTCAAAGCGCTTTACAGCCAATGAAGTACTTTTGGAATGTAGTCACTGTTGTGATGTAGGAAACGCGGCAGCCAACCTGTGCACAGCAAGCTCCCACAAACAGCAATGTGATAATGACCTGATCATCTGTTTTAGTGATGTTGATCGAGGGATAAATATTGGCCCCAGGACACCGGGGATAACTCCCCTGCTCTTCTATGAAATAGTGCAATGGAGGCGCACTTACCGATTAAATTGTTGATTTACCGCCCCAATTGATGGGCCGGTGATTAGTGCGAATTTACCTTCGTTTGCTGAGCAATTCTGCCGGGGGTGGTGTTTCGGGCAGCAGCGGAGCAGAAGGCGGGCGGTGTCATCAGCGTGGCGTTGACGCGTAGCAAACTCCCTCCCGTTCGGTTAAAGGGGAGGGCCGCTGCGAGCTCTGCAGTTATTTAGAGGCGCCCACTGGGCCACTGGGGAGGGTTTCAGAGTTGGCTGAAAATTAAAATAAAATGGTGGTGCATGGCGCCCTTTAAGGGCGGACGCACTGCCTTGGCACTGGCAGCTTCCCGCCGGGGAAATCTGTCGGGGGCACTGACCGGTGGTCGCAGAAAGGAGTCACTGCCGAGCGGTAAGGGGTTGGCGCATGGCCGACGGGGCGGAAGCACGGGCGGGGCCGGTAACCTTCTCTGCCGGAAAAAGGGGACGAGGGTAATATCCTGATTGTTGGCCACTCCGCCCCGACTGAGTGGTAACTCCTTCTAATATTTCTCTACTTATCTGTAGAATCACTCCACAAGGCCTAGTGCTGTACTTGAACTGCTGTGATCTTGGTCTCTTTATTGTAACTGCAGAGTGCCTTCACTGCGTGGTGACCAGCCTTTTATACAGCTCCTGCCTGGACCTCCCACAGTTGCACCCTCTAGTGGTACGAGCATAGTATATACACAGAGTGGACAGAGTAGGCAATTTCGACCCCTTGGTTTGCCCAACTCTCCCCCACCCCGCCCCCTGCAAGCTGAGATTGAGACCCACCTCTTTTCCACAGCTAAGGCTTCCGAATTCTACCTCTGTACAGTTGCCCGCTTCCATCCCCACCTCGTGACCAATGCTACTGAAATTCTTATTCATACCCTGATCACCTCCAGGCTCGACTTCCCTGAATGCTGCCGTGGCCAGGCTTCCAAACTCCACTCTGCACAAAAATAGCAACTTGCCCAAAACCGCGCTGCTCACCTGCTCGACCGTACTACGTTCCATGGATCTCTCATCTCTGTCCCGGCCTCTGGCCCCAATGATAGAAGGAGCAAGCACGCATCAGATTAGCGACTCGGTGTCTAAGCCCCGCCTCACTACGTTTACTCATCACCCCCTGTGCTCACTGACCAACATTGGTTCCTGGTCCGGTAATGCTTTAAATTTAAAATTGTTACCCTTGTTATTAAATCCATCCATGGCCTCGCTCCTCCTTTATCTCCGACAGCTCTACAACACTCTGAGAAATCTGCACTCTCCAGTTCGGGTCTCTTGCGAATTCCTGACTTCCTTCGCTCCACCATTGGCAGCCGTGCCTTCAGTCATCTCGGCCCAAAGCTCTGGAATTCCCTCCCTAAACCTCTCCGCCTCTCTACCTCTAATGCTTCCTTTAAGATGCTCCTTAAAGCCAACCTCTGACCAAGCTTATGTTTACCTATCCTAATATCTCCATACGTGACTCAGTGACAAAACTTGTCTGATAATCGTTCCTGCGAAGCGCCATGCGCTATATAAAGGCAACTTCTTGTTGTTATTGAGATATTGGACAGTACCAGGAGTGACAGTTCCAGAGGGTACAGTCATAGTCTCAAGATAAAAACGAGGATAAAAGAGTAAGGAAACTATTTTGCACCATCATTTTGCATCAGCAGGTTGGTAAATAAAGAATCCGTAGGATATTTACCTTGAAATAATGGGAATTCTGGCTCATCAATCAGTTCCACTTTAGGTGCCTCAACTGCTTTTGGTGTATCTGTAAAAATACATTAACTTAGCGAACATATTCATCTGCTGCTTCAAAATACATAATCAGTGTCAGCCGTGGCTCAGTGGCTAGCATGCTTGCCTCAAAGTCATAAGATTATGGGTTCAAGTCCACCCCAGAAATTTAAACACATAAATTCAGATTAACACCCCAATGCAGTACTGAGAGAGTGCTGCACTGTCAGAGGTAGTGGTGCTTGGATGAGATATTAAAGCAAGGCCCAGCCCCTGCTCTCAGGGGGATGTAAAAGATCCCATGACACTATTTCAAAGAAGAGCAGTGGGGGGCTTCTCCCTGGTGTCCTGGCCAATATTTATATCAACATCAATAAAACAAATGATCTGGTCCTGATCACATTGCTGTTTCTGGGAGCTTACTGTGCGCAAATTAGCAGCTGTGTCTCCTGCATTGCAGAGAGAAACTGTTCCCATTGGCCGAAGGGTCGAGAACCAGAGGATGCAGTTTTAAGGTGATTGGCAGAGGAACCAAAGGTGACATGAGGAAAAATATTTTACGCAACGAGTGGTTAGGATCTGGAATGCATGGCCTGAGAGAGTGGTGGAGGCAGACTCAATCGTGGCTTTCAAAAGGAAATTGGATAAGTACCTGTCGGAGAAAAATTTGCAGGGCTACCGGGAAAGGACGGGAGAGTGGGACGAGCTGAGATGCTCTTGCAGGGAGCCGGCATGGGCTGGATAGGCTAAGTGGCCTCCTTCTGTGTTCTAACCATTCCAACAAGTAAATATACTTCAAAAGTACTTCATTGGCTGTAAAGCATTTTGGGACATCCTGAAGTTGTGAAAGGCGCTATAGAAATGCATCTTTCTTTATTTCTTACAAGCCTCATTACTTCGAGAGATATCTAAGCGCACTTGATTAAGTTGCGTGGACGCTGAGCAGAGAGAGGAAAAGATGATGAGGTGGAGAGCCAGGAAAGGGCAGAACTACAGTCATGGGGTCAGAAGTTCAATGCTGAGATTGCGAAGAGTTTGGTGTTGCCTGAGACGGTGGGCGAGGAGAGGGTTTGGAATCGGTGGCAGGGGCTGAAGACAATGACTTTGTTCTTCTCAATATTTAATTTGAGGAATTTGTAGCTCTTCCTCAATTGTGGATTGAGGAAGAAAGGAAGGAAGGAAGGGGAAGAAGGAATGAAAGGAAGGAAGGAAAGAAAGAAGGGAAGGGGGGAAGGGAGGGAAGGAAAGAAGGAGGGAAGGAAGGAAACATAGAAACATAGAAAATAGGTGCAGGAGTCGGCCATTCGGCCCTTCGAGCCTGCACCACCATTCAATAAGATCATGGCTGATCCTTCACCTCAGTACCCCTTTCCTGCTTTCTCTCCATACCCCTTGATCCCTTTAGCCGTAAGGGCCACATCTAACTCCCTCTTGAATATATCCAATGAACTGGCATCAACAACTCTCTGCGGCAATGAATTCAACAGGGTAACAACTCTCTGAGTGAAGAGGTTTCTCCTCATCTCAGTCCTAAATGGCCTACCCCTTATTCTAAGACTGTGTTCCCTGGTTCTGGAATTCCCCAACACCGGGAACAATCTACCCGCATCTAAGCTGTCCCGTTGCATCAGAATCTTGTATGTTTTTATGAGATCCCCTCTCATCCTTCTAAACTCCAATGTATAAAGGCCCAGTTGATCCAGTCTCTCCTCATAGGTCAGTCCGGCCATGCCGGGAATCAGTCTGGTGAACCTTCGCTGCACTCTCTCAATAGCAAGATATGTGAAGAGAAAAAGATTAGTAAAGACAAACGTAGGTCCCTTGCTGTCGGATTCAGGTGAATTTATAATGGGGAACAAAGAAATGGCAGACCAATTGAACCAATACTTCGGTTCGGTCTTCACGAAGGAAGACACAAATAACCTTCCAAATGTACTAGGGGACAGTGGGACTAGTGAGAAGGAGGAACTGAAGGATATCCTTATTAGGCGGGAAATTGTGTTAGGGAAATTGATGGGATTGAAGGCCGATAAATCCCCGGGGCTTGATAGTCTGCATCCCAGAGTACTTAAGGAAGTGGCCCTAGAAATAGTGGATGCATTGGTGATCATTTTCCAACAGTCTATCGACTCTGGATCAGTTCCTATGGACTGGAGGGTAGCTAATGTAACACCACTTTTTTAAAAAGGAGGGATAGAGAAAACGGGTAATAATAGACCAGTTAGCCTGACATCAGTAGTGGGGAAAATATTGGAATCAATCATTAAGGATGAAATAGCAGCGCATTTGGAAAGCAGTGACAGGATCGGACCAAGTCAGCATGGATTTATGAAAGGGAAATCATGCTTGACGAATCTTCTGGAATTTTTTGAGGATGTAACTAGTAGAGTGGACAAGGGAGAACCAGTGGATGTGGTGTATTTGGACTTTCAAAAGGCTTTTGACAAGGTCCCACACAAGAGATTGGTGTGCAAAATCGAAGTGCATGGTATTGGGGGTAATATACTGACGTGGATAGAGAACTGGTTGGCAGACAGGAAGCAGAGGATCGGGATAAACGGGTCCTTTTCAGAATGGCAGGCAGTGACTAGTAGAGTGCCGCAGGGCTCAGTGCTGGGACCCCAGCTCTTTACAATATACATCAATGATTTAGATGAAGGAATTGAGTGTGATATCTTCAAGTTTGCGGATGACACTTAACTGGGTGGCGGTGTGAGCTGTGAGGAGGAAGCTAAGAGGCTACAGGGTGACTTGGACAGGTTAGGTGAGTGGGCAAATGCATGGCAGATGCAGTATAATGTGGATAAATGTGAGGTTATCCATTTTAGGGGCAAAAACACGAAGGCAGAATATTATCTGAATGGCGGCAGATTAGGAAAAGGGGAGGAGAAACGAGACCTGGGTGTCATGGTTCATCAGTCACTGAAAGTGGGCATACAGGTACAGTAGGCGGTAAAGAAGGCAAATGGTATGTTGGCCTTCATAGCGAGGGGATTTGCGTATAGGAGCAGGGAGGTCTTACTGCAGTTGTACAGGGCCTTAGTGAGGCCTCACCTGGAATATTGTGTTCAGTTTTGGTCTCCTAATCTGAGGAAGGACGTTCTTGCTATTGAGCGAGTGCAGAGAAGGTTCACCAGACTGATTCCCGGGATGGCTGGACTGTCATATGAGGAGAGACTGGATCAACTGGGCCTTTATTCACTGGAGTTTAGAAGGATGAGAGGGGATCTCACAGAAACATATAAGATTCTGACGGGACTGGACAGGTTAGATGCGGGAAGAATGTTCCCGATGTTGGGGAAGTTCAGAACCAGGGGACATAGCCTTAGGATAAGGGGTAGGCCATTTAGGACTGAGATGAGGAGAAATTTCTTCACTCATCGAGTTTTTAACCTGTGGAATTCCCTGCTGCAGAGACTTGTTGATGCCAGTTCATTGGATATATTTAAGAGGGAGTTAGATATGGCCCTTATGGCTCAGGGGATCAAGGGGTATGGAGAAAAAGCAGGAAAAGGGTACTGAAGGAATGATCAGCCATGATCTTATTGAATGGCGGTGCAGGCTCGAAGGGCCGAATGGCCTACTCCTGCACCTATTTTCTATGTTTCTATGTCCTTCCTCAGATTAGGCGACCCAAATTGAACGCAATATTCCAGTTAAGGCCTCACCAAAGCCCTGTACAACTGCAGTAAGACCTCCCTGCTCCTATAATCAAATCCCCTAGCGATGAAGGCCAGCATACCATTTGCCTTCTTTACCGCCTGCTGTACCTGTATGCCAAATTTCAATGACTGATGTACCATGACACCCCTGTCTCGTTGAACCTCCCCTTTTCCTAATTTGCCACCATTCAGATAATATTCTGTTTTTGCGTTTTTGCCCCAAAGTGGATAACCACAAATTTATCCACATTATACTGCATCTGCCATTCACCTAATCTGTTGAAGTCACCCTGCAGCCTCTTATCGTCCCCCTCACAGCTCACACTGCCACCCAGTTTAGTGTCGTCTGCAAACTTGGAGATATTACACTCAATTCCTTCATCCAAATCATAGATATATATTGTAAAGAGCTGGGGTCCCAGCACTGAGCCCTGCAGCACCCCATTAGTCACTGCCTGCCATTCTGAAAAGGACCCGTTTATCCCGACTCTCTGCTTCCTGTCTGCCAACCAGTTCTCTATCCACGTCAGTACATTACCCCCAATACCATGTGTTTTAATTTTGCACACCAATCTCTTGTGTGGGACCTTGTCAAAAGCCTTTTGAAAGTCCAAATACACCACATCCACTGGTTCTCCCTTGTCCACTCTACTAGTTACATCCTCAAAAAATTCCAGAAGATTTGTCAAGCATGATTTCCCCTTCATAAATCCATGCTGACTTAGACCAATCCTGTCATTGCTTTCCAAATGCGCTGCTATTTCATCCTTAATAATTGATTCCAACATTTTCCCCACTACTGATGTCAGGCTAACCGGTCTATAATTACCTGCTTTCTCTCTCCCTCACTTTTTAAAAAGTGGTGTTACATTAGCTAACCTCCAGTCTATAGGAACTGATCCCGAGTCGATAGACTGTTGGAAAATGATCACCAATGCATCCACTATTTCTAGGGCCACTTCCTTAAGTACTCTGGGATGCAGACTATCAGGTCCCAGGGATTTATCGGCCTTCAATCCCATCAATTTCCCTAACACAATTTCCCGCCTAATAAGGGTATTCTTCAGTTCCTCCTTCTCACTAGACCCTCGGTCCCCTAGTTCTTTCGGAAGGTTATTTGTGTCTTCCTTCGTGAAGACAGAACCAAAGTATTTGTTCAATTAGTCTGCCACTTCTTTGTTCCCCATTATAAATTCACCTGAATCTAACTGCAAGGGACCTACGTTTGTCTTCACTAATCTTTTTCTCTTCACATATCTATAGAAGCTTTTGCAGTCAGTTTTTATGTTCCTGGCAAGCTTCTTCTCATACTCTATTTTCCCCCTCTTAATTAAAGCCTTTGTCCTCCTCTGCTGAAATCTAAATTTCTCCCAGTCCTCAGGTTTGCTGCTTTTTCTGGTCAATTTATATGCCTCTTTCTTGGAATTAACACTATCCTTAATTTCCCTTGAAGAAAGGAAGGAAGGAAGGAAGGACTTGCATTTCTATCGCACCTTTCATGACCACTGGACCTCCCAAAGCGCTTTACAGCAAATGAAGTACTTTTTCAAAGTGTAGTCACTGTTGTAATGTGGGAAACCCGGCAACCAACTTATGCACAGCAAGCTCCCATAAACAGCAATATGATAATGACTAGATAATCTGTTTTAGTGCTGTTGATTGAGGGATAAATATTGGCCAGCACACCTGGATAACTCCCCTGTTCTTCTTAAAAATAATGCCATGGGATCTTTTATGTCTACCTGAGAGAGCAGATGGGGCCTTGGTTTAACGTCTCATCCAAAAGACCGCTCCTCCGACAGTACGGCGCTCCCTCAGTACTGCACTGGGAGTGTCAGCCTAGATTTTGGTGCTCACTTCTCTGGAGTGGGACTTGAACCCACAACCTTCTGACTCAGAGGCTAGGGTGCTACAGCACAGAGGTAGTGGAGAGGTCACGAGTGGCGATGGAGAGGTACAGCTGTGTGACATCGGAGAACATGTGAAAGTTAAGCCCATAGCTTCGGTTGATGTTGCTCAGAGGCTACATGGAGATGAGGAAGTGGAGGGTCCCAAGGATAGATCATTGGAGGTGTCCAAAATAAATCTGGAGGCAGGAAGAGAAGCTAATTGGTGTAGATGATCTGACTACGATTGAATAGGTAAGAATGGATCCAAGCTATACAACAGTGACTGCACTTGAGTTGTAATTTGCTGAGAGTGAATCACTTTGGGGCATACCGAGGATGAGAAATATGCTTTATTTTGAATTTTGAATTTACATTTTCCATTCCCTTAATTGTCATATTCCTCTATGCTCCCTTCCCAGATATGTCCTTTCACATGTGTCCTCCTGCCTCAACTCTGCCCTGCCTCCAATGCTTGTGCCCTGTCAAGGCAGAAATGCCCACGTTTCTTCAACTTTTGTCATAATTCGGTTCTAGGGCATTATCCCTGCATTGCCTCTAATTCTTGAGTGTCTCATTTCTGTCGCAGTGACCAGAGCTAGACACAGTGCTCAAGCTGCAGTCTGACCAGAACTGGACACAGTGCTCAAGGTGGGTCTGACCAGAGCTGGACACAGTACTCAGGGTGGGTGTGACCAGAACTGGTCACAGTGCTCAAGGTGGGTTTGATCAGAATTAGACACAGTGCTCAAGGTGGGTCTGACCAGAGCTTGACACAGTGCTCAAGGTGGGTGTGACCAGAACGGGACACAGTTTGAGAACAAGTTCCACTAACTTATCAGGCACAGGCACACGATGGACCGAATGACCTTCTTCTGTGCTGTATTATTCTATGATTCTAAGAATTACAATCTACTCTTCCTGCTATAAAGTTCAACATTCTATTGAGTTCGCTGATCACGAGAAAGAACATCTCTACCCAAAGAATGATAAATGTCTGCAATTATTTGCCAGACAGGATAATAGAGGCAAATACATTGATGTTATTCATGATCAAACTGGAAGTGTCACATTCCTAGAGTGATGAGCTTTGAGGGGGGCTAAAGCATTTGCTCACTGAGGCGGCTTTGTGCAGTGTTTGCACTAACTTTGAAGCAGGCTTCACATTTTGAAAAGCCGTGTGAGCACGAAATTCATAGAATCATAGAAGTATACAGCATGGAAAGCAGCCATTTCGGCCCATCGTGTCCCTGCCGACCAACAAGAGACTATCCAGCCTAGTCCCACTTTCCAGCTCTCGGTCCGTAGCCCTGTAGGTTACAGCACTTCAGGTGCACATCCAAGTACTTTTTAAATGTGGTGAGGGTTTCTGCCTCTACCACCCTTTCAGGCAGTGAGTTCCAGACCCCCACCACCCTCTGGGTGAAGAAATCTCCCCTCATATCTCCTCTAAACCTTCTACCAATTACTTTAAATAAATGTCCCCCTGGTTGTTGACCCCTCTGCTCAAGGAATCAGGTCCTTTCTATCCACTATATCTAGGCCCCTCATCATTTTATACACCTCAATAAGGTCTCCCCTCAGCCTCCTCTGTTCCAAGGAAAACAAACCCAGTCTATCCAATCTGTCCTCATAGCTAAGATTCTACAATCCAGGCAACATCCTCGTAAATCTCCTCTGTACCCTCTCCAGTGCAATCACATCTTTCCTGTAATGCGGTGACTAGAACTGCATGCAGTACTCCAGCTGCAGCCTAACCAGTGTTTTATACAGTTCAAGCATAACACCCCTGCTCTTGCATTCTATGCCTCGGCTAATAAAGGCAAATATTCCGTATGCCTTCTTAACCACCTTATCTACCTGGCCTGCCACCTTCAGGGGTCTGTGGACCTGCACTCCAAGGTCCCTTTGTTCCTCTACACTTCTCAGTGTCCTACCATTTAATGCGCATTCCCTTTCCTTGTTAGACCTCCCCAAATGCATTACCTCACACTTCTCTGGATTGAATTCCATTTGCCACCTGCCCAGTACACTGATATCTTCCTGCAGTCTACAGCTTTCTTCTTCATTATCAACCACACAGTCAATATTAGTATCATATACACCTAAACTCCACTCATCAGGAAATACAGCCCAGCAAGAAAGAAGTAACTAGCAATTATATAGTGCCTTTTGCAATCTCAGGATGTCCAAAGGTTCGTAAATTAAGTACTTCTGGAGTGTAGTCACTGCTTTAATGTAAGCAAAAGCAGCAGCCAATTTGCGCACAGCAAGCTCCCACAAAATAAATCATCAGATAATCTGTTTTAGTGATGTTGATTGAGTGATAAGTATTGGCCCCAGAACACCAGGAAAAACTCCCCTGCTCTTCATTGAATAAAAAGAAAGACTTGCAATTATATAGCACCTTTCATGACCACCTGAGCTTTGCAGCCAATGAAGTACTTTTGGAGTGTAGTCACTGTTGTAATGTAGGAAATGCAGCAGCCAATTTGTGCACAAGCAAGCTCCTGCAAACAGCAATGTGATAATGTCCAAATAATCTCTTTTAGTGATGTTGATTGAGGGATAAATATTAAATATTAGCCAGGACACGGGGGATAAATCCCCTGTTCTTCTTCAAAATAGTGCTATGGGATCTTTTACGCCCACTTGCGAAAGCAGATGGGGCTTCGGTTGAACGTCTCATCCGAAAGACGGCTGCTCCGACTTGCAGCATTCCTTCAGTACTGCACTGAAGTGTCAAACTGGATTATAGACATTCCCCTGACCTTCTGACTCAGAGGCAAAAACGCTGCCCACTGAGCCATGGCTCAAACTTGGCTGCTGGTGATTTAAAAAGGTTGGAAGACAAAATAGATCTTCTAATATTGAGAGACAAAGAAATCAGAAAACACTCTAGAATTAGGCTTTGCATACAGTGACATATAGTTTGTAGAGTTCTTTAGGGCAAAGGCTTCAAAATGATACTGTGCAAATATTAGCTTAAGGAAATTAATTTGCTTGTAGGGAATTCCATTGCTTGTTATTTAACTGTTGTAATAATCCAAATATTAATTCCTTGTCCAAACAATTCCTCAATGTCAATGCTCATGTCAGAGGTATTGATGCAGCTTACATCTTCGCAAAAATGAGGACTAAGCATTGATGTTTGATGGCATTGTCAAAATAATATGCTTGTTTTACACCAGAAATAGTATACAGGGTTGAGGGTAATATATTAGCATGGATAGAGGAGTGGCTAACTAACAGAAAACAGAGAGTCGGGATAAATGGGTCATTTTCCGGTTGGCAAACTGTAACGAGTGGGGTGCCACAGGGATCGGTGCTGTGGCCTCAAATATTTACAATCTATATTAATGACTTAGATGAAGGGACCGAGTGTAATGTAGCCAAGTTTGCTGATGATACAAAGATGGGTGGGAAAGCAAATTGTGAGGAGGACACAAAAAATCTGCAAAAGGATATAGACAGGCTAAGTGAGTGGGCAAAAATTTGGCAGGTGGAGTATAATGTGGGAAAATGTGAGGTTATCCACTATGACAGAAAAAATAAAAAAGCAGATTATTTAAATGGAAAAAAATTACAAAGTGCTGCAGTACAGAGGGACCTGGGGGGTCCTTGTGCATGAAACACAAAAAGTTAGTATGCAGGTACAGCAAGTAATCAGGAAGGCAAATGGAATGCTGGCCTTTATTGCAAGGGGGATAGAGTATAAAAGCAGAGAAGTCCTGTTACAACTGTACAGGGTATTGGTGAGGCCACACCTGGAGTACTGCGTGCAGTTTTGGTCTCCATATTTAAGGAGGGATATATTTGCATTGGAGGAAGTTCAGAGAAGTGTGACTAGGTTGATTCCTGAGATGAGGGGGTTGACTGATGAAGATAGGTTGAGCAGGTTGGGCCTGTACTCACTGGAGTTCAGAAGAATGAGAGGTGATCTTATTGAAACATATAAAATAATGAGGGGGCTCGACAAGGTAGAGGATGTTTCTTCTCGTGGGGGAATCTAGAAATAGGGGGCATAGTTTCAGAATAAGGGACCGTCCATTTTGAAATGAGATGAGGAGGAATTTCTTTTCTCAGAGGGTTGCAAATCTATGGAATTCTCTGCCCCAGAGAGCTGTGGAGGCTGGGTCATTGAATATATTTAAGGCGGAGATAGACAGATTTTTGAGCGGTAAGGGAGTAAAGGGTTATGGGCAGCGGGCAGGGAAGTGGAGCTGAGTCCATGATCAGGTCAGCCAGGATCTTATTGAATGGCGGAGCAGGCTCGAGGGGCCGAATGGCCTACTCCTGTTCCTATTTCTTATGTTCTTAAATAACACAGAGCAAAGCAAAAGAACCCAATATGGCCTGTGCTGTAGACAATGAACGCTTAATGCATTTCGATTACGTTTCTCCGTGTACTTTTTCATTTAGCACAGATGTTAAACCAAATTTGTCTGTGAGGAATTTCGTAAAAGTACACTAATTGTGAATAATAGAAATTTACAACACCTGTGCAGACCGAAAAAGAACTATGCATGCCTTATCCCACTTTCCAGCTCTTGGTCGGTAAAGGGTTTCTGCTCTACCACCCTTTCAGGCAGTGAGTTCTAGACCCCTGAAAAAAGTTCTCCTCAACTCCCCTCTAATCCTTCTACCAATGACTTTAAATCTCTTCTCTAGGCCTAGGCTTCTCATAATTTTATACATCTCAATCAAGTCTCCCCTCAGCCTCCTGGTTCCAAAGAAAACAACCCCAGCCTATCCAATCTTTCCCCACAGATAAAATTCTCCAGTCCTGGTAACATCTCTTCTGTACCCTCTCGAGTGCAATAACATCTTTCCTGTGATGTTCATATGTGAACATTGCCCGCCCGAGAATATACCCCATAATGTTCCTACATTAACATTTTAATTGTCCATTTTTAATACCGTCTTACCTTCTGAAGCCATCGGAACATATTTTTTTCTCAGTTTGGCAATTGCCTTTGAAATGTTACAGGCTAATAATTCTAAAAAAATATAAGGAGAGGCATTGCGTTTTGTTAAGCATACTGTGACTATTAGAGGCAGAGCAGTCTATTATACTTTAATGGTTAATGATCTTGTGGGTTGGTCTTAACTCGGGACACATTAGTCTTTTCCCCTTCTCCTCAACTTGATTGTAGGAATAAACATTTGTCAATCCTCAATGTGGTTAAAAACTTACTCCATAGAGTATTGGACACAGCCCAATGCTGCAACTTGACACCTGCCTGAGCCACAGTGAAGAGCAAAAGCCACGATGATAACGATAGGTGGGATCTGAGTGGCCGGGGGTGTGGGGGGTGGGGGCTGCGGGTGTTAGGTGCGGGTGGGGGGGGAGGGGGGTGCAAGCGGGGCAGGGGGGTACATCCGGAGGGGGGGGGAAATTTTGCGAAACAGAGAAGATCATGGGACACCTGGGAATGTCTGCTTTCGACACGGATGCCTCATTGTTATTTTACTTGCGGCTTTCATGTCTCCAACGCACGTGAGTGGGAGTGATGTGCTCCCCCGTGACGTGATTTCACCTGGACTATTTAAAGGGCCAGTATAATCATAGAATTCAGTGGAAATAGCGTAAAATATTCACAGATCGAGTCAGGGGGTTAGAAATTCAGCTAATTTGCGCCTCACGTTAGCGCCTCCGGGGGGGGGGGGGGGTTGCTCATGGGACACAAATGCGTTTGCGCCTGGACTGGGCACTGTTAATGACTCCCGCCGTATTGGGTGTGAATTTAGCGGCAGCGCTACGGTTTGCGCCCAGACCTCCTGCGCCCGGAGGTCGTGACATCATTGCCGCACACATCACGCCGCTAGCGCACCGGCACCAAAATTGCTGCAGGAGGTGCGTCTCGGGCGGCTGGCCATTACCGGGGCGAAAATTAAAAGCGAGGTGACGGAGTCAAAAAATTGAAAAAAACGTACCTTTGTTTTCTCGCTCCTGATTCGGTTTCTTCGCAGGGTCCTGGCCGTGATCACTCAGCCCGGCACTCTGCTTGATTGCATGGCACCCCCACTCCTCGGTGGTCCAGCTAGGTCCCTTTAAGTGAGGGAAGAGCCTCTCGGACACGGCAGCGCTGCTTAGGCGTCTGGCCCGTTATCCCCCCAAGAAGTAGTGGAGCGCTTGATTTACCATACCACTTACTTCTGGGAGCAGTAACCCGAATTTTTGGAGAGGGGGAAGCTTCATCGCCTGGCACTAAGTCCCGCGCCTATCGAAATGTATAAAATTATGAAGGGGCTTGACAAGGTGGTTGCAGAGAGGATGTTTCCACTGATAGGGGAGACTAGAACTAGGGGGCATGATCGTAGACTAAGGGGCCACCCATTTAAAATTGAGATGAGGAGGAATTTCTTCTCTCAGAGGGTAGTAAATCTGTGGAATTCGCTGACTCAGAGAGCTGTGGAAGCTGGGTCATTGAATAAATTTAAGACAGAATGGACAGTTTCTTAAACGATAAGGGAATAAGGGGTTATGGGGAGCGGGCGGTGAAGTGGAGCTGAGTCCATGATCAGATCAGCCATGATCTTATTAAACGGTGGAGCAGGCCCGAGAGGCCGTATGGCCTACTCCTGATCCTATTTCTTATGTTCTTATGTTCTTCTGATTGTTACCATCCCCAAACGGGGCGATATTTAAATTTTCCCCGAAGATGTTCAAAAGGCTGCAGCCCGCTTCGAGGAGGAGACGCTTGATGTAATGCTGCATGCAGTAAGGACCAGGATGGAGATAATGTTCCCAAACTACAGCAAGGAAGAAACCCGCTGGTGTGACCATTCTTATGTTCTTATGATGGCTACTGTTACCAAGGGAAAGTTTACATACCTCCCAGCCATGGCAAACAATCCATCCTTTACCTGCGTTATGCATTATTGTGCAGCAGACTGCGGGACCCTATGAAATGTCTCCGGCACTGCCCTGGAAGGAACCAGAGGCAAATAAACTTGAGGGCAGTGGTCACTTTGACAGCCACAGGTCCTCGTGGAGACCAGGTCCAGTGTGTAGGCGATCTTCTTCTAGGAGGCTGCTGATGTCTGCCACCACCTGACGCAACACTCTCAGTCTGCGGAAGTACTGTTCTCCCGTGAGGCCAAGGAGGCTGAGCCTCTGTCTGTAGACCCTGTTGGGTGGGTAGTGTCTCCTGCCACCTCGGCTCCTCTGTTGCTCCCCCCACACCAAGCCCCTGCTGCTGTGGATGCTGATGGTCTACCTCGAACGGTCCGATCGAAAGCAACCATGACGTCTCCCATCCTGATGTATGTGTGCGTGTGTGTGTGAACACCTCCAAACCGTGCAAATAATTTTCTCATGTCCTTTCACCAAACCGTTTCTCAGAGGGAACTGAGAAAGCAGCTGTGAGCATCGAGCCTCTATTCATAATGGTAAGTACTGCAGGGAATAGAATACGGCCAGGGCGATCTCCTGGACTAGTTTTGATCGCCTGGATGGGACGGAGAGGAATTTTCCCAGATTTTTTTCTCCCTAAATTGGCCTGGGTTTTTATCTGGTTTTTGCATCCCCTCACATGGCTTTGGTTGGGGTGGAGTGTAGAATGTTTCGGTGTAATGGGTGTTGCAGTTGTGTGGGGCGGACTGGTTTGGCTGGGTGCTCGTTGCCATTCCGCCATTGTTCATTATTCATAGGTTTATATGTAACCTTCAGGGCTGCTGACCGAGGGCCGTGCGGCTCTTTGTCGGCCGGCGCGGAAACGATGGGCCGAAATGGCCTCCATCTGCACTGTAAATTTCTATGCTTCTATTCATATTGGGACACCTGGCCTTCAACCAGCTCCATGAAGTGCCGTTCAATTTTGCCTCCATTTCACGGATGAATTTCATGAACCCCAGGAAACCCATGCAGCAGGAACTAATTTCAAATCGCTGCCAAAATCTCACTCAGCTAAATATTCAACTTACAGCAAGGTGCCGGCAAGACTTGGGTTCATAGTACTCTACTCTGGAAGTATTCAGGCAAACATAGCTGACACTTTGCTAAAACATTTCGATCAATGTATGAAAATTGGTAATACTGATCATTCTGAGCACCGTGACAAAATTTACAGTGATCCTAATTGCTTACTTTGGCATTTTTCTTCAAATTGTATATCTTCTGCAAATCCTTCCAAGTGTGGTGAATTGTTGGGGCCACGTTGAACGCGTACATAGAAACATAGAAATATAGAAAATAGGTGCAGGAGTAGGCCATTCGGCTCTTCGAGCCTGCACCACCATTCAATATGATCATGGCTGATCATGCAACTTCAGTACCCCATTCCTGCTTCTCTCCATACCCCTTGATCCCTTTAGCTGTAAGGGCCACATCTAACTCCCTTTTGAATATATCTAACGAACTGGCCTCAACAACTTTCTGTGGTAGAGAATTCCACAGGTTCACAACTCTCTGAGTGAAGAATTTTCTCCTCAGCTCGGTCCTAAATGGCTTACCCCTTATCCTTAGATGTGACCCCTGGTTCTGGACTTCCCTAACATCTGAAACAGTCTTCCTGCATCTAACCTGTCCAATCCCTGCCTGATGGGATCCTCCTACCCGACAATGTTCCCTCTCAACACCGGCAATAATCTGAAGGGCCTCATCAGTAAAACAGAGTGATTCTAATTTTAACTAGGTTGATGCACTGATTTGTTATCCTGATGCGCTGATTAAAGGTCAGGTTAATGGGTGAGGCAGAGCCATTATGGTAGATCTCTTTGGACCGAGTGCTCGGCTGTCTCCAAGAATATGCAGCAGGGTTCATTTCAATGGCTCGCGAAATCAGCCCTACTGCCTTCTGCGCTCAGTTCCCCACACCGGGAAGCTGAGCTTGCAAAATTTATCCCAATGTGCAAACTTGTTTGTTCCTGAGAGTTTGTGAAATGGAACAAAATTTAACACACAGTGGGGGGGAAATTGATTATCGACCATTTTGTGGCACGAACATCGCCTGAGCGCTAATTTTAGCGCTGGGCGATATTTAGCGGCGGAGGTAGCCATATTGATTTTTAGCGCCTTAAGAGTGGAGTGGAGCACTAAGGGAAGTGTTCCACACACGGAGCCAATAGCACTACTGAAATTCTGGTGCTAACGTACCGGCATCCTAGCGCTTAAAGAGGTTAGCTGTAAAAAATGAAAACTTAAAAAACATCACAAGTCAAATAATTAACATACCAGGAACACCAAATAAAGTAGAATCAATGCACATGAAGTTAAATAAAATCTCTAAAACTTACCTGTTACACTCATCCCTTTCATTTGCGCCCCGGGACAGCTGTGAATGGCAACTATTTCTGGGGTGATTAGCGCTAGGCGGTAAGGCAAGCACTAACATTCAAGTTGGCTTCCATGATGCTGCCGGGGGCGTTGCATAATGGCGCTACATTAACTGGCGCTAAGTATTAACTGCCGCCGCTAAAACCCGCTTCAAGTTGCCGAGCAGCGCTAATATCGCTGCGTCCGGGCGATAACCCTTTAGCGCCCATTGCCAGCACTAACAGTTGCCGATAATTTATTCAATTTCTCACCCAATGAGTTAACAGTTAAACTCCCCAAAAGTTGTAGCATGCCGCATCTCATCATCATAGGCGGTTCTTCATATTGAGGATGACTTGCTTCCATGCCAAAAGGGGATGAGTTCACAGGTGTTTCAATGAAGGACCTAATATTCCAGATCCCGAACTACATGTTGAAGGGTGGAAGATGTCTGTGCGTGGATTTATTTAACATGTGGCGGCCATTGCACATCAGCCACCACACGGGCTTGACAGAGCTAGGTCTTGGTCCAGTGGCAAGGATTACCCAAGACGACTGGAGACCAGCTCTGCTGCACGGACCTAGTACACACACATATCGCAGTGTGGGCTGGCCCGTGCTGCCCCTGGGCCCTCGCCTCTTCTGGGCCCCGAACTCACGCCTCTCCTGGGGCCCGATCATGTCATTCTGCAATCTGTCGCCGCTCCTGCACCTCGACCTTGCTGCTCCTGCTGTACCTGCCCACGCTCCAATCACCGACCTGGATCTTGGTGACTTTAGGTATTGCACTGGGGGAGGGAGGGAAGGAAGAAGGAAAGCGAAGAAGGAGACAAAGCAACTCGGCAAAAGCAGAAACACAATTTTACAGAAACTTTGCTGTTCGAACTTAATCTTTACTATTAACAAAAAGCCAGCTTCTAATAATGTCTCTACCTACCTTCTGTTTCTAGGTCTTTTAATGAATTTATTAGAGTGTTAAAATTAGCGAAGTTGCCAGTCAGGTTTATATCTGTAAAATTAAGAAATACACAGAGAGATAATTCCGCAGGAAAACTTATAAATTAATTGCCCAAAACAAGCAGACGCAGTTTCTCCACGGAAGAAATATGCAATATGCTGCTCTCATAATGAGTCTCTGGCAAATAACAGCACTAGGAGGGCTAAGCCACAAGTTAGCCTAAGTTACAATACACACTAGCCACAGTCACACACCCCACTACGAATGGAATGAACTACCAGTGCTTGATTTAACCGCTGTGCTTGAGCGTGCATCTGTCAATGAATCAATGAAGACATTTGCATCCATATGGTGCATTAACATGTCCTCTGGACATCCCAAATGCTTCACAACCAACAAATTACTGTGGAAGTGCATTCACGGTTGTTACTTCGGCATGCACGGCAGCTACTTTGTGCACAGCAAAGTCCGGCAAACAGAAAATAGACAATATAATATCAATATAGATCAGTTTGAGGTGCTGCATTTTGGGAGGAGGAATAAGGAGGCCACATACTACTTGGAAAGTAAGTCGACATAGGGTAGAGTAGCAAAGGGGTCTCGGGGTACAATTCACAAATCACTAAAGGTAGTGACACAGGTTAATAAGGCCATAAAAATGCAAATAAAAAAGCATTGGGGTTCATTTCTAGAGGGATAGAATTGAAAAGCAGAGAAGTTATGTTAAACTTGTATTGAACCTTGGTTAGACCATACTTGGAGCACCGTGCACAGTTCTGATTGCCATATTATAAAAATTACAAGATGCAAAATGTTTTACTAGGATGATATCAAAACTGAGAGGTTATACATATCAGGAAAGATTGAACTGGCTGGGGCTCTTTTCTCTAGAAAATAGGAGACTGAGGTGTGACCTGATAGAGCTCTTTAAGATACTGAATAGGGTAGAGAAGATGTTTACACTTGTGGCGGAGACCAGAACTAGGGGCCATCAATATAAGATAGTCACTAATAAATCCCATAGGGAATTAAGAAGAAACTTCTTTACCCAGAGAGTGGTGAGAATGTGGAACTCGCTGCCACAGGGAGTGGTTGAGCGAACAGCATAGATGTTTATGATATTCCCTTTAATCGAAGTGGAAGGGCGTTGAAGTGGGTCAGCACCCCAATTACCGCCCCCAAAGAAAGTGGAGTGTGGGAGGGGCGGTAAGGGTAATTTCGCAGTGGGGGCGAGACTGCCGCCCCCTATCAGGGCACAGGGCACTGGCTTTCACGAATTGCTTTAACCAGCTTAGTAAGTTGTACTTTTTGATCCCCATCCCCATCCAATACAATGGGGCAATACTAAATTTCACAGTTGAATAAAATCACCTTAGATGTCACCTATGTGACAATATCAGAAACACATTTACAAGGGGCTACATATAACTGAGGGTACCGGCCCGATACCGCCCACTTTGTGCCACTGCCAGAGACGAATTTCTTGGCCTAAGCCTTTAGTCTTTGGCTCCTGTTTCATTGTGGGGTTGCAATAAATAACAAAGCTCTACTTGCTAGGAGCCTCCATTGAAGCAGGTGTAGGGCTGAATTTTCGGCTTTTTGCGTTTTCGCCCGATTCAAACATTTAGTGCCGGGTTAACGTTAGTGCCAGAGCCCGCAACTTTCACCAAATGAAAGTTCACAAGTAGCGTTAGTGTTAACTCCTGAGTTGCATCACACAATTTGCGCAGCAGAGCCGAAAGTTCCGGTGCTAAAAAAAATTGCTCATTCTGCGCATTCGCAATTTTTTTTTCCCCACGCTTCTGGTCATTGTCCGATCGCAAACGCTAATGCAGGGCACAGCCGCGCGCAAGCGCAGTACACCCAAGGTTGAATCACCAATTAAAATTTGGATTTTCATGATGGAGGATGACAAATCAAGACAGTGTGCCAGGCGATTCAGCCACGAGGCTAATGAAGCTCTAGTGGGGGCTGTGGAGAGAAGATGGCAGGAGTTACTTTGTAGGGGTGGATCGACACCACTGCCATCGATTTTCAAGTGGATTTGGAGGGAAATCGCTGAGGAGGTTTCTGTCTCAGACACTGTGATCAGGACTGGCACACAGTGCCGAAAGAAGTTCGATGATCTTTCAAGGGTGGTTAGAGTGAGTACAATTTTAATTCATGCACTCCTTCATTACTTCAATTATAAATCTGACACACTATTTGTTCTCATGCTGTTGGTGTCCCTCAGCACTCTGTGGGTTGCCTCCTACAATGCATGACACATAGGTAGGCTTAGTTCAGCACCCTATTTGCCATGAATGATCTTTACACATTATTAAGATTGCTTTCTGAGATCTCATAAGATGTCTTCGCACTTCGATGTTCTCCTGATGAACCACGTGCAACTTCCAAGGCCATTAAACAGAGGACTGTATTACATTCAGACATTATGGCATAAGTGTTTTGGTGGCTATCTGTGTGTGCCACAAGAGCAGATGGACCCCCTTGTAACCATTCCCATTTTCATCTTTGCAGGCAAAGAAGTCCCATAATCGCCGCGAGCAGTTGCAGGCAGGCAGCGGTCTGCCTCAGACCCTGTCGCTCACGGACATCGAGGAGTGAGTGGCCGGCCTCATCAGCATCACTGGTTGGGCAGCTGCCATTGGGGGCGCTGACCCCTGCTCAGAAACTGAGGGTATGTCCTGCACACTCCCTGGGCTGGGTTAGGGCAACATCCTGGACACTCCCTGGGCTGGGTTGGGGCAATGTCATGCAGTGTCTGTGGAATAGGTTTGGGGCAATGTCCTCTACACTCCCTGGGCTGGGTAGGGGCAATGTCCTGCAGTGTCTCTAGACTAGATACAATGGAGTAGTGGCAGTCCTTCAAATGAGCCTGTGCTATGTGCTTCCTCATGTCACCCTGCCCCCTCCCCTGCTGTTAACCATTCATCTGTTGCTTTCTACTTCCAGATGACCAGTCACAGGCACCGCATCCCTCAAGGGACCCTTCCACGTCAGGGCATTGTCTGTAGGAGGAGGTAGAGGAGGAGGAGACCGATCAGCCGACTCCGGTGCAGATGCAATCCACCCGTTTTACCACCGGCACTCACCTCGTCTGAGGACGATGACGTGACGTTCTCGGGGTTCGAGGAATCCGAGGCTCTTGGTACCAGTGGCGTGCAGCAACGCAGTGCTGGGGCCGAATCCCGCATGCCATCTCTCCGGAGAGTGAGTCGGCAAAGTTGGTCTGCTAACAGACAGGCAGACATGGAACTCGACGTGGTGGGAATGTCCAGGGAGAGCATCCTAATCAGCCATCAGCTCCTTGATGTCTTGGGTAGGATTCCCATGAACATCGACAGTCTGAAAGCGACCATTACGGAGATAGGGTCGCAGATTGTCAGTGTGAGCCGTGATACCAGCAAGGCCATCAGTGCCCACACACAGATACCAGCAAGGCCATCAGTGCCCACACACAGATACCAGCGAGGCCATCAGTGCCCACACACAGCGGCTGATGGCCTCCAGCAGTGACACTGGAATCCCGGAGAGTATGGCGTGAACCCTTGCGGAATATGGTGCATCACAGGCACAAGCTCAGCTCCAGTTTGGGCAGGTGATGCAAGCCATAAACCCTCCCGCCATACTCTCTGCGTTCCCCACTGTCACACCCAAACCCAAACCACCTGTGACAGGCGACACCGATAAAGTGTCTCGCCAGTCAGAAGCCGGGCCTTCCATACCACGAGCTGGTCCACTGAGTCCCCAGGCAGTGTCTCCATTGTCTCTCCCCCCAACACAACAGTGCTCTGGCAGCCCTTCTGCACACCATCTTGGTGTCACACTTGGTTAGGAACAGCAAGCAAGGGAGGGTGATAAGGGGAAGGGGTGAAAAGCCGGTGGTAAAAAATAGTGCGGCAGGAGTTGCTGCATTATATTGTTGATGCTGGATGCATCCTGTGTTTTACATTGCATTATTATTATGTTCTGTATTATGTTGTTGATGATGTTGGTGCTGTTTAATGATCACACTGCTAGATGCAGCTAATTTATGTTATTTTCTTAAAGTTTCACAATTAAGTTTACAAAGTTGACAAAGTTTATAATGTTTAATAAATTCTTTTGTTCACCTTAACCAGTCCTGTGTAGTGTCTCATTTGCAGAAGAGAGGGAATAGTCAACATGGTGGGATAGAGTGGCCAGGCAATGCTCAAACCTGCCGTTCACTCTTCAAGCAAAGCTTTCAATTATGAGCTGCTGATGTAAGGCTTTTGCCGTGGCAAAATCTCCACAAAGCCTCCCCTGTGGTTGTGGTGGGGTGATGGTGGTGGCATGGGTTCCTCGCCAGGCTCCTCTTCCTCATCTTCCACCTCCCTCTCTCCTGAGCTGGTTCTGCAATCCCCATTGGCAATTCCTGTCCCCTCATGGTGGCTAAGTTGTGTAGCATGCAGCATACCACGGGGAACTCAGAGACCTGCTGAGGGGAGTATAGCAGGCTGCCTCCAGAGTGGTCCAGACATCGGAAGCGCTGCTTCAGCACTCCAATTGTCCATTCGATGATGTTGCGTGTGGCTGCATGGTTCTCATTATAGCGATGCTCGGCTTCAGTCTGAGGTTTCTGGAGGGGGGTCATGAGCCAGGTGGCGAGGCCGTAACCTTTGTCCCTGAGCATCCAGCTCTGGCCTTCTGCTTGAAGCTGGAACAGGCCTGAGATAGTGCTCTCACGCAAGATGAAAGCATCATGGATGCTCCCTGGATATTGGGCATTGACTGCCATGATGTGCTGATTATGGTCGCAGATGATCTGTACTTTCATGGAGTGGAATCCCTTTCAGTTTTGGAAAACCTCTGGATTCCGTAAAGGTGCTCGCAGGGCGATGTGCACACAGGGTGAATGGCACCCTGAACCTTGGGGAATCCATCAAATTGTCCAAAAACTACACCCTCTCATTCTGGGTCTCCTTAGTCATTGGGAAGTTTATGAAGTCCATTCTGTGTGCGTACAGTTCATTAGTCACCTGGCGAATGCATGGAGCATATGTTCCCCGCTGATGCCTGAAAGGAGCCGGAGGCATAGAAGACAAGTGCCGCAGTCACCTTCACCTCGACGGGCAGTGCAGTCCTGTTGGCACTGGTAGGCCGTAGGTCTGCCTGTATGAGCTGGCATATCTCTGTCAGCATTTCTTTTCGGAAGCGCAGCCTTCGAACACACTGTGCCTCAGGGAGCTGCAGGTTTGAGCGATGTTCCCTGTAAACTCGTGGGGGATAAGGCCTCCTCCCCATATGTCTGCGACCTCTTCGATTTTGTTGCAAATGATCAACAATAATCCTTCTTCCAGCTCGATGCCGTATGAATATAGTAGCCAGGATTACTTGCTCCCAACACAGCACGGCCCCATCTTTTAAAATGTCCTTTATAAAACAATCTAGAAACTCACATAAACTTCACAATGAAAAGTGTGCAGTAACGTAGCATTCTTCTCCCAATCTTTAATCACTCACAACTGTGACGTTCTCCACCGTTTACCAGATGGCGCCGTTCGCGCCCGGTGCACCCGGGGTCCGTCTGGTTTTTCTGGGCGGGTTTCCCGAGCGGACGCTAACTCGGTCGAAATGCTCGCAAGTTTCGCCCGGGGCGCTAGCGCAGTGATGTACGACGATTTACGTCGTCCCAACGGTCAAAACAGCGGTGG
This sequence comes from Pristiophorus japonicus, assembly GCF_044704955.1. NCBI lineage: Eukaryota > Metazoa > Chordata > Chondrichthyes > Pristiophoridae > Pristiophorus > Pristiophorus japonicus. The sequence goes on along the minus strand of NC_091982.1, from coordinate 65,212,316 downwards.
GGCAGTAAGTTTTAGCGCCGCTGCAAACCCATTGCCGAAAATTCCACCCGGGTGCAAAATGTTGTGCGCCTCGTTTCACGCAAAAAACATTGCTTTTGCATCTCACCGAGGCGCTAAATGGGGCGCAAATCAGTCGAAAATCCAGCCCTTAGAGTACACTGTTTCCCAGCAACATCACTGGATCTTTGAAGAATGGTATATAAGAACATAAGAAATAGGAGCAGGAGTAGGCCATACGGCCCCTCGAGCCTGCTCCGCCATTTAATACGATCATGGCTGATCCGATCATGGACTCAGCTCCACTTCCCCGCCCGCTCCCCTTAATCCCTTATCCGCTTATCGATTAAGAAACTGTCTATTTCTGTCTTAAATTTATTCAATGACCCAGCTTCCACAGCTCTCTGAGGCAGCGAATTCCACAGATTTACAACCCTCTGAGAGAAGAAATTTCTCCTCATCTCAGTTTTAAATGGGCAGCCCCTTATTCTAAGATTATGGCCTCTAGTTCTAGTCTCCCCCATGATACTATGATCACTGTTCCCTAAATGTTCCCCTACTGACACTTGCTCTACCTGACCCACCTCATTCGCCAGAACCAGATGCAGCAATGCCTCCTTCCTCATTGGGCCGTAAAGGTACTGATCAAGAACGTTCTCCCGAACACATTTCAGGGATTCTCGCCTCCTCTCTGCCCTTTACACTATTACTATTCTTGTCTATATTAGGATAGTTGAAGTCCCCCATTATCATTACCACATCCCAACACAATCACAGCCGTGCTGATTAATAAGGAAAATCACTGCCTTCCTCTTACCCAATAAAGGACTCCACAGTTCAGCAGAAATGGGACAGGTTCCAAAATATTTGCCAAGCATGTTGCCAGCAGTCACTCGGGGCAATTTGCTGTGTGCAATGTGAAAATGTACATTGATTGTCACACCTCCAATTTACAGAACTTCTCTCCACTTTGGAGCTTTCATTATTGAAATGTGAGCCAAGTACTACAATCCAATGATGGATCCTAGTGAGCTTTCCCAGATTGTATGAACAAGTGAGAGCTTCAGGCCCGGCCCGGAATCCCAGCTCCCATCCACCAGGAGATTTCAGTCAACAGGCTCCTCAACAAGGCGTCATTCTGCCCTTTGCTGCCATCGATTCCCCAATCACTGTCCGTCCTACAATCCAATCCCGCTCCAGCCCAGCACCCGCCCGCCCGCCTTCACACACACTGCCTTTGGCCCAATGCAGTGATGCCAACTCCCGCCATGTTCCATGTATAAAATTGCCCCACGGGCGATGCCGGGAGTCACCTGTAAAAAGCGTCGCTTTTGCTGTTGGAGAAAGGGCGGGATTGACAGCGCGCATCCCGGGAACAGCTTCACATTTGAATCCAACCGCCCCCGCATGAGCCCGGAAACCAATCAGGGACAGAGGCGGGAAGGAAGTAGCCAATCAATAACAAAGGTGGGGGCAGGGCCATTTGCAGTGATGGGCAGAAGCGCCCAGTGCGGCGGCAATCCCTCTGTATGGAGCTGTCTCCCAGCGGGTCCTTGCCGCTCCGTTACAGTGCGGCCCGGTCTCCGTGTCCCTCCCCAGCGGCCAGCTGGGCCGCCCTGCTTGGTCATAACTTCTAGCAATTGTATGTTATTTTTGTTAAAAAATGAGTGTACATTCCAAGTTTTACGTGTTGTTATTTGCCAGAGACTAAGTTGAGAGTTAAAGTTAGAAATCACCACTGACGATCTTATCACACAAATGCTTCATTGGCTCAAACCAATATCCACGCTCCACTTATTTAAGTCAGAGCAGTTAACCCATTAATTTTAAACAAGTTAGTGCTTTCAAAAGGGAATTGGATATATACTTGAAAAATAAATAGTGGCAGGGCTCTGGGGAAAGGGCGGGGGAGTGGGACTAATTGGTTAGCTCTTTTTAAAAAGAGCCGGCACAGGAATGATGGGCTGGATGGCCTCCTCCTGTGCAGTAAGATTCTATGATTTTGTTAAAATAGCAGCGAGACACACTTGATATAAGCCCATTAAGTGTTCATACCATAATATTGTCAACGCTAAGGGGCCGAAATTGCCCCTTACCTTAAGGCCTGTTACCATCGGAAATCGGCGGCTACTCTGCGGAGTGTAATGGTCGTCATTATCAAAATTCCGCTCCTGCGGTATCCCGGCAGTGACCCCCTCTCCGCTGCTGTCGATCCGTCCCACGTGCGTTATCACAGTGCGCACCGCCAATGCTACACCCCCCCACTCCCGATGACGAAATTGCACCGAGAAAATCTTCCTCCCGTCGGGCAGGGCCAAAACCTGCTTTTTCCCAATGGTCCAGTGAGGCTGTGGCCTTCTGAAGTGGCGGAGCGGCTCCTGTTAAAGGGGAGGATGCACTGCCGCTGCCGCCTTGTTTTTTTTGTCGGCCGACTGCAATGTCACCTCGACAATTATCCCCTGGGCCGCCAACAAGCAGCCTGTCATTCCCTCTTGGGTGCCAGGCCGCTGGCCCGGCCGAAACGCTCTCTGGTGGCCCAGTGGGACCGAACCTTTAAAATCACGCAGGCTCTCCCCATGATGGCATCATCACCGCTACGATGATGACTGACAGCGGCAGCCACTTCGCCCACTCCCCAACTTCCGCACCCCTCTAGTGTGCTCATTGCCGCATATCCGCCCCCATTATGACTGACGTCTGGTCCGCCTGAAAAAAAACCTGCCAAAGAGTGTAATTTCGTTCAAGAGGCCACCTCATCCACCACGACGGTAAAAACACGAGAAATGGGGTGGGTGCGCCCTGTTTCCAGCAGTGTGCAATTTCGGCCCCAAAATCTCTGCTCCTATCTTCATCCAGGAATGCAAAAAGATGTAATTCGCTAATCACGTCAATGCAGAGGCTCATGGAGCTCATGGCTCATGACCAAATATAACCCATCTGAATTAGTGTATCCATCCAAGGTGCAAAACCAGGGTTCTTGGACAAGGTAAATCAGGGGTACGGGCAACAAAAGTGACAAAGTTCAGTAGGATGATCCTCTGTGAGGATCTGCTTATGGTCAACAACTCTCCTGCTGCACAATGTACTTCCATTAACAAGGTCTTCAATGCCCAATGCACCACACAGGCCACCAATGGAAACACAGCTTCAGCAAGAACTCCTGGGGGTTGAATGTTGGTGAGGCTTTTTCTGTTGCACCATATTAAGCTCGCTGGACGTCCAACGGCACAGCGGGAGAACCCGCAAGTGAATTCACCCCCCCCGCCCCCCACCCCCACCATGATGTTCAGTAATGCTTGAGCCAATATAAAATAATTAGAAAGTTTAACATTAACGTCTGTGTGAATGAGACCATGCTGAATCCTTTGAAGACAGATTGCCAGTTGTATAGTCTTGCTGTAATTTATGATTTATTTTAAGTGCTAAGTTTATTTTTAAAAAAGAGGTTAGGTGAAAACTCATTTAATTATTGTGGAATCACTTTTTTGGGGGGAAAGAAATCAATTTTGTCTGAAAATTGTACTTACGACACTTGTTCTGTAAATCATTTATGGCTTCTTGTAGGTTCACTGATGAATTTTTCCCTCTCTGTATGACAATTTTGGCACCGTTCCAATCATGATTTTCACCTACACAAGAAACAGTAGCAAGTGAAGATTGTTCGCGAATCACGATAGTGCTGAGGAATGAAACAGTTTGTAAACAGTATGGCTAATTGGAGAGTAAAGTACCTTCTACTCCCCCCCAGCAAATGCCTCGAATGCACCCCCTTCTCCCTCACCCAAATATGAGTGGGTCTTCCTAGACCGTTTCTCACAGAGAGCAGCTCATTCATAGAAACATAGAAACATAGAAAATAGATGCAGGAGTAGGCCATTCGGCTTTTCGAACCCGCAGCACCATTCAATATGATCATGGCTGATCATTCACCTCAGTACCCCACTCCTGCTTTCTCTCCATACCCTTTGATCCCTTTAGCCGTAAGGGCCACATCCAACTCCCTTTTGAATATATCTAACGAACTGGCCTCAACAACTTTCTGTGGCAGAGAATTCCACAAGTTCACAATTTCTGAGTGAAGAAGTTTCTCCTCATCTCAGTCCTAAATGGCTTATCCCTTATCCTTAGACTGTGACCCCTGGTTCTGGACTTCCCCAACATCGGGAACATTCTTCCTGTATCTAATCCCATCAGAATTTTATATGTTTCTATGAGATCCCCTCTCATTCTTCTAAATTCCAGTGAATATACGCCTAGTCGATCCCGTCTTTCTTCATGTCAGTCCTGCCATCCCGGGAATCAGTCTGGTGAACCTTCGCTGCACTCCCTCAATTGGGGCCACTCAGATTAACAGCTCAACAACAACAACTTCTATTTATATAGCGCCTTTAATGAAGTAAAACACCCCAAGGCACTTCACAGGAGTGTTAGAAGACAAAAATTTTGACACTGAGCCACATATGGAGAAATTAGCGCAGGCGACCAAAAGTTTTAAGGAGCGTCTTAAAGGAGGAAAGAGATGTAGAGAGGCAGAGAGGTTTAGGCAGGGAATTCCAGAGCTTAGGGCCCAGGCAACAAAAGGCACGGCCACCAATGGTGGTGCGATTATAATCAGGGATACGCAAGAGGGCAGAAGTTGAGGAACACATCATAATCAGGTTCCAGATTCCAATCTAAATATTACACCATGGGAGGTCTGATGTTACACGCATCTGTGGCCCATGGCATCTGGATCATGTCGCCATTTGTCACATTTCAGGAGTCAAGGCTATCACACATGCAACTTTCTGCATCATATTTGCTTCATATTGTCTCCAGTTTCATATCTGCAAAACAGCATCAAGTTGCAAATGAACTGGTAGGAATCGTGCCAACGAAAAGCAGAAACGAAAACAATTAATTAAGAACTACCAAGTACTTACGAAAATTACCAAGGACCTACCAAAAGAACATGAAGCAATGAATCATAGAATCGTACAGCAGAGCAGGGGGCCATTCCGCCAATCGTGCCTGTGTCGGCTCTTTCAAAGAGCGATCCCAATTAGTCCCGCTCCCCCTGCTCTTTCCCCACAGTCATTCAAGTATTTATTCAATTCAATTTTGAAAATTACTATTGAATCTGCTTCCATTGTCCTTTCAGGCAGCGCATTCCAGATCACAACAACTCGCTGCGTAAAAACAAATTCTCCTCGTCTACCCCCCTGGTTCTTCCATCAATAATCTTAAATCTGTGCCCTCCGGTTACTGGAAACTGCTACTGGAAACAGTTATTCGGACAGCCAGCTAATTTTTCTGACTATCTTAAACATCCAGTCGTGGAAATATGGAAAACCACAGTGCGAGGAACCGACTTTAGCAGGCTCTCCATGTTCCATTGAAAGATCACCGCAGCCGACCGAATTCCGCATGGGCACATGTTATAGATGAAAAGACCTTTGTGCGTGTTGTTGCAGGTGAGGCCATTCGAAGAATGCTCCAGCTCCTGCGTCATGTAGGCCGAGGTCACATCCAGTTTAGTGAACGTCTTCCCTCCAGCCAGGGTCGCAAATAGGTCGTCTGCCTTGGGTAGCGGGTACTGGTCCTGTAGCGAAAAACGGTTAATCGTTACTTTATAGTCCCCACAAATTCTGACTGTGCCGTCACCTTTAAGTACTGGAACAATCGGACTAGCCCACTCATTGAATTCCACCGGCCCGATGATGCCTTCTCGCTGCAGCCTGTCCAGCTCAATTTCTACTTTCTCACGCATCATATATGGTACCGCCCGTGCCTTGTGGTGGATGGGTCACGTACCGGGAACCAAATGGATCTGAACTTTCGCCCCCGAGAAGCTTCCAATGCCTGGCTCGAACAACAATGGAAATCTGCTCAGACACTGGGCACATGAGGCATCATCGACGGATGAAAGCGCTCGGATGTCATCCCAGTTCCAGCGGATTTTTCCCAGTCAGCTTCTGCCAAACAATGTGGGGCCATCCCCTGGCACAATCCACAGCAGGAGTTCGTGTACTGCTCCATCATAGGAGACTTTGACTTCTGCACTACTAATTACAGTGATTAGTTCCTTGGTATAACTCCTTAGTTTGGTGTGAATGGGGCTGAGCTTGGGCCTGTGTGCCTTTTTGCCCCACAGCCTGTCGAAGGCCTATTTACTCATTATTGACTGATTCGCACCTGTGTGCAGTTCCATACATACTGGAACTCCGTTCAGTTCAACTTTCAACATTATTGGTGAACACATTTCGTAGTGAATGTGTGTATCCCGTACACTTCTGCCTCCTCGGTACGAGTCTCCAATTCAGCCTGATCCACAGCGGATCGATCTTCCTCTGCAACAAGGTGGTTTGCAGGGTTTGCAGGGTTTGCAGCTCGCCTGCACATTCGCTGGAGGTGTCCCATTGTTCTGCAACCATTGCACGCATAGTGCTTGAAGTGGCATTGATGGGCCGATGATCACCTCCACAGCGCCAACAAGGTGTTAACTGCCTCGCATTAATGATTGATGGCGGACATTGGGTCATGAGGTCAGGCAGCAGCAGCCGGCGTGTACATTCTGCCATGTATATTCCTGCTCGAAAACGACGTTACTTTGTGCACAGTACTGGCTGAAACCTCTTTACTCTGCGAAATCTGTTTGGTGTTGTCGCTGGTGGACATAAATGCCTGGGCTTTTGTTATGGCTTTAATTAGATTTGGAGTTTCAACAGTCAACAGTTTGCAAAGGATTACCTCATGGCCAATGCCCAGTACAAAAAAGTCTTTCAGCATTTGTTCTAGGAATCCCTCAAACTCGCAATGTCCTGCGAGGTGCCTTAGTTCGACGACATAGCTCACCACTTCCTGGCCCTCCGACCATTGACACGTGTAGAACCGATATCTCACCATCAAAACACTTTGCTTAAGATTTAGGTGCTCCCGGACCAGCGTACACAATTCTTCATAGGATTTAGCTGTTGGTTTTGCTGGAGCTAGGAGATTCTTCATGAGGCCATAGGTTGTTGTCCCACAGACAGTTAGGAGGATCACCCTTCATTTGGCAGCGTTCTTGTCCCCTTCCAGCTCATTGGCCACAAAGTATTGGTCGAGTCATTCCACGAAGGCCTCCCAATCGTCCCCTTCTGAGAACTTCTCCAGGATACCAACTGTTCTTTGCATTGTCGCGCGATTGTTCATTATCTCGTTGCCAATTGATACATTCACATTTAAGGATGAAACTGAGCACTGTGTACAATGAGCAAGTGTGACCTTAGCTCCTTTAATAGGACTCCAGAGTGCAGATACCTCGTGGGTGGCCTGCTCATATACCGTGCTCCCAAGGGATGCTGGAATCCCTTGGGACTCCAACAGGTAGGCCCTCTGGTGGTAGTGTAATACTGGTTACAAGGGGTTAAATACATAACATCAGTGAGTGCAACAAAGGTTTACCAGATTGATTCCTGGGATGAGGGGATTGCCCTATGAGGGGAGATTGGGCAGACCAGTCCTATTTTCCCAGGAGTTGAGAAGAATGAGAGGTGATCTAATTGAAACATATAAAATTCTTAATGGGCTTGATAGGATTAATACTGGGAAAATGTTTACCCTGTCTGGGGAGTCTAGAATAGTCACGGTCTCAGAATAAGGGATCGGCCATTTAGGATTGAGATGAGGAGAAATTGCTTCACTCAAAGGGCTGTGAATCTTTGGTGTTCTCTGCCCCAGAGGGCTGTGGAGGCTCAGTCATTGAGTATATTCAACACAGAGGTTGACAAATTTTTGGGAAGGAAGGGAATTAAGGGAAATGGTGATAGTGCAGGAAGGTGGGGTTGATGTAGAAGATCAGCCATGATCTTCTGGAGGGGCTGAATGGCCTACTCCTGCTCCTATTTCTTTTGTTCTTATGTTCTGAAAGTGATCCGACTTGCATTAAATAAAAATCTGGTACACATAAAAACTAAATAGGAGGTATGGTGAGGTAACAAAGACATTTATGAACAGGACTAATTAGTTAAAAGTTAACCTGAAATCAAGAAAAATCCATCTACTAAATATAATCTCGATCTCAAATGATTCTATTATATCTAGAATTAAATTACTGCTAACAAATAAATAAATAAATAAATGAGGGAATGAAAACTAGAAATGCCTGCTTGCCGGGAATTTAATATGTGGGAGTTTGTGCAGAGTGAGAGTGTACCGCATTGTCACCTCTGTTGGAAATATCTCTGCCTTGAGACACTCCAGCTCAGAGTTCTTGAGCTGGAGTATGAGTTAGAGACACTCCGACACATAAGGGAAGGGGGAGGAATTTCTGGATAGTTTTCTCCAGAGTACAGTCGCACCTCAGAGGAAAGTGCAGTTGCAGGAAGGGAAGGGTGTGATTGTCAGTCAGCAGGGTAAGGCGAGCTGAGGGGGGAAATACAAATGTAGTAGCTATAGGCGATTCCTCTGCCATCACGATCAAGTGTTAGCTACCTGGTGTCAGGATAACGGATACCTCAATGTGGCTGGAAAGGAATTTAGAAAAGGAGAGGGAAGACTCAGTTGTCGTGGTCAATGACATAAGGAACAAAAGGGAAGAGGAGGTCCTGCTGAGGGAGTATCAGGAGCTAGGAGCTAAATTAAAAAGCAGGACCCTCAAGGGTAGCAATCTCAGGATTATTAACCGAGCCATCCCCCCAAAGCCTTTCCACCATCTACAAGGCACAAGTCAGGAGTGTGATGAAATACTCTCCACTTGCCTGGATGAGTGCAGCTCCAACAACACTCAAGAACTCAACACTGTAAGACTACAGCATTTTATTTGTCTCATTTTTCTGCTAATAAATGTGCTTGCAAACTGCTCCAAGATGGCTGAAATTGACTTGACCATTTTTAATGACCCAAAATGCTGTGTGAAGTCAAAAGACTTTCTCATGGGTTTTAACTCACAGCTGCAAAAGGCTTGTCTGGGAACTGTGAAAAATGAAGACTGTCCAGAAGATAAGAGAATGAAAGAACTATTCATCGTGAGAGAGGGTGCCTTTTATTTCAATGCAAGGCCATTGCGTACATGTTGGGCAAACATCCAGAAAAACAGTATAAAATGGCTGTCACACGTGAGATAGAGGGCTGCTGCAGTCAAGAGAACTGGTAACCTGGTCAGTTATCAAGAGAATTAGGGGGTTAAGCCTTACAGTTGCTGACCATGGTCTGGTGTGAGTGTCTTTGTTTCTTTTAATCACTTAGGGGATTGGCAATTGTTACTGTTAAAAAGTATACTAATAGCGATAGGTTGGTGTGGGCTAATGAGAGCTTTTGATGCTATCGTAAATCGCTTGTATTTCCTTTGAATATTTTCAGTAAAGATGCCCCCTGGATGAGAAAAAGAAACATGCTGTGTCTGTGTGTGTTGTTCTTTTTGTCTCACAAGTCTGAACTCTGTAACGTGTAGATAAATCTTACAGACTAAAACCTGTCTTAATTAAGATAAGTCTTACATTTGGTGCCCGTACGAGAGACTTGTGATAGACAAACAATGTCAAGGACTATGGATGAGTCGGTTACAAAATATGTGATGAAGAAGTTGCCCCTCAGGGAGGGGTGGGTGCGGGTCATTATAGACAATGATGATCCGGTGGTGGAGGATGATTTATGGATCCAAGGGTCCACTTGTCGGCCGAAGTTGAAGAAAGCCGTCTGGTTGTTGGCCTATCGAAGGCAGGTTAAGAACAAGGAATGTGCAAATAGTAAGTTACGAAAGGAAATAGAAGATAGAGAAGTGGTGGTAAACCGACTTTTACAAGAACTCGAGGAAGAAAGATTAAGTAAGAGGGAGCTCGAGCAAAAATTGGCAAAGAAAAAGGAGAGGTGGTGTAATAAGGAGCACTACCTCGAGAGTCAATGTATTAATAATCAGAGGCAGATGTGTGGGCAGAGAAAGAGGAATGTCAAAGAAGTCGCGCTGAGTCAGCAGAAAGATCTAATATGGGTTTAAAAGTCGCATACATGTCATCCAGGAGCAGATTGTAGAGCGGCGAAAGTTAAAAGGGGATCATACCGAGTGCAACAGGAAGGTAAAAGAGTTGGAAGATAAGCTATGGATTCAAAGGGGCATTGTATGTGCAATGACCCCTCAGTCAGATGAGGGAACAGGAATAAGTGATGAAGGCCAAATAGAAATAGAACAGAATAACCCATCGGAGGGAGCAAGACCACCACCTATGGCTCCAATACGTGAAAGACGGCACACACCACCAGCACGGGGGGGGGGGGGGGGCAGGAACTCTGGGACCCTTAGATGACTCCGCAAGATCCTGCAAATCCCCTGGGAGAATAGACGTATCAAAGTCAGTGTTCTCGCCAAGGCCATCATCCCCAGCATCGAAGCACTGACCACGCTCGACCAGCTCCGTTGGGTGGGCCACATTGTTCGCATGCCTGACACAAGACTCCCAAAGCAAGCGCTCTACTCGGAACTCCTACACAGCAAGCGAGCCCCAGGTGGACAGAGGAAACATTTCAAGGACACCCTCAAAGCCTCCTTGATAAAATGCAACATCCCCACCGACACCTGAGAATCTCTGGTCAAAGACTGCCCTAAGTGGAGGAAGAGCATCTGGGAGGGCATTGAGTACCTCGAGTCTCATCGCCGAGAGCATGCAGAAACCAAGTGTAGGCAATGGAAGGAGCGTGCGGCAAACCTGTCCCACCCACCCTTTCCTTCAATGACTGTCTGCCCCACCTGTGACAGAGACTGTAATTCCCGTATTGGACTGTACAGCCACCCGAGAACTCACTTTTAGAGTGGAAGCAAGTCTTCCTCGATTTTTAGGGACTGCCGATAATGATGATAGGGAATTTGTGATTCCGTATAGTACGGAAAATTTGAGAAAGATGGCTACTAACATAAAGGGATTAGAAGTGGGGGAAGAGCCTCAAGTTCCTTTCCTAGAGGTAGAACAGATAGCTGCTTTGAGTAACCTGGATAGTGAAGAAAAGAAATATTTATTGCTTTACACCCTAAGTCATATAAGAACATAAGAACATAAGAATTAGGAACAGGAGTAGGCCATCTAGCCCCTCGAGCCTGCTCCGCCATTCAATAAGATCATGGCTGATCTGGCCGTGGACTCAGCTCCACTTACCCGCCCTCTCCCCATAACCCTTAATTCCCTTATTGCTTAAAAATCTATCTATCTGTGACTTGAATACATTCAATGAGCTAGCCTCAACTGCTTCCTTGGGCAGAGAATTCCACAGATTCACAACCCTCTGGGAGAAGAAATTCCTTCTCAACTCGGTTTTAAATTGGCTTCCCCCGTATTTTGAGGCTGTGCCCCCTAGTTCTAGTCTCCCCTACCAGTGGAAACAATCTCTCTGCCTCTATCTTGTCTATCCCTTTCATGATTTTAAATGTTTCTATCAGATCACCCCTCATCCTTCTGAACTCCAACGAGTAAAGACCCAGTCTACTCAATCTATCATCATAAGGTAACCCCCTCATCTCCGGAATCAGCCCAGTGAATCGTCTCTGTACCCCCTCCAAAGCCAGTATATCGTTCCTTAAGTAAGGTGACCAAAACTGCACGCAGTACTCCAGGTGCGGCCTTACCAATACCCTATACAGTTGCGGCAGGACCTCTCTGCTTTTGTACTCCATCCCTCTCGCAATGAAGGCCAACATTCCATTCGCCTTCCTGATTACCTGCTACACAGCAAGCGAGCCCCAGGTGGACAGAGGAAACATTTCAAGGACACCCTCAAAGCCTCCTTGATAAAATGCAACATCCCCACCGACACCTGAGAATCCTTGGTCAAAGACTGCCCTAAGTGGAGGAATAGCATCTGGGAGGGCATTGAGTACCTCGAGTCTCATCGCCTGGTATCTTTGCGGGTCTTCCCCCAGAATGTAAAAGGGCAGGGGGCGAGTATGATGGTTTGAAGGCACGAGTTGTACAAGTAATGGGGGCCGGTAAAGGGAATCTATTTAAAGCCATGGCGGAGGTAGAGCAGGGCCCCAACGAGCCCCAATTGCTTTTGCTGACCGACTGTGGCCAACTAACATCATCATAGGCAGTCCCTCGGAATCGAGGAAGACTTGCTTCCACTCCCAAAGTGAGTTCTTTGATGGCTGACCAATCCGAAACGAGAGCCACAGACCCTGTTACAGGTGGGACAGACATTCGTCGGGAGAAGGGGTCGGTGGGGCTGGTTTGTCGCGCGCGCCTTTTGCTGCCTGCGCCTGGCCTCTTCATGCTCCTTACGTCGAGCCTCAAAGAGCTCAACGCCCTCCCGGATGGACTTTCTCCACCTCGGCGGTCTGCGGCCAGGGCCTCCCTGGTGTCAGTGGTGATGTCGCACTTTACCAGGGAGGCTTTTTGAGGGTGGCCTTATAACGTTTCCGCTGTCCTCCTTTGGCTCTTTTACCATGAAGGAGCTCCGCATAAAGCATTTGCTGAGGGAGTCTCGTATCTGGCATGCGAACTATGTGGCCTGCCCAGCGAAGTTGATCGAGTGTGGTCAGTGCTTCACTACTGGGGATGTTAGCCTGGTTGAGGACACTGATGTTGGTGCGCCTGTCCTCCCAGGAGATTTGCAGGATCTTGCGGAGACATCATTGGTGATATATCTGCAGCGACTTGAGGTGCCTTCTGTACATCGTCCATGCCTCAGACCCATACAGGAGGGCGGGTATTACTACAGCCCTGTAGACCATGAGTTTAGTGGTAAATTTGAGGGCCTGGTCTTCAAACAATCTTTTCCTCAGGCGGCCGAAGGCTGTGCTGGCGCACTGGAGGCAATGCTGGATCTCTGCATCAATGTCTGCTTTTGTTGATAAGAGGCTCCCGAGATATGGGAAATGGTCCACGTTGTCCAGGGCTGCGCCGTGGATCTTAATGATTGGAGGGCAGTGCTGTGCGGCAATGACAGGAGAAGACACCTTTGTCTTACGGATGTTAAGCATAAGGCCCATGCTTTCATATGCCTCAGTGAATACATTGACTATATCCTGGAGTTCAGCCTCTGAATGTGCACAGACGCAGGCATCGTCTGCATACTGTAGCTCAATGACAAGCTTGGGGTGATCTTGGACCTGGCCTGGAGGCGGTGTAGGTTAAACTGCTTCCCACTGGTTCTGTAGTTTAATTCTACTCCAGCAGGGAGCTTGTTGATTGTGAAGTGGAGCATGGTGGCGAGGAAGTTTGAGAAGAGGGTTGGAGTGATAACGCAGCCCTGTTTGACCCCGGTCCGGACGTGGATTGGGTCTGTAATGGATCGGTTGTTAAGGATCACGGCCTGCATGCCATCGTGAAGAAGGCGAAGGATGTTGACAAACCTTTGAGGGCATCCGAAACGGAGGAAGATGCTGCACAGACCCTCACGGTTGACAGTGTCAAAGGCCTTTGTAAGATCGAAAAAGGCCATGTATAAAGATGTCATGGGTGGGGTAGTAAGGCGAGCAGATCTGAATGGGCAGGCACATAACCATTGGCTGCGTGCCCGGATAGCTGGTAGTCTGCTATATTTACAAGTAGCTATGTCAGATTTTGATCCGGAGGATGAGGGTGAAGGTAACTCAGAGGCCAGGGTTCTGAGAAAAGTGACACTGCATTTTGAGATAGGTCAGATGGACAAAAAGAATGCTGGGGTAATGGATACACCTAAGGGCAAGGTGTGTGAAATGAATGGAGGTGGCACAAAGAAGTGGCAGCAGGAATGGTCAAAATACGAGAAAGGGGAAGAATGACAGGCTTGTTTTAACTGTGGAGAGCAAGGGCACATTATTAAGCACTGTAAGAAGCCTAAGGGAAGACTGAGGGTCCGCAGTCAGAGGGACTTCAGACTAGCGCCCCTAGTTACGAGGAGTTGCTTAGCATTGTGGCTACGCGTATGAAAGCGGTTGAGGCATCTCAAGGAAATGCAGCCCATGGGGAGATCCGTTGGGAAGCCCAGCCTGAATACCGATGTAACCTTAAAGGATGTTGTTCAGTTTGTATGAAAGTGTGTGTATTTGTGTTGAAATTTTCCCGACAGTGAATGTTTGGGAAGTTGATGGAATTTCAGTTTGTGTGAAAGTCTATCTTTAAAATAAAGTGTCTGTTATGTTTGTTTTAGCTCCACCCACTTTTCTGTGTGACAGCTGTTTTAACCCTTTGTAGTGTTGTCCTGGATGTCGGAAGTTTTAAGAAAGTGTGAATAAGTTGAATTGTGTACCTAGAATTGAACGCTATTTTAAGTTCGAAACATGGGTGCTGATCTATTTTGATTATGTTTTATGGAGCTATGAAATGCACAGAACTCCTTTTGTTCTGCAAAAGATATGCTTCAGCCTTGAAGTTAGTTGCTATGGTGTCTGCTAAAGAAAATTGGATTACACAAAATTGTTATTGACTTAACGGTTTTAATTCCATTTGAAAATATATTAGTCTATGATGAGAAGCTAAAATATGGGAATAGTAAACATATACCAGAGGAAAGTGATTGCAGAAAGAAAGGAGAAAGGGAAAGTTTTTGTCTTTGCGTGGTGTCCCTTGAGTTATTGAAGTTAATTAACCTATGAAAACCTGACTTTCATTGTGGCCACGGTGAAATTCTGGTTATTTCAAAGTGTGAATGTCTCTAGTTCCAGACATGAGACGTTCACTTTGAAAAAAAAGGAAGACACCTTATATTAATGATGATTTTTGCAGGGAAAAAATAAAAAGATGGTGTTTGGTTGGTTGGAAAAGTTTTTCTTAAATTACGTGAAGTGACGTAATGACGTCAGACAATGTTTTGCTCCACCTTCTTAGAAACTCAGAAAGAAGTTAACCCTTTCCACTGACATATGATTTCTTAATTCAGCAAGGAACCACTTTTGAATTGCTGAATGAAATTTTTAAGATATTGGATATTATTAAATGGAAGTTTCTTAATTTTAAGTGACTATTTCCCCCATGGGGCAGAAGGAATTTTAGATTTGACAAATTTACCCCTTGGGTTCTTAAGCAGAGTCACAATGGATTTTCTGTTATTTTTGTTTTAAGTAGGTGACCTTCAGGAAGAAGGGGTGAAATTGGCAATCGGGGCAGGATATCCCAGATATGAAATAACTTAGAAGTAAGTAGAGGAGGTGTGATGGTGGCCCCGTTCGAGGGAAGATGTAGGGGATTACTATAAAATATGTTTGGTATGTGCAGCTAACAATCCTGACCCACACAAAAGAAAGGCTCCCCTAGGACATACCCATCGACTAGAGTGATCAAAGCAGTGTGTGCAGGTGGATTTTATCTCTAAGAAGGGCATAAATATTGTTTGGTTTTAGTGGAAAATTTCACAAAATTGGTTCCCACTTTAACTGACAAACTAAGGAAGTGACTTGGGACAGGTTCCTGAATGACCTTTGGGAAACTTTAAAGGAAATGAATCTCAGGGCTGCCCATAACATTGGGAGAGAGGGCACATTTGAACCCCTGTACAAGGGTCCCTATTAAATGGTTTTACATTAACCAGGTGAAGCTTTTTCAGCCCTACAGCAGGTCACCGAGATGACAAGTGTCGATTATGAGCATGCTCACTATTCCAGGATCATTCTGGAATGCAAAGGTAACCCCCGGCTACTATTCTCTACTGCTAACCTTCTCCTTAATACCCTCTCCCCTGTCTCCACCACACTCACCTCCAACAAGTGTGAGGAGCTCATGGACTTCTTTGTCTCAAAGATTGAGACCATCTGATCAGCTGCCTCTGCCTCTTCCCTTCCTTCCCCTAGCCTACCGGGCCAAACTTTCTTTGAGGTTCCCGCCTGGCCCAGCCCTAAACTCGCATCTCTCTCCAGTTTCTCTCTGATCTTCCCTCTTCACCTCTCCACGCTCATCTTGCCCATGACACCCACTTCCTGCTCCCTTGACCCTATTCCCACTAAACTGCTGACCACCCAACTTCCTTTCTGGCTCCCAATTTAGCTGACATTGTTAACGGTTCTCTCTCCTTAGGTACTGTCCCCCTCTCCTTCAAATTTGTCGTCATCACCCCTCTCCTCAAAAAAAACAACCTATGACCCCACGGTGCTTGCAAGCTACCACCCCATCTCCAATCTCCCTTTCTTATAACCAATAAGGGAATTAAGGGTTACGGGGAGCGGGCGGGTAAGTGGACCTGAGTCCACGGCCAGATCAGCCATGATCTTATTGAATGGCGGAGCAGGCTCGAGGGGCTAGATGGCCTACTCCTGTTCCTAATTCTTATGTTCTTATGTCCAAAGTCCTTGAACGTGTTGTCGCCTCCCAAATCCATGCCCATCTTTCCCGGAACTCCATGTTTGAATCCTTTCAATTTGGTTTCCACCCCTGGCACAGTACTGAAACGGCTCTCAATAAAATCACAAATGACATCCTTAGTGACTGTGACAAAGGTAAACTATCCCTCCTCATCCTTGGCAGAGGAGTATAATATTTGAAAGTGTGAGGTCATGCGCTATGGCAGAAAAAAAAAATCAAAGAGCAAGTTATTATTTAAATGGAGAAAGATTGCAAAGTGCCCAGTACAGCGGGACCTGCGGGTACTTGTGCATGACACACAAAAGGTTAGTATGCAGGTACAGGAAGTGGTCAGGAAGGCCAATGGAATCTTGGCTTTTATTGCAAAGGGGATGGAGTATAAAAACAGGGAAGTCTTGCTACAGCTATATAAGGTATTGGTGAGGCCACACCTGGAATACTGCTTGCAGTTTTGGTTTCCATATTTACAAAAGGATATACTTGCTTTGGAGGCAGTGCAGAGAAGGTTCACTAGGTTGATTCCGGGGATGAGAGGGTTGACTTATGGGGAAAGGTTGAGTAGGTTGGGCCTCTACTCATTGGAGTTCAGAAGAATGAGAGGTGATCTTATCAAAACGTATAAGATTCTGAGGGGGCTTGACACGGTGGATGCAGAGAGGATGTTTCCACTGATGGGGGAGACTAGAACTAGGGGGCATGATCTTAGAATGAGGGGCCGCCCATTTAAAACTGAGATGAGATATTTATTCTCTTAGAGATTTGTAAATCTGTGGAACTTGCTGCCTCAGGGAGCTGTGGAAGCTGGGACATTGAATAAATTTAAGATAGAAATAGACAGTTTCTTAAATGATAAGAAGATAAGGGGTTATGGGGAGCGGGCGGGGAAGTGGAGCGGATTCCATGATCAGATCAGCCATGATCTTATTGAATGACAGAGCAGGCTCGAGGGGCCGTATGGCCTACTCCTGTTCCTATTTGTTATGTTTTATGTTCTCGACCTGTCTGCAGCGTTGACCACTCCATCCTTCTCCAGCGCCTCTCCACCATCATCCAGCTGGGTGGGACTGCACTCGCCTGGTTCCGTTCTTATCTATCTAATCATAGCCAGAAAATCACCTGCAAAGGCTTCTCTTTCCACTGCCACATCATTATCTCTGGTGTCCCCCAAGGATCTATTCTCGGCCCCCTCCTATATACATGCAGCCCCTTGGCGATATCATCCCAAAATATAATGTCAGGTTCCACACGTTCACTGACGAAACCCAGCTTTACCTCACCACCTCTCGACCCCTCCATGGTCTCTAAATTGTTGGACTGCTTGTCCGACATCCAGTACTAGATGAGCAAAAATGTTCCCCAATTAAATATTGGGAAGACCAAAGCCATTGTTGGGAGGATTCAGAGGTCAGGGCCAGGAGGATTCGGAGGTCGGGGCCAGGAGGTGTCGGAGGTCGGAGGTCATGGCCCAGAGCGGGAATAGAGGTCGGGACCCAGAGCGGAGGTCAGAGGTCGTGACCCAGAGCGGAGGTCAGAGGTCGTGACCCAGAGTGGAGTCAGAAGCGGTGAGATCGAGGCCAAGGAGTGACCCAGGAAAGGAACAGCACAGTCCAACAGCGAGGTGTCGTGAGGACTACAATGTGAATCTCAAGGAGAGAGTTCCTGGGGAAAGGAGGAAGGAGGACAGTAGGAGAATGTGTGTGTGTATGTACTAGGCCCATGCAGCAGAGCCTGGTCTCCAGTCGTCTTGGATCCCCTTGTCACTGGACCAAGATGTCGCTCTGTCAAGCCCATGTAGTGGCTGGTGTGCAACTGCCACCCCACGTTAAAATAATTCAGGCACAAGCAACTTCCACACTATAAGATGAAGTTCGGGACCTGGAACATCAGGACCTTAATGGACAACTCCAACAGCGACAGGCCGGAACGCCGCACTGCCATCGTTGCCCAGGAACTCAGAAGCTTCGACGTTGACATCGCTGCCCTAAGCGAGACCCGGTGGGCAGGGGAAGGCCAGTTCAAAGAGCAAGGTAAGTGGCTACACCTTCTTGTGGAAAGGCAAACCAGGAGAACAATGCCATCTCCATGGGGTGGCCTTCGCCGTAAAAAACGAGCTAGTGGGCCGTCTCAGAGACTCCTCTTGTGGGATAAACGAGCACCTCATGACTCTTCAGCTCACCCTAGCCCGGAACCAGTGTTCTATGGTCTTCAGCGCGTACACCCCAACACTGGAAGCTACAGACGAGACCAAAGAGGGATTCTACTCCAACCTCGAACAATCCCTGTCCTGCGTCCCAACGGGCGACAAGCTGATCCTCCTTGGCAACTTCAATGCCAGAGTTAGAAAGGGCATTGACCTCTGGGGATGTGTTATCGTCAGAGAGGGGTTAGGGAAAGCCAACTCCAATGGCACCCTCCTCCTGACGAAATGCTTAGAACACGGCCTCGTCATAACCAATACACTGTTCCATCAGAAGGACAAATATAAAGTTTCATAGCAACACCCTAGCTCCAAGCACTAGCATCTGCTCGACTACGTCATCATCCGAGCGAGGGACCGCAAAGACGTGCGCATCACCCGCACTATGACAGGAGCTGATGACTGCTGGACGGACCACTGCCTAATCTGCTCTGTTATCACCATCAACACTGACTCAAAACAGCGATGGCAACAGAAACAATGCCGCAGGAAAATCAACACCAGAGCACTCAAAGACTCTGCTAAGAATGCCCTATTCAGCCAGTGCCTCGCGACCAACCTGATGACTCCCGTGACCCAGAGATGCAGAGTGTCCACAGCGCCTGGTCTGCCCTCAAGGCTTCCATAATTAGCACCTGAGAAGAAACACTTGGTCACTCGACCAGGAAACACCAAACTGGTTCAATGAGAATGACCAGGAGATCTAGGAGCCAATAAGCCACAAGTGCAAGGCATTCTTAGAGTGGAAACAGTAACACAACTTGAGAGCAAGAAAGCAGCTTTACAGACGTCTGAAGGCTGAGGTCCAACAGAAAACCCTCGAGCTAAAGAACAGATGGTGGGTGGAGAAAGCTCAAGAAATCCAGCAGCTAGGATTCTTCAGTGCAGTCAAGTCGACCTACGACCCAAGCACCGAAGGCCCTACCCCGCTTCTGGCCAAGAACAGAGAGGCGCTCATCAAGGACAGAGAGGCAGTCAGTGCCCGCTGGAAGGAGCACTTCGAAGATCTCCTCAACCGAGACTCTGTCTTCGACGTGAGTGTCCTTGACTCCATCCCACAGCATACCACCCACCACCATCTCAGCACAACCCCAGCCTGGCACAAGGTTGAAAAGGCTTTCCGTCAGCTCAATAACAACAAGTCATCAGGAACAGAGGGAATCTCCGCTGAAGCATTAAAACATGGCGATGGCGGAGGAGCACTACTGGCACGAATTCATGATTTCATCTTTCTTATCTGGAAGGAGGAGATCAGAGACGCTGTAATCGTGACCATCTTCAAGAAAGGTGACAAGTCCGACTATGGTAACTACAGAGGAATCTCCTTGCTGTCGACCATCGCAAGAATCCTCCACAATTGCCTTCTCCCCGTGGCTGAAGAGCTCCCCCCAGAGTTGTAATGCGGATTCCGCCCACTAAAGGGCACAATGGACATGATCTTCACCACGCGGCAGATACAAGAGAAATGCAGGGAACAACATCAACTCTACTCCGTGACCTTCTTTGACCTCACAAATGCCTTTGACACTGTCAAACATTAGGGATTATGGAGCGTCCTCCTCAGATTCAGCTGCCCTCCAAAGTTTGTCACCATCCTCTGCCTGCTTCACGATGATATGCAAGCTGTGATCCTGACCAACGGATCCACCACAGACCCAATCCACATCCGGATCGGGGTCAAGCTCTTCTCGATCTTCCTTGCTGCAGTGCTCCATCTCACCCTCAGCAAGCTCCCCGCTGGAGTGGAGCTAAATTACAGGACAAATGGGAATCTGTTCAATCTCCGCCGCCTTCAGGCCAGATCCAAGGTTGTCCCATCCTCCATCATCGAATTACATGACACAGATGACGCTTGCATCTGCGCACACTCGGAGGCCAAACTCCAAGCCATCGTCAACACTTCACTGAGGCGTATGAGAACATGGGCCTTATACTAAACATCCTGTAATGTATGTAGCTCCACACTGTGGACGTACTATGTTTAATAAACAGTCAGGTCACCTGACAGGAAGGAGGCTTCCACAGGAAGTTCCGGACCTGCAGCCATCGTACAGGCTGTGTGTTAAGTGTGCTCTTGAAGATATCACATTGGCGACGAGAATGGAGATGTAATTGGACAATACAAAGCTGAAATTTTTGTTGATGAAGGATTCAGCCAGCCGCTAGAGAGACTTTGAGAGCTTCTCTGTTTTTGAAAACAGCTACAAATTCGAGCTAAATTACGAGCACACTTGGTAAACTGCCAGAGTCAAAATGGCTGCCCCCATGGGAGTCATAGGACATGGGGGGACATTTCAATGGGACCGGGAAAGTTTCAGAGCTTATGTGGATTGGCTAGAAATGTTTTTCAATGCGAATAATATAATCAAAATTCCTGATGATGGAAACCAGAATCGGGCGGGGTTGGAATGAAAAAGAGCTATATTTTTAATTGAGGCCGGGCCCGAGTTGTATGAAATGCTGATACATTTGCTTGTGCCTGACAAGCCAAAGGATACAACGCTGAAACAGATTCTAATGAAGTTAGAACAACGTTACAGCCCTGTTCCGTTAGAAATTGCTAAAAGTTATCGTTTCGGAATAGGAAATCAGAAGACCAAAGAAAATATCAGCGAGTACATTGTAGCATTAAAAAAACTATCAATTCACTGTAATTTCGGAGATTTTCAGAAACAAGCATTGCGAGACCGCCTTATTTGTGGGATGAAAAATGATGTGATCAGAAGAAAGTTATTGACAACGGCAAACTTGACTTTTGATGTAGCTTGTCAGGCAGCTAGGTCGATGAGCATGGCTGAGCAATATTCCCAAGAATTTCATACTAATTTCAACTGAGGTGAATCACCTGCAGACTCAAAGTCAAAGGCGGTGGGGCCCCAAAGTCTCAGAAACTGGAAATGGGAACAGAGCATTGATGTCTTGCTATCGGTGCCTGGGACAACACATTGCTCAAAGTTGTCCATATGTGAAGGCAGAGTGTTTCTTCTGCAGGAAAACTGGGCATTTTGCAAAGGCATGCCGACTGAAGGGTAAACCGGCTTTCAAAGCTATGAGTAGAAATCCCCAGAGACTACGTAGCGTGGAAGAACAACAACAGGACGAGGAGATGTTAGAGTTAAATGTCATCAGGAGCACGAGGTTAATGGACAGCGATTTGAAAAGTATCATAATCCACATAGATGTTGTGGGATTCAAAATACCCATGGAAATCGACACTGGTGCATTCATGAGTGTAGTACTGGTGTCGCTATACCTCAACAAATTGCATGATTTCCCATTGGAGCAAGCCAAGATAGAGCTGCGAGGCTTCGAGAGAGAGAACATTCCGGTGGTAGGTCGTATCACCGTACCGGTGAAATACAAGGATCAATTTCAGAGTTTGCCTCTAATAATAGTTGCAGGAGACAAGCCTGCCTTACTCGGAAGAAATTGGTTGAGATCACTGAAGCTGGATTGGAGTGAGATTTTTCGTGTTGAAACAAGATTTGCGTCAAAGGATGATGTCATCAAGAATTATCCGAAGGTGTTCTGTGAAACGGGCAGTCCGATCCAAGGCTTCAAGGCGAGTGTCAGGGTACAGAAGGACGCTCGATCGGTTTACTACAAGCCATGTTCCGTACCATATGCACTCAAGGAGAAAGTTGAGCAAAAACTTAAAAGACTAGAGACTGAGAACATTATTTGCAAGATAGATCGATGTAATTGGGCTACACCCATTGTTGTTGTACCTAAATCCGATGGTAAGGTAAGATTGTGCGGTGATTATAAAGTAACCGTAAACCAGGTTCTAGAGGGTAATGTCCCCAATACATTGCCGAATATAGAAGATTTGTTCACAACACTGACAGATGGTCAGATCTTCTCAAAGTTGAATCTTATAAATGTCTACTTACAACTTGAACTCGATGAGGAGTTCAAGTCATGCTTGACTATAAATAGTCATGTAGGCCTATATCAATTTAATAGGCTACTGTTTGAAGTGTCTTCCACCCCTGCCATATTCCAAGGGGTGATGAACCAGATTTTGCAAGGTATTGAAAGGGTAGTATGTTATTTAGATGACATGTTAATTTCAGCACCAAATAGGCAAATTCATAACAACATATTGAATGAAATTTTCAAACGGCTAGAGAAGCACAGAGTACGAGTGTCTGCTCGTAAGTGTGAGTTATTTCAAAACTCAGTGGAGTACTTAGGGCACAGAGTAGACAAAGATGATTTACATCCAATCAAGGGAAAGCTAGGTGCAATCAGAAATGCACCAACTCCCAAGAATGTCACTGAACTTCGATCATTTTTGGGTCGTTTGAACTATTATGGGAAGTTCTTACCAAATTTGGCTACATCCACTGAATGAACTTTTAAAAAAAAAAACAGGCCCATTGGAGTGATCAAAAGAATGCGATACAGCATTCAAGGAGTGTAAAAGCAAATTGGTTGAAAACATCATGTTAGTTCACTATGACTTATCTAAGGAGATCAAGCCAGCATGTGATGCCTCACCATATGGAGTTGGGGCAGTAATCTCTCATGTATTACGTAGTGGGAGGAGAGACCAATTGCTTTTGCTTCACGCACGCTCAGTGCCAGAGAGTGTAATTATGCGGAAATCGAAAGGGAAGCTTTGTCATTAATTTTTTGGGTCAAGAAGTTCCACAAATACTTGTATGGTCGTGAGTTTACTCTCGTTATGTACCATAAGCCCCTGACAACAATCCTCCATCCAAAGTCCCCAGTTCCAACATTAGCTGCAGCCTGAATGCAGAGATGGGCTTTGATTTTGTCAGCATATACATAAGATATTGAATACAGACGATCAGCTGATCACAGTAATGCTGATGCTATGTCTAGATTTCCTTCTCCATCACAAGTTACACCCAGTAGGGAAGAAGTGTTCTATTTTTCATACATTGATAAACTGCCAGTCTCAGCTGAAGAGATTGGTAGAGCAACCAAACATGACCCACTTATGTCAATGGTTTATGCTTATATTGCAAACGGATGGTCAAACCAGGTAACAGACAAAGATATTCATACATTCTTCATTCGTAGAAATGAATTATCAGTCGATAAATTGTATCATGTGGGGTCTAAGAGTGGTTATACCAAATAAATTCAGGTCCAAATTATTAGGAGACCTCCATGACCAGCACCTGGGAATGTGCTTGACCAAGGGTTTTGCACGCAGTTACTTATGGTGGCCAGGTTTTGATAAAGATATAGAGTACATCGTAAGTCAGTGTACAACCTGTCAATCGGTAAGCAAGCAACCACCATCAGTATCATTACAGCCATGGAAATGGCCTCCGAGGGTGTGACAAAGGCTACATATTGATTTTGCTGAGTTGGAAGAACAACAATTGTTCATTGTGATTGATAGCCCGTCAAAGTGGGTTGAGGTGTTTCTAATATGGAAAATAACAGCAAGTAAAATATTAGATATTTTACGAAGATTATTTTCTTCATTTGGCTTCCCAGAAGAAATTGCTTCGGATAATGGACCACAATTTCGTTCAGAAGAATTTGCACAGTTCACGAGCAAAAATGCTGTGAAACATACCAAGGTTCCACCATACCACCCTGCTTCGAATGGTGCAGCAGAGCCCACTGTACAAATTGTAAAACATGCCCTCATCAAACAGATATTGGATCCAAATCCAAAGAAATGACAGTTGTCATTGGAACACAAATTGGCTAATTTTCTAATAATGTATCGTAATATGCCTCACACAACTACAGATAGAACACCAGCAGAGTTGTTTCTCAAACGACAGCCACAAACCAGATTCTCGTTGTTAAA
Source organism: Pristiophorus japonicus (assembly GCF_044704955.1). NCBI lineage: Eukaryota > Metazoa > Chordata > Chondrichthyes > Pristiophoridae > Pristiophorus > Pristiophorus japonicus. The sequence continues at coordinate 65,188,102 of NC_091982.1, read as the reverse complement.
ACCAAACTTGGCACAATCCATAAAGAGAAACAATTAAGAGAGAAAGAGAATCATGATAGAGGTAGAGTAAGAGAGAGAAGTGTGAAATTAAACCAGAAGGTGAGAGTGAAGAACCATCACCATAAATGGGTAAAGTGGTTACCAGGAAGAGTGGTGAAGATATGTGGTCCTCGCACATATTTGGTCAAGATGTTTGATAATGGACAGGTTAGGTATGTTCACATTGATCATATTTTACCGACAGACATGAAAGTAGTTGAAGGTGGGAGTGATTCAATTATTTCTGACTCATCAGATAGTTTTGATACACCAGGAGCAAATCCTGCATCCAATATACTGGAAACAAATCCAAGAGAAAGTCAAAATGTATGTCTGAGTCCGAGTCAGTCAAACAAACAGTTTGAAGTGAGAGGGAGTTCAAATGGAAATCAAGGGCATCCCTTGGAGGAAAACTTCCCTCAGGATCAGCTTCGAATGAGTTTAAATTCGACACCATGTTTGGAAGGTTCTGTTCGAAAGCGAAGGTATCCTCTTCGAAACAGGAAACAAGTGGTTAAGCTTGATTTGTAAATATGGCAAAATAAGTCCTTTGTTATGTATAACCATGCAAGTTATATATGATGATTGTTTGTTATAATGACTTCTTCATTCAGGCGGGAGAAGTGTAATGTATGTAGCTCCACACAGTGGACGGACTGTGTTAAGGCAGCTAGTGCTGTTTAATAAACAGTCAGGTCACCTGTCAGGAAGGAGACTTCCACAGGAAGTTCCAGACCTGCAGCCATCGTAGAGGCTGTGTGTTAAGTGTGCTCTTAAAGATATCACACATCCGTAAGACAAAGGTCGTCTATCAACCTACCACGCCACACATCACTGCCCCCAGTTATCAAAATCCACGACGAGGCCTTGGACAACGTGGACCATTTTCTGTACCTCAGGAGCCTACTGTCAACAAGGGCAGACATCGACGACAAGGTCCAACACCACCCTCATTGTGCCAGTGCAGCCTTCGGTCGCCTGAGGAAGAGTGTTTGAAGACCAGGACCTCAAACCCAGCACCAAGCTCATGGTCTACAGAGCAGTGGTGATACCCGCATTCCTATATGGCTCAGAAACGTGGACTATGTGCAGTAGGCATCTCAACACACTGGAGAAGTACCACCAGTGCTGGCTCTGTAAGATCCTGCAAATCCATTGGCAGGATAGGCGCATCAACGTCAGTGTTCTCGCTCAGCCCAACATCCTCAGCATTGAAGCACTGACCACACTCGATCAGCTCCGTTCGGTGGGCCACATCATCCGCATGCCTGACACGAGACTCCCAAAACAAGCGCTCTACTCGGAGTTCCGACACGGCAGAGGAAATGCTTCAAGGACATCCTCAAAGCCTCCTTGAAAAAATGTAACATCCCCACCGCCCCTGGGAGTCCCTGGCTCAAGACCGCCCAAAGTGGAGGAAGATCATCCGGGAGGACGCTGAGCACCTCGAGTCTCGTTGCCAGGAGCAAGTTGAAGCCAAGCGTCGAGAGCGGAAGGAGCACACGGCAAACCAGGCTTCCCACCCACTCTTTCCTTCAACCACAGTCTGCCCCACCTACAACAGAGACTGTAGGTCCTACATTGGAATCATCAGTCATCTGAGAACTCATTTTTAATGTGGAAGCAATTCATCCTCGACTCCGAGGAACTGCCTTTGATGATGATGGAGGTACGAGTGTTGCTGCCTATAAACCCGTGGGGGGTAAGGCCTCCTGTCCAGAAATCTACAGCCTCTCCTCATTCGTGGCCTTGCATGGCCAACAACCCTTCTATCATCATGCGGCCTAACCACAGCATGAAGTAGGCAATGCTGGCGAACAACTAATGCACCATTACATTATTTCACACAAGCTGCAGTGGCAGATAAGTCTGCCTCCTTAAAGTCAGAGGATCACGCAGAGTGCTGTGCGGAAACGTTACGCTCAATATGACCTCCGATTAATGCTCCTCCTCCCTCCGATTAAACAGGCTGCAGGTAGCGCCAAAGGATTGTGGTTTCTCGGGCGTGATTAGGGGCGGGCGCTAAATGAGGTGGCCACACCTAATTTCGCGAGTGGGGTGCTAGCGGGTCGTTGCACGATGACTGAGGTCACAATCTGACTGAAAGTACACCGCGAGGCAGGAGCGTTTTGCACCACCGCAAAACCGGTACCAAATCTCCCTGCGGGGCACTGCAGGCAGCGCGGCCGGGCATTAAGCAATTCCAGACGCATTACCGCCTCTCCAGGGTGCTAACTGCGGTGCTACACAACCGAATTTCCGGCCCATAAGATTCTGAGGGGGATTGACAGGGAGGATGTTTCCCCCGGACTGGGGAGTCTAGAACCAGGGGTCACAGTCTCAGGATAAGGGGTTGGCCATTTAAGGTTGAGATGAGGAGGAATTTCTTCACTCAGAGGGTGGTGAATCTTTGGAATTCTCTGCCCCAGAGGGCTGTGGATGCTGAGTCATTGAGTATATTCAAGGCTGAAGTGGATATAATTTTGGGCTCGAGAGGAATCGAGGGATATGGAGATCGGGCGGGAAAGTGGAGTTGGGTGCGCAAATTGGATGCCGCGTTTCCTATATTACAACAGTGACTACACTTCAAAAGTACTTCATTTGCTGTGAAGAGCTTTGAGACATCCGGTGGCCATGAAAGCAATTATATAAATTCGAGTCTTTCTTTCTTTTCATGCCCGTGGGACAGGGTGGCGCTGAGTACAGCTTCCAGTGGATGTGGTGTATTTGGACTTTCAAAAGGCTTTTGACAAGGTCCCACACAAGAGATTGGTGTGCAAAATTAAAGCACATGGTGTTGGGGGAAATGTATTGTCGTGGATAGGGAACTGGTTGGCAGACAGGAAGCAGAGAGTCGGGATAAATGGGTCCTTTGCAGAATGGCAGGCAGTGACGAGTGGGGTGCTGCAGGGCTCAGTGCTGGGACCCCAGCTATTTACAATATACATTAATGATTTGGATGAGGGAATTGAGTGTAATATCTCCAAGTTTGCAGATGACACTAAGCTGGGTGGTCTGTGTGAGCTGTGAGGAGGATGCTAAGAGGCTGCAGGGTGATTTGGACAGGTTAGGTGAGTGGGCAAATGCATGGCAGATGCAGTATAATGTGGATAACTGTGAGGTGATCCACTTTGGTGGCAAAAACATGAAGGCAGAATATCATCTGAATGCAGGCAGATTAGGAAAAGGGGAGATGCAACGAGACTTGGGTGTCATGGTACATCAGTCATTGAAGGTTGGCATGCAGGTGCAGCAAGCGGTGAAGAAGGCAAATGGCATGTTGGCCTTCATAGCTAGGGGATTTGAGTATAGGAGCAGGGAGGTCTTGCTGCAGCTGTACAGGGCCTTGGTGAGGCCTCACCTGGAATACTGTGTTCAGTTTTGGTCTCCTAATCTGAGGAAGGATGTTCTTGCTATTGAGGGAGTGCAGCGAAGGTTCACCAGACTAATTCCCGGGATGGCAGGACTGACATATGAGGAGAGACTAGATCGACTGGGCCTGTATTCACTGGAGTTTAGAAAAATGAGAGGGGATCTCATAGAAACATATAAAATTCTGATGGGACTGGATAGGAAGAATGTTCCCGATGTTGGGGGAGTCCAGAATCAGGGGTCACAGTCTAAGGATAAGGGGTTAGCCATTTAGGACTGAGATGAGGAGGAACTTCTTCACTCACAGAGTTGTTAACCTATGGAATTCTCTTCCGCAGAGAGTTGTTGAGTCCAGTTTGTTAGATATATTCAAGAGGGAGTTAGATATGTCCCTTACGGCTCAAGGGGTCAAGTGGTCTGGAGAGAAAGTAGGAAAGGGGTACTGAGGTGAATGATCAGCCATGATCTTATTGTATGGTGGTGCAGGCTCGAAGGGCTGAATGGCCTACTCCTGCACCTATTTTCTATGTTTCTATGTTTCCAGCAGCATCCCAGCAGTTGCACAAGAGCTCGGGCCCTCGCTCACCTTGGCCACCCTGCAGTCGGCTTTAAGAATTGCTCAACACTACGTGGTGAATAGTGGCCATCTGTTGCTGCGGAGTGCCCAGAGTTGGTGCGGCAAGCAGGCACACCCATTTCACCAATATCTGTAAGTAAATATCAGTTTGCTTAAAAGCATTATTAAAACACTCTTTCCATGCAGCAATTTCATATTTACCTTTATTCAGTCACGGGATGAGTATTATGTAGTATTATAACTCAGACGGGTGTCCGTGATTACCAATCAATTTGAAAAGAGGTCCTTCAAAGGGAACCACTGACTTAACTAACATGAGAGAGAGCCAAAAAAGCAGGTTTGCCGATGACACAAAGATTGGTGGCGTAGTAAGTAGTGTAGACAAGAGCATATAATTACAAAGAGACATTGATTGATTAAGTGATTGGACAAAGCGGTGGCAGATGGATTTCAATGTAATGTGATGTCATCCATTTCCAAAAATAGAAAGACAGACGAGTATTATTTAAATGGTGAAAAGCTAGGAACAGATTTATGGGACTAAAATATAGTGGTCAAATGCAAAATATAATCAAAAAGGCGACTAGAATGTTAGCCTTTATAACGAGAGGGCTAGTATATAAAGGGGAATAAGTTTTGCTGCAGCTATACAAAGCCCTGGTTAGACCACACCTGGAGCAGTGTGTACAGTTCAGGGCACTGCCCCTGAGAAAGGATATATTGGCCTTAGAAGGAGTGCAGCACAGAATGTTACCAGGGCTCCAAGGGTTAGATTCTGAGGAGAGATTAAAGAAAGAAAGACTTGGATTTATATAGCGCCTTTCACAATCACCAGATGTCTCAAAGTGCTTTACAGCCAATGAAGTACTTTTGGAGTGTAGTCACTGTTGTAATGTGGGAAACGCAGCAGCCAATTTGCACACAGCAAGGTCCCACACACAGCAACGTCATAATGACCAGATAATCTGTTTTTTTATTATGTTGATTGAGGGATAAATATTGCCCAGCAAACCAGGGATAACTCAGAAACACACATAAACACAGAAATTTACAGTGCAGAAGGAGGCCATTTCGGCCCATCGTGTCTGCACGGCCCTTCGTCAGCAGCCCTAAAGGTTATATAGAAACCTATGAACAATGATGCAAAGGCAAAGAGCACCCAGTTCCACATCACTGCAACACCCCTTACACTAAAAAACATCTACACTCCACCCCAACTGGAGCCATGTGATCTCCTGGTAGAGGCAAAAACCAGCTAAAAACCCAGGTCAATTTAGGGAGAAAAAATTTGGGAAAACTCCTCTCTGACCCATCCAGCAATCGAAACTAGTCCAGGAGATCACCCTGGCCGTATTCTATTCCCTGCAGTACTTACCATTATATCTGCGCCGTCATCTAGCCTAATCCCAATTATCAGCTCTAGGCCCGTAACTCTGCAGGTTACGGCACTTTAAGTGCCCATCCAACCATCTCTTAAAAGTGGTGAAGGTTTCTGCATCCACCACTCTTCCAGGCAGCAAGTTCCAAATCCCCACAACCCTCTGTGTAAAGAAGCCCCCTCCCCCTCAAATCCCCTCTAAACCTTCCACCAACCACCTTAAAACTATATCCCCTCGTAATAGACCCCTCCACCAATAGAAATAGACCTTTACTATCCAATATGTCCAGGCCCCTCAATATTTTGTACACCTCAATGAGATCTCCTCTCAACCTCTTCTGTTCCAAGGAGAACAAACCCAGCCTATCCAATCTATCCTCATAATTAAGATTCTTCATTCCAGGCAGCATCCTAGTACATCTCCTCTGCACCCTCCCTAGTGCAATCACATCCTTCCTATAATACGGCAACCAGAACTGCACACAGCACTCCAGCTGTGGCCTAACCAAAGTATTATACAATTTAAGCATAAATTCCCTGCTCTTATATTCCATGCCTCGGCCAATAAAGGCAAGCATTCCGTATGCCTTCTTAACCACCTTATCCACCTGGCCTGCTACTTTCAGGGATCTGTGAACAAGCACTCCAAGGTCCCTTTGTTCATCGACACTATTAAGTGGCCTACTGCTTAATGAATATACCCTTTCCTTATTAGCACTCCCAAAGTGCATCACCTCACATTTCTCTGAATTAAATTCCATTTGCCACTGCTCTGCCCACCTGACCAGTAGATTGATATCTTTCTGCAGCCCATGACTTTCCTCTTCATTATTAACCACACAGCCAGTTTTAGTGTCGTTGCAAACTTCTTAATCATACTTCCTATATTCAAATCTAAATCATTGATATATACCACAAAAAGCAAGGGACCCAGTACTGAGTCCTGCGGAACCCCACTGGAAACATCCTTCCAGTCACAAAAACATCCATCAATCATTACCCTTTGCTTCCTACCTCCAAGCCAATTTTGGATCCAACACCATTTTGCCCTGGATCCCATGGGCTTTAACCTTCATGGCCATTCTACCATGTGGGACCTTATTAAAAGCTTTGCTAAAGTCCATATATTCTACATCGTACGCACTACCCTCAGCGACCCTCTTGGTTACCTCCTCAAAAAATTCAAACACGATCTTCCCTTAACAAATCCGTGCTGACTGTCCCTAATTAATCCTTGCCTATCCAAATGCAGATTTATCCTGTCTTTCAAGATTTTTTCCAATAATTTTCCCACCACTGACGTTAGGCTAACAGGCCTGTAATTACTCAGCCTATCCCTTTTTCCCTTCTTAAACAAGGGTACTACATTCTTTGAAATACTGCCGTGGGATATTTTATGTCCACTTGAGAGAGCAGACAGGGTTTAACGTCTCATCCAAAAGACAGCACCTCCAACAGTACCGCACTCCCTCAGCACTGCACCGGGAGTGTCAGCCTGGATTTATGTGCTCAAGTTCCTGTAGTGGGACTTGAATCCACAACCTTCTAACTCAGATTCAAGAGTGCTACCCACTGAGCCACAGCTGACACTGTGACACATAGATTATGAGCAGAGATTACATCAACTAGCTTCTATTCTCTGGAATATAAATGGTTAAGGGGGGATTTGATTGAGATTCTTAGGATTTTGAAATTAATTGATAGGGTAGATAGAGAGAAACTTTTCCCACTGGTGGGGCAGATTAGGACAAGGGGACATAAAATCAGAGCTAGGCCATTCAGGAGAGGTATTAAGAAACACTTCTAAATGCAAAGGACGATAGAAGTGTGGAATTCTCTCAGAAAAAGCAATAGCAGAGAGCTCAATTGATCATTTTAAATCTGAGAGCGATAGATTTTTGCTCGCTAAGTGTATGAAAGGATATGGAGCCAAGGTGGGTGGGTGGAGTTAAGATATGGATCAGCCATGATCCCACTGAATGATGGGACAGACTCAAGGGACTGAATCGCTTACTCCTGTCCCAATGTTCCTCACAATGCATCAATGTTTTGCACAAGAATGCGTCTATATTATCCTCAGAATCCATCAGCATTATCTCCATGAATGCATCAATGTTATCCACAAGAATGCATTGATGTTTTGCTCAGAATGTTATCCATCTAAAGTATCTATATCATGCATTGATGGTGTATTCGAGAATGCATCAATGTTACCCATAGGAACAGGAGGAGGCCATTCAGCCCCTCGAGCCTGTTCCGCCATTCATTGAGATCATGGCTGATCTGTATTTAACTCTATCCACCTGCCTTGGCTCGATATCATTTTATAACCTTGTCTGGCAAGAACGTATCAATGTCAGATTTCATAGAGCGAGCAGCTCCTGCTTTTTACAGCTATTGAGGGAATTCCAGGAAATGCAAGCCTAGTTCATGTAATCATTCCTCATAATCTTACCCCTGGAACCCTGGTAACAATTTGTGCTATACGCTTCCCGAGGCCAATATCTAAACTGTGGTGCCCAGAACTGTACACAGTGTGGTCTAACTAGGGCTTTGTAAAGCTGTAGCAAAACTTCCTCCCTTTATATTCTAGCCCTCTACTTATAAAGGCTAACATTCCATTATCCTTTTTGATCAATTTTTGTACCTGACTGCTACACTTTAGTGATCTCTTTGGACCTCATCTGTACATAGCTTTTTACCATTTAAATATTTCACAGATCTATCCTTTTTTGGTAAAAATTGGATAAGCTCACGCTGCGTTGAAATCCATCTGCCACCGTTTCACCCAACCACTTAATCTATCAATGTCTCTTTGGAATGTTATGCTCCCATCTACACTACTTACTATACCACCAATCTTTGTCTCATTGGCAAACCTGGATATATGTGTTATCTATTGTGTTATCTAAGTTATTAATAAATATAGTGAATATTTGAGACCAAAGCACAGATCCTTGTGGGACACTGCTTGTCATTTCCTTCCAATTCGTGTACATACCCATTATCCCCACTCGCTGCCTTCTACCGCATCACCAATCTCCTTACCAGATCAATAATTTGCCTCCAATTCCAGGAGCTTTAATTTTAGCTAACAGTTTCTTACGTGGAACCTTATCCCCAGAATGCATCAATCTTATATCCAGATTGCATTAATGTTATCCTCAGAATGCATCAGTGTTTTCCACAAGAATGCATCAATTCAGCCATCAAGAATGCACCATGCTTTTTCACAGGAATGTCCACAATAATACATCTACCTTTTGCAAAAGCATGCATCAATTTATCCACCAAGGATGCATTAGCATTACCCACAGATTTGCATCAAATCATCCATCAAAAATGCACCAGCGTTAGCCTTAGAAGGCATCAGCATTATATCCAAGAATGCATCCATGTAATCCCAAGAATGCATCAATGCTACCCACAATAGTGCATCAGCATTATCTTCACAAATGCAACAGCATTGCCCACAACAATGGCACAGAAATTGCGGTCGTAGTCACTGTTGTAATGTGGGAAACATGGCAGCCAACCTGCGCTCCCACAAATAGCAATATGATAATAACCAGATCATCTGTTTTTTTGCTTTGTTGATTGAAGAATTATTTTTTTTTTAACAAAAGTACCTGGTGGTCCCGGAGGAATGAACACTTGTGCTCTGAGGCCTCTGTGTGCAGCCCAGCATGGGGGCCCACAAAATCCGGGAGCGTATGTGCTGCCTGGGATCATGAGGGCCGGACCAACCAATGAAAATGGCGCATCCCCATTCACAGTAATAGTGCGTTCTGTTTGTACGGCGATTACAGTTTCTATTAATGGGATTACCTCCAAACATTTTAAATAAATAAGAAAAACACTTCACATATTTAAAATGAATTGAAATTAAATGTAATTAAATGTTTTAGACAAAAATGTATCTTTTGAAATTTTTTGAATATGTTTTAAGAAGGGTAAAATAAACTTACCTTAATGTTCAAGGTTTTTAAAATAAAAATGATTGATATGTTATTTTCCCATCTTTTAAAACACTTAAGCTGGAAAAAGCAGGCCATACGTGTGCTTTTATCAGGTGTAAGAGTTTGAAGGACATTCGATGGCAGGAGTTGGGCAAATAGTGAGTGAATGTCCTTCTCCCGGGGATACGTGCAATCTGTCAAAAGACTCTCAGCTAGTCCCACTCCCCCGTCCTTTCCCCATATCCTTCAGATACTTATCCAACTCCCTTTTGAAAGATAAGATTGAGTCTGCCTCCACCACCCTTTCAGGCCGTGCATTCCAGATCCTAACCACTCGCTGCATAAAAGAGTTTTTTTTCTTACATCGCCTTTGGTTCTTTTACCAATCATCTTAAATCTGCGTCCTCTGGTTCTCGACCCTTGTGCCAATGGGAACAGTTTCTCTCGATCTACTCTGTCCAGACCCCCCCAATCAAATCTCCTCTCAATCTTCTCTGTTCCAGTCTATCAACTTAACTGAAGTCCCTCATTCCTGCAATCATTCTCATAAATTGTTTCTGTACCTTCTCTAAGGCCTTCACATCCTTCCTAATGTGAGGTGCCCAGAATTGGACACAATATTCCAGCGTGGGGCCGAAACAGTGTCTTATCATAATTCATCGTAATTTCCACACTTTTGTACTCTACTCCCCTACCTATGAAGCCCAAGATCCCGTAAGCCTTTTTAACTGTTTTCTCAACCTGCCCTGTCACCTTCAATGAGTTATGCACACATACCCCCAGGTTTCTGTTCGTGCACCCCCTTTAGGATTGTACCATTTCATTTATATGCCCTCTCCTCATTCTTTCTACCAAAATGCATCACTTCACATTTTTCTGCGTTAAACTTCGTCTGCCACGTTTTTGCCCATTTCACCAGCCTGTCTATGTCTTCCTGAAGTCAATCACTCTCCTACTCACTATTCACTATACTTCCAAGTTTTGTGTCATCTGCAAATTTTAAAATTGTGCCCTGTACACCCACGTCCAAATCATTAATATATATCCCGAAAAACAGTGGTCCTAGAACCGTTACCACTATTCTCTGTTTCCTGTCACTTAGCCAATTTCATATTTAGGCTGCCACTGTCCCTTTTATTCCATGGGCTTCAATTTTGCTGGTAAGCTTATTACAGCCTTCGACCAAACATGGACAAAAGATCTGAATTCCAGAGGTGAGGTGAGAGTGACTGCCCTTGATATCAAGGCAGCATTTGACCGAGTGTGGCATCAAGGAGCCCTAGTAAAACTGAAGTTAATGAGAATCAGGGGGAAAACTCTCCACTGGTTGGAGTCATACCCAGCACAAAGGTAGATGGTTGTGGTGGTTGGAGGTCAATCATCCCAGCCTCAGGACATCGCTGCAGGAGTTTCTGAGGGCAGTGTCCTAAGCGTAACCATTTTCAGCTGCTTCAGCAATGAACTTCCCTCCATCATAAGATCAGAAATGGGGATGTTCGCTGATGATTGCACACTGTTCAGGTCCAGTCGCAACATTCATGTCACAGAAGTGCCAGGCGGTGACTATCTCCAAAAAGCGAGAGTCTAACCATCTCCCCTTGATATTCAAAAGCATTACCTTTGCCAAATCCCCCACCATCAACAACCTGGGGGTCACCATTGACCAGAAACTTAACTGGACCAGCCACATAAATACTGTGGCTAGAAGAGCAGGTCAGAGGCTGGGTATTCTGTAGCGAGTGTCTCACCTCCTGACTCCCCAAAGCCATTCCACCATCTACAAGGCACATCAGGTGTGTGATGGAATACTCGCCACTTGCCTGGGTGAGTGCAGCTTGAGGGTTCATGAACTCAGATGAGTGGTCAAGGTCAGTGACTGCACCTTGCCGGCTTTTAAATAGAAAAACGGTCATGCGCAGAAATTTAAATGGGCCGCGCGAGCCAAAAAAATGATTAGAGCAACATTGCTCAGCAATGTTCCCAGGAACGCTTCAGTGTTATCCCCAAGAATTCCTCATCATTATCCCCAAGACTGCATCAATGTTATTCCCAAGAATTCCTCATCATTATCCTCAAGACTGCATCAATGTTATTCCCAAGAATGCATCAGCGTTACCATCAAGAATAGAGCAGCATTATCTCCAACAATGTCTCAGCATAATCTCCAAGAATGCATCAGAGATATCCACATCTTGCATTGATGTTATCCTCAGAATGAATGAACATAGCCACAAGAATGCATCAGCATTATCTCAGAGAAAGCATCAAAATTATCGCTAATAATCCATCAATATTATCCTCAGAATGCATCAGTGTTAGCCCCAAGAATGCATCAGTGTTACCCAGAAACATACGTCAGTGCGTTCAGTAAGAATGCAGCATCATTTTCCACAAGATTTCATCAAAGTTAACCCCAACAATATATCAGCATTATCGTCGAGAATGCACCAAAGTTATCCAGAGTTCGATGTTATCCTCAGAATGCACCAGTATTTTCCCCAAGATTGCATCAACGTTATCCCAAAGAATACAGCCGGGAAATTTGATACCGCTGAAAACGGCCATGGACAGTGATGTGAGATATGCCCATGCCCATTCAAAAAGCGCAGAAAGCACGTCAACTAATTACCACAATTGCAGCGCACAGCCTAGTGTTGAATGCGTTGCTGACAGGTTGTGCACTCAGCAGAGGGGTAAAGTTTGCATTGCTGGAGCAAGGCTGGCTTTACTTAAAACTGGCCTGCTCCTCTTCAAGGTAATCTGTGGCTCTTAAATCTGAGTTGCTTTCTGCAGATTTAAAAAAAAATTAAATTGCTTCAGCACTTGGCAGTCTGCACCTCTTAAAGCAGATTACATAAATTAAAATTGCTTTAATGTAAAAATGTAAAATAGGCAGTCTGCACTTCTTAAAGATGAGCTGCATTCTGCTGATCAAAAGTGCGAAAAGTGCTTTAGCACTAACAGAAATGGCTCAACAGACCAGGGAAATGGCATTCAGGGTCTTGCATACAGCACTCCAGTTTTGTGCAGGGGGTGAACACTGGAAGAGAGGCCTTCTATCCACTGGGGCCAGGAGCTATTATTGCCCCCAGGATTAACTGGTACGGTAGCATAATGGTTATGCTACAGGACTAGTAATCCAGAGGCCTCGACTAATGACCCTGAGACGCGAGTTCAAATCCCACCATAGCAGCTGGGGAATTTTAATTCAGTTAATTAAATAATAAATCTGGAATCTTAAAATAGTATTAGTAATGGTGATCATGAAACTACTGGATTGTAGTAAAAACCCATCCCTTTCACTAATGTCCTTTAGGGAAGGAAATCTGCCAACCTCACCCGGTCTGGCCGATATGTGACTCCAGACCCACAGCGATGTGGTTCACACATAACTGCCCTCTGCAGTTCAAGAAGGTGGCTCACCACTGCCTTCTCAAGGGCAATTAGGGATGGGCAATAAATGCTGGTCTTGCCAGTGATGCCCACATCCTATGAATGAATTAAAAAAAAACAGGTCCTAGCTCCAGTGTCCCAAGAGGTTTCATGACCTCAGATGAGTAGTCAAGGTCAGTGAGTGCATCTCCAAAAGCCAACTGCACCAGTAGCCTCGCTCGATGCAACACACACCGCCAACCCCACCACCCTTTATCTCTCAAATACTAACAATCTCTACCAAACACGAGGAACAACTCCAATCCCTAGCTTCACTTCACCCCCTTGGTGGCGATGGTGCTGGCCATTCTTGGCAGGCACATGGAGAAGGAGAAGGAGAAGACGAACAAAAACAAGAAGAAACACCATCACTGGATTTCACTCTCCCACCCACCAGCTCCTTGAGGTCATCCTACAAGGCCATCTGCAAGGGGATGGGAAAAGAATGCTCGAGGAGGCTAAACAGTAAAGCACCAGAAATCCTACACACTCGAAGAGCTCAGGAATCATTCACTGGGTAACTGCCACAGTCAAAGTAGACAATACAGAAGCTAAGAGTGCACGCGTCCTACAACAAGCAAGTCTAGCAAGGAAGGGTTCTAAGCGGGGCTGCTGGGGGGGGCGGGGGATAACCAATTTCCATATCCGTGTACAGAAATAGGCAGAGGCTCTTAATAAGGAGACCTTGATGACAGCACCCCCAAAACAGGCACAGTAAATAGAATCTGGAGGAGGCCTAGTCGATGAGGAAACCTCTGTTGAATGGCATGCCTTTGCACGATATTCAGGTATTTTGAACAGGGAATATTCTGGCTAGACTGCCTTCTTCACTCACAGAGTTGTTAACCTGTGGAATTCCCTATCGCAGAGAGTTGTTGAGGCCAGTTTGTTAGATATATTCAAAAGGGAGTTAGATATGGCCCTTACGGCCAAAGGGATCAAGGGGTATGGAGAGAAAGCAGGAAATGGGTACTGAGGGAATGATCAACCATGATCTTATTGAATGGTGGTGGGTGCAGGCTTGAAGGGCCGAATGGCCGAATGGCCGACTCCTGCACCTATTTTTATGTTTCTATGTTTCTATGTTCTGACAAGGTGGCATAAAATTGGACTGCTCAGAGGCAATCAGTAGCACAACAGATCACACACACTGTGAGCGTTGGGTAAATTAGATAAACCATCAAAAGCAAAACTATTCACTACACGGACTTTCCGACAATGAGTTTCAAAAACTTTCCTTAATGAGTTTTCATTGATGGGCATAAACAAGAAAAAGTAGAAGGAAAATACTGAAAGAAAACTCCGCAACACATCGGCAACGTTGAGGCAGGAACAGGCCAACAACTTTTGGTTACTGAAAAGTGCCACTAAGATTTGAGAAGATCACTGATCTGGCCAAAGAGACCACTAGAAAGCATTATCTCATTGAAAGAAAGAATAGTTGCATTTCTATAGTGCCTTTTGCGACCTTTCAGGACATCCCAAAGCGCTTTACAGCCAATGAAATACTTTTGGAGTGTAGTCACTGTTGTAATGTGGGAAACGGGGCAGGCAATTTGCGTACTGCAAGGTCCCACAAACAGCAATGTGATAATGACCAGATAGCCTATTATTGGTGTCGGTTGAGGGATAAATTTTGGCCCCAGGACACCAGGAAGAAATCCCTTCTCTTCTTCAAATAGTGCTATGGGATGTTTAATGTCCATCTCTTTCTACAGTAACAAATTGCACTTATATAGCACCCTTAACATAGAAAAAATGCCCCAAAGCACTTCACAGAGGTGTTGTAGGCACATGAGCCCAAGAAGGAGGTGTTTTTGATGGGTGATCAAAAAGGCGCCTCGGTTTGAAGCCTGGTGCGAAAGACGGCACCTCGGACAGTGCAGCACTCCCTCAGCACTGCATTGGAATGTCAACCTAGATTTATGCTTGATTTCTGGAGTGGGACTTGAACCCACAACCTTCTGACTCAGAGGACTGAGAGGTGTGCGGTAATAAGCTTGAAGCACATGCTTTCAACAGCATTTCGCCTCAACCATGATTCTCTGGCCTGAAACAAGAATTTAGCATACATACCTGAAAATTACAGTACTATTTGTTTTGTTAAACCCTTGAGCTAAAATCAGTGAGAGTGAAAACCCATATCCTTGAGGTGGGAGTGAAGTATAATTTGTGGTCTGTGGTTGTAGATCGTACTTAAGCCCACAGGCTGTTAAATGCATGTGTGTCAGCACACAGCTGCTCATCGGTGCCATGGGGCTTTCTGCATTTTAGCGCACCTCATCTTTGATTGTGTTATTTTGCAATGTGGTCTGTGACAAACAGAGGAAACGCTCCCTATACCTCACGACCTTCTGACACAGAGGCGAGCATTGCTCCCACTGAGCCACAGCTGACACCTACATTCCAACCCAAAGAGCCAGCTCATTATTATTGGCCATCAAGGCACACACCAATTACTGAGACCTGCCGAGTTCCTCACCACTGCTCACATACAAACATGTGCGTCTCGGCTTTTCTGTAGCTATGTGTTTGGTTGTATCATAGGGCTAGAAATTGATGTGGCTCACCGCCCGGTTTCTGGGCGGTATTGGCCATTTTTGGGCGAGAAATTGCCCAACTGAGTTACGCTGGCGGTTTCGAGGTACCCCTGGGGAGCGGACTTATGAGGATAGGTTGAATAGGTTGGGCCTATACACATTGTTCAGAAAAATGAGAGGTGATCTTATTGAAACAGATAAGATTATGAAGGGGCTCGACAAGGTGGATGCAGAGAGGATATTTCCACTCATAGGGGAAACTAAAACTCGGGGACATGGTTTCAGAATAAGGGCCGCCCATTTAAAACTGAGATGAGGAGAAGTTTCTTCTCTGAGGGTTGTAAATCTGTGGAATTCTCTGCCCCAGAGAGTTGTGGAGGCTGGGACATTGAATATATTTAAGGTGGAGATATACGGATTTTTGAGCAATAAAGGAGTGATGGATTATGGGGAGCGGGCAGGGAAGTGGAGCTGAGTCTATGATCAGATCAGCCATAATCTTATTGAATGGCGGAGCAGGCTCGAGGGATCAGGTGGCCTACTCCTGTTCCTATTTCTTATGTTCTTATGGACCGCCGGTGTGCACCGTCCACAGATCGCTCTGGCGCGATCTATGGCTCAGCGGTGACCCGTAGGTGAGTATTTAAAAAAGCGCCCATGAGGATCAGCGGAGCTGGGCGGTGGGTAAGTAGCTCTGCAAGAAAAAGGTTAGTAATTGTTTTATTGCTCATTATTTTAAAATTCTGATATGGTAATTTAGGTTAAAAAGGTCTTGGGAATGTTTTTTTGATTTTTTTATGTTCTCTTATTTAAAAAAATATTTTTTGTGTTTTTCTCCTCCTAGGCCCAACCCGCAGTCTCGGGGTAAATTTTTAGTGAATTTTTTATTTATCGCTCATTTTCTTTACTGTTCAATCAGACCAAGATTCCACTTTTTCACCCAGAATCGGGTGCAACGCCCATTTTCTGCGCTGGGTGAATTTTTTTCTTTTTTGGGGGCAAGTTTTCGCCGGCGATAATGTTGGGAATCTTTGCGGTCATTTGGGCGGCAATCAGGCGCTGGTGGGCTGTTAGGAAATTCTAGCCCAGAGCGTCCAAATCTACCACAGGGAGTGGTTGAAGCGAATAGTATCGATGCATTTAAAGGGAGGCTGGACAAGCTTATGAGGGAGAAGGGAACAGAGGGTTATGCTGATAGATTTAGATGAGGAAAGATGGGAGAGGGCTCGAGTGGAGCATAAACACCGGCATGGACTGGTTGGGCCAAATGGCCTGTTTCTGTGCCGTATATCCGATGTAATCCTCTGTAAACCCTTTCTCTCTCTCTCCCTCTCTCTCTTTCTATAATGATAATTTGCACTTATATAACACCTTTAACATAGAAAAGCGCCCAAAGCATTATCGGAAAATGGACTCTGAGCCAATGAAGAAAATTTCAGAAATAAAAACAGAGAATGCTGGAAATCTCAGCGGGTCAGGCAGCATCTGTGAAGAGGAAGCAGAGTTAACGTTTTGGGTCGATGGCCCTTCGTCAGAACTGGAGAGTGTTCGGATAGAACAGATTCTTAACAAGAACTGAAAGGGGGAGGGGAAGAAAGAACAAAAGGGAAGATCTGTGATAGGGTGGACGGCAGGAGAGGTTCGAGAGACAAAAGGGATGATGGGCCAAATAGAAATGATAATGCCAGGAGTTAGAAAAACATTAGTCAAGATACGGTATGAATGATGAGATAATGACCAGCTGCCATTTTCAAGACGCTTGGCCAAAGAAACAAGTTTTAAAGAGGGTCTTGAAGCAAGAAAGGGAGGTGGAGAGGCGGAAGGGTTAAAGCAAGAGTGATCCAGAGCATGGGGCCTAGGTGGCTGAAGGCAGGGCTGCCAATAGTGGGAGAAAAGCACAATCATTGAATCAGGCGGCACAAAATGAGGTCATTCGGCCCATCGTGCTTATGCCGCTCTTTGAAAGAGCGATCCAATTAGACCCACTGTCCCAGTCTTTCCACAGAGGCTTGTACTTTTTTCCAGGTCAAGTATATATCCAATTCCCAATTGAAAGTTACTATTGAACGATCTCCCACCACCCTTTCAGGCAGTGCATTCCAAATGGTAACAACTCATTTCCCCCCTGGATTTTTTTGCCAAATATTTTTTAATCTGCGGCCTCTGCTTATTGACCCTCCTGCCAGTGGACACAATTTCTCCTCGTCTACTCTATCAAAATTGCCCCACAAACGGTCAGAATCAGTGGAACAGTCTGTCCGGGGGGGGCTGCTGTAGCAACTAGAGACAACCAAATGGCATGCTGGCCTTCATAGCGAGAGGATTTGAGTATAGGAGCAGGGAGGTCTTACTACAGTTGTACAGGGCCTTGGTGAGGCCTCACCTGGAATATTGTGTTCAGTTTTGGTCTCCCAATCTGAGGAAGGATGTTCATGCTATTGAGGGAGTGCAGCGAAGGTTCACCAGACTAATTCCCGGGATGGCAGGACTGACATATGAAAAAAGGCTGGATAAGCTAGGCTTATACTCACTGGAATTTAGAAGAATGAGAGGGGATCTCATAGAAACATATAAAATTCTGACGGGACTGGACAGGTTAGATGCAGGAAGAATGTTCCCGATGTTAGGGAGGTCCAGAACCAGGGGACACAGTATAAGGATATGGGGTAAGCCATATAGAACCGAGATGAGGAGAAACCTTTTCACCCAGAGAGTGGTGAACCTGTGGAATGCTCTACCACAGAAAGTTGTGGAGTCCAGTTCGTTGAATATATTCAAAAGGGAGTTAGATGTGGCCCTTACGGCTAAAGGGATCAGGGGGTATGGAGAGAAAGCAGGGGTGAGGTACTGAGGTTGCATGATCAGCCATGAT
The DNA here is from genome assembly GCF_044704955.1 of Pristiophorus japonicus. NCBI lineage: Eukaryota > Metazoa > Chordata > Chondrichthyes > Pristiophoridae > Pristiophorus > Pristiophorus japonicus. The sequence goes on along the minus strand of NC_091982.1, from coordinate 65,169,933 downwards.
CATATTGAATGGTGGTGCAGGCTCAAAGGGCCGAATGGCCTGCTCCTGCACCTATTTTCTATGTTTCTATGTAACCAGGGGCAAGGGCATGTGTAGATTTCAACACAAGGAAATTAATTTGCAACTTGAGGCATTGGGGACTGAGGAGCCAAAGTAGCTCAGCGATGAGAGGGGGTGACGGGTGAGCAGGACGTGATACAGGACAGCGGGGAAAGTGGAGCTGAGGCCAAGATCAGACCAGCCATGATCTTATTGAATGGCGGAGCAGGTTCAAGGGGCCAAATGGCCTACTCCTACTCCTAGTTCTTATGTTTGTATGTACGAGCAGCACAGTTTCCGATGAGCTGGAGTTTGCAGGGAATGGCGGGAAGGAGGCCTGCCAGGACTGTGTCGGAATGGTTGGGTCTGGAGGCGACAAAGGTACATTTCAGTGAGGGAAGGGCAGAGGCAGGTGATGTTACGGAGGTCGACGTCCATAGGCTCTTCCTTTCTATGCCCCTGCTAATCTTGTAAATGGCTAAGCTTGCTGCCAATTCTAAACCAAACATTTGATTTCTAGCCCCCTCACCAAAACAATGCAGCAATACAGCAGGCGGTGAAGAAGGCAAATGGTATGTTGGCCTTCATAGCTAGGGGATTTGAGTATAGGAGCAGGGAGGTCTTACTGCAGTTGTACAGGGCCTTGGTGAGGCCTCACCTGGAATATTGTGTTCAGTTTTGATCTCCTAATCTGAGGAAGGACATTCTTGCTGTTGAGGGAGTGCAGCAAAGGTTCACCAGACTGATTCCCGGGATGGCAGGACTGACATATGAGGAGAGACTGGATTGACTGGTCCTGTATTCACTGGAGTTTAGAAGAATGAGAGGGGATCTCATAGAAACATATAAAATTCTGACGGGACTGGACCGGTTAGATGCAGGAAGAATGTTTCCGATGTTGGGGAAGTCCAGAACCAGGGGACACAGTCGAAGGATAAGGGGTAAGCCATTTAGGACCGAGATGAGGAGGAACTTCTTCAGTCAGTGAGTTGTGAACCTGTGGAATTCTCTACCGCAGAGAGTTGTTGATACCAGTTCATTAGATATATTCAAGAGGGAGTTAGATATGGCCCTTATGGCTAAAAGGATCAAAGGGCATGGAGCGAAAGCAGGAAAGGGATACTGAGGTGAATGATCAGCCATGATCATATTGAATGGTGGTGCAGGCTCGAAGGGCCGAATGGCCTACTCCTGCATCTAGTTTCGATGTTTCTATGTTTCTAGAACCTCTAAATAGAAACTGAAGAGCTGGATTTTCGGCTTTGATGTTTTTGGGGCAGTAATGGTGGCGAGGCCCGGGAACAGTAAGTAGAATTGGTTAGCTGGGCCCTGAGTCAGGGGACGCAGCAATAAGGGTAGGAAATTCCCGAACAAAAGAGCTCGGCCGGGAGCGCTTCGAGAGACCCCTGGGGGGAGGAGGGGAATAAATAAGTAAATAAATGCACACAAAAACATTCCCAAAACATTACCCATGACATCACAAGGCAAATCACACCAAAAAATGTAAAGAAAAAACAATTGCGCTTATGTTAGGAGTCCATTACTCACCTCTTCGCTGTCGGGAGAGGTGCCCCGCCCTGATTTCCCGGGCGGTCAGTGCGGGGCACGAGTCAAAAGTCGCGCTGGTGTCACAGCCAGGGGTGTTGCTCTGCGCCGCCACTCAATCCGACCCAAGGATCGCCGTGGGGCGCTGGAGGCTGGCCGCCGGGCCAGAACACTTCACCGCCGCCATTGCCACTGCTCTGGGGCGGAAAACAGGGCACAGAAAGCCCGAAAATCCGCCCCCTCAAAGTGTTTGTAGCAAGACTGCATTTTGAGAGCTGTCATGCAGTGACACTGGTGCATTCTGAGATACATAGTCTGCCAGTTCATTGAATCTCCATGTTGACAGGAAAGACAGGCCAGGTAGAAGGTGTGGCATGTTTGTACGAAACGTTTTAGCAGCCATTCGCGCACTGTTTGATTTTCAATGCATGACCATTAATGGATTAAAACTCTCATGGAACCTAAAAAGGACGCGTTAACCAGCACGTCCGATATTCCCAATAGGACTCCCAGCAAGCGAAACTCTATGCCGGACGATCTAATTTGCAAAATCTACCCTGTTGGACGTACTCAGAACTAATCAGCCTCCCTCCTCACCCTGTGATCACCGGTCCTTCTGTCACAAATACAGCTCTGGGCAAAGCTTCACACAGCCACAGGCCACTCAGAATTCACCCTTGCACTCAACGAAAGCGAATCAGCAAAAACTATTTTCAGACAGCCTGTAACACAAATAGACTATCCAACAGGAGAAGGGGAATATGGCGATCATTGCTCTCATGATGCAATTCTATAACATTGCAAGTTTGGAGGCAAGCCTTTTGAGCACAATCCCATTGCGATCTGCATTGTCCAATTCCTTAACTAATTGTCTTTGCTGTTTTATTCCCAGATCTTTCTATTATTTGTTTACTTTGATAAGCATAATTGTGGTAGGAGAATAGTATTTCTCAGTTGTTTTTAAAGTCAATGCATTCTATTCACTTTCAACAAGGTAGCGAATGGAAGACCAGCAGGAAGAGTAGTGCAAGGAAGGTAGTGCAGGGGTCCCCTGTGCTCATCCCCCTGCAAATCAGATACACTGTTGGGGGAGATGACTCATCAGGGGAAGGCAGCAGCAGCCAAGTTCATGGCACCGTGGCTGGCTCTGTTGCACAGAAGGGCAGGAAAAAGAGTGGGAGAGCGATAGTGATAGGGGATTCAATGGTGAGGGGAATAGATAGGCGTTTCTGCGGCCGCAACCGAGACTCCAGGATGGTATGTTGCCTCCCTGGTGCAAGGGTCAAGGATGTCTCGGAGCGGGTGCAGGATATTCTGAAAAGGGAGGGAGAACAGCCAGTTGTCGTGGTGCACATTGGTACCAACGACATAGGTAAAAAAAAGGGATGAGGTCCTATGAAATGAATTTAAGGAGCTAGGAGCTAAATTAAAAAGTAGGACCTCAAAAGTAGTAATCTCGGGATTGCTACCAGTGCCATGTGCTAGTCAGAGTAGGAATCGCAGGATAGCGCAGATGAATACGTGGCTTGAGCAGTGGTGCAGCAGGGAGGG